>NC_051164.1:61953120-62295346 GCF_013339745.2 Dermacentor silvarum
GATTATACTCGCAACAGTGTGTACAAATAAAAAAGTAGGAGAGAGAGAGGGAGAAGTCATAAGGGAAAGGCAGGGAGGTTAACCATGCTGAGCCCGGTTGGCTACCCTGCACGGGGGAAGGGGGAGAAGGGATTGAAAGAGAAGGAAGAGAGAAGTTCACAGTTCACACGTTGCACATTTACAGTTAAGCGTTCATCGCTGAGTTCGTCACAGGCGGTCATACAGGCTTCCGCACTTCAAAAAGCACAGCAGTGCCTTTGTAGCCCTGCACATAGCAGACGCACGAGGCCACGCGCTCGTGCGTCGTTTAAGTGCCCCAAAGCCGTCCGAAGGGCAATCCTCTCATCTTCGTATCTGTGGCAGTCACATAAAAGTAGGAGTTCTGCAAAATGTACATTAGATATGCGAAGATAGAATGGAATATACAAATGCGAAGATACAACTCGCTAAAGGGCAAAAAAGAGTCGCTGGAAACAAAGTTCACTGCTTGTATACACAACACCTCGCAACAAGATATTTAAATATACGTCTAAGTCTCCAATAAACCTACGTATTTAAGCAAACGTCACTGTATATTATGCGTCAAACAAGACACATAAAACAGGTTGCGGAGTCAGAGGTAGTAAACTTTGCGCACAGAAAGACAGAAGATCTAGGCAAGAACAAAACTATGATCGCAGAAATCGTGATATGTACTCGGGCCATGCAGCGGTCGCGACAGCACCATACAGGTAGAATAATAGAGGAATAATGCAGAAATGAGTACGAAAATGTGTAATTTAACTGCCTGCACGCAGTTAAATTTTGGGTGCATAATTAAAGGAGGGTTTTGCTTCGTTTCAAAAAAGAAATAAAATCAGGTAGCTAAAAAGGAAGAAAAGGCCAAACGAAAGCCACAGATGATGCGGCAAGTTACTACCCAATATCCGAGTGTGTTTTTGGCAAACGCCGCGTGGGCCGGGCTTTCAATGAGCAAGGTCGGTCAAAATTGGTTATTGATGTCCTCCTAATTTCCGTATTCGCATGATAATTTTGATCATGACGCTAACTGCTAGAATAAACGGCTAAATTTTCTGCTGCTTTAAAAGCTAACCAACAGTCATACGTTTTCATAATTACGAGCTTATGGACGTGAAGGAACAGAGCTTTTTACTTGCATTGATTTTTGCTGCTTTGCTATCTAAAGGACAAACTTCTCTCGGCGGGGAAGTTGAGCGAAGCGGTCAATGACTTAAGACACGTTGATGCCGACGTCTCTGTGGGTGTATATAGAAGTACCAGTCTAACCATGCGTTCCACAGACATTGTAGAGCGCAAGTAGTTTTTCAGTAAACTCTTGTTAAAAAATATTCTCTCTGCGCTGGCAGTGGTCACTGGAAGGGTGACTAGAATCTGCAACAGTTTGTACACATTTACATAGAACCTGCAGTCGCAAAGGGAGAGGGCATCTATTCCGGTGGTAAAACCTAAAACAATCCCTCGATGCCGTTGGCAGCCTTGTTTAGGTACCTTGCACAAACAGTAGGCTGTTCGATTCCAGCGATGTCCGTCGTTTCGTCAGCAAGTATGGAGAAGCAGCGTGCTTTTGCAACTAGGCTTTCTTTGATAATTTCGGCACAGATTTCTATAATTGTTTTTGTGCATCTGGGCTTAAATACGAGGCATTACTGGGGCAACTTTCCAAATGGTTCTTCAGATATGTATCTCCACAATCAGCTCGCAAGCGAAGAAGCGATCTGAAAATACCTGTATTTTCAGCGCGGCCTATGCTTAAATCCATATAGGGCCACTGTCCCTGTGGCCAACGAGAGCCAGACCTTGTAGCCCGCAAAAAGAATTTCCTCAATAATAGGCAATTTCCTTTCTCCTGTTTTCTCAAATTTTACTTTACCTGCCCTGGTCCAGCTGATCGATCACATGGGCACGCGTCCTGAAAATGTTTGGAGAAAATTATCAGCTGCTAGCTCACAGTCACGGTAATATTTAGTATTTTCGTGTGTGTGGAAGATTGCGAGCGCGTGCTTTCATTTCTGGAACGGCTTGGACACGAGGGCTCCAGTGCACGCATGTTGGTCCAAGTTTATAACAGCATTAACCCCATAAAGTTCCAGAATTGAAAATCTTTAAAGCACGTCTTTGGAAATGTCAGTGCACCTTTCGCGTCAAAGTTTATGAGAACGTTACACCCATACAGTTTCGGAATTGAAATCCATGCGCTCCGTATAGATTCCGCGGCCGCGGCGAGATGCTACAACGCGCCCGCTCGCTATCGAAAAGCCCTTGAAAATTTGTGCTCGGATGGGGCTCCTTGCGTTACGTGACCGCAGGTGCCATGAAATCCACCCCAGGTGCCGCGAAATCCAGCCCGAGTACGCAATGTTCGTGCCGAAATGTCTTTCGAGCGTGAAAAAGACATTGTAGACAGAATACAGAATGATTGAACATAGCTCGCCTACACGAACGTTTCGCAGCCTATGAGACAAGGACACCTGAACAATGGAACATTTCCGCACTTAAGAACGAATTATGGTCAACAAATGCTTCGACATACACTTCCGACTTTACTCAATAACCTCGCCTTACGAGAAATAGACCTTCTGTCCTTATGCAGCCTGCACAACTGCTTTCAGTCCAACTAATCCTTGTTGTTTAATGAGTTTGTTCCTATGCAATACTGTATGACTTTTCCCCCCTTTATTTGCTTTAGTTTATGCTGCACTGAATATAGTTATGTTATGTTTTTTTCCCCTATTTTTCTTCCTGTTTTCGTATAATAAGACTTTCTTTATGTAATCTATATTGCTCATGTATAAATTCAATATTTCCTTGTTAATGCAGACTACTTGTTTTTCTAATTGCTAAAGTGTATTACTACCTGTCTCGTATACACATTTTTTTGTAAATTGACACTTTCCCATCTGTTTACTCACATGTGAGGGCCCGACACCCTCTGTTGCCTTCGATGGGTTTTTGGGCTGGTCAAGTTCCCTGCATGCAACTTTTTATCCAGAACCCCACCATGTAATTCTTTTCATGGAAAATAAATTATTATTAATTATTATTATTATTATTATTATTATTATTATTATTATTATTATTATTATTATTATTATTCCCGGCGTCGGTGGTAGTTTTGGTCGGCGGTGCATGCCGGCACGAAAAATTTCGGGGGGGGGGGGGGGCTGAAGCCCCATCAGCCCCCCCCCCCCTGGCTACGCGCCTGATACATACATACATACATACATGCATACATACATACATACATACATACATACATACATACATACATACATACATACATACATACATAGCCCCCGGAAAGTGCGCGATGTACTCAAAGAATGCTAACGCATTGAAAAGCGATTAGGCTGTCTCTCTCGACAAGCGTGTTCGTATGATGACCCATCTTATACTGCTATACCCAGTCATGCGCGCGGGGCGCTTTTCTTGGCCTGTTAGAAAAAGCGCGTGAACCACACCACGCAATGCTAATGCGATCCGACATGCGTTCAGATCTATTCACCTAATTGGGGTGAAGTTCGCACCTACACCACCAAGCTCAGTATATTGCACGTTCACACAGCAGAACTTGGATTGGGAAATTACAAGAAAAGCCTCGGTATCACTGAAAGCAAGCGTGAACTTCAGTGGCAGGATTTAAAGTACAGAAGAGCCTTAGACTCAAATTTTCTCATAGTATCTATTGTTCTAAAGCAGGCATTGATAGAGAAAATTATGAGGCCATCATCGTAGATTTCACGAAGAAGGCACCGTAACTTGAAACTTTATGAACTTCCTTTTAAAGTTGATGCCTTGCGATTTTCATTTCTTTTTTTTTTGTCGAACCACGAGGGACTGGAATGCTCTTCCGTCAAATATGATAGGTATAGAGTCCAATGCTGAATATTACCGCGCTTTGCGTGCTTGAATTGAAAAACAGCTTATGTAGTGATTTATATACCCCACTGCTGTAACGCCTGCAAATGATATGCAGGTACCAAATAAATAAATTCAGCGAAACGTTTAATGCGTTTTCTTGCAGAAGCGGGACCACACGCGATAAAACTAGACACATTTGCACAGCAACATCGGGCAGAACACGTTGCCGTCTGCTGCGGAGCAACCAAATATGGCCATCGGTGCTGATAGGGCATCAGCGCACCCAGGATCTCTGCCGGGGGGGGGGGGGGGGGGGGTTACAGTTTGCCAATACCATCTCAACAGCGCTAATTTCGATTTCTTCACGGGAAATTGTAAAAAAAAAATGCGCTTTTTGCGAGTGTGCAGACGATTGCGCGTCTTACATCTTAGTTGCAGTACTCAAATGCGCAAGGAATGAAAAGGGGTTAAACAAAAGGGGGGTTAAGTCGGCCTCAGGGGGGCGGGGGGGGGGGTTACAACTTCCGAATCCCCCCCCCCCCGTCGTTGCGCCACTGTGATAGGGTACAGTGTATAGATAGGGTGCCTCGATGACGGTGGGTGAGGGGGACATCGATAGGCTGCCTCGATGCAACGCACCCTAGACATCGGCACTCTAGACATCGAGGCGCCGCATCGCGGCCGAGCCTCAGTGCACACACCCCATTCGGCAGTGTTGAAATTCGATTATGAATATCGAATTAGGTGGGATTTTAGAGATGAAAGGAAAAAATGGGCGAGCACTACAATTTGAATGTCTCTAAATCTGCTATATAAACAAGGTTCTGATAAAAAGTTTAACATTTCTGGGAATTATCATTTTCAAGCTTACGTTATTATGACAAATAATTTACCCGCCGGGGCGGCTCACTCCGCTAAGGCGTTGCGCTGCTGAGCACGAGGTAGCGGGATCGAATCCCGGCCGCGGCGGCCGCATTTCGATGGAGGCGAAATGCAAAAACGCCCGTGTGCTTGCGTTGTAGTGCACGTTAAAGAACCCCAGGTGGTCAAAATTAATCCGGAGCTCTCCACTACGGCGTGCCTCATAATCAGAACTTGTTTTGGCACGTAAAACCCCAGAAAAAAGAATGACAAATAATTTCGCGCGCACACGTACACACACACACGCATGCCGTTCGTGCATCTCCAAGTTCGCTAATGCCGTCATTTTTAAAGTGGCTGCTTCGCTACAGGCAATTCTTCATTGGCGTTAAACGGCTCGATAACGATAGCTGCAGTGTATGAAGCAATTAAGTTTGTTTGTCAGTCGCAATATGATTAAAGTTATCGCGGGCTATTTTCCAAGAAGTTCCACTGAACCATTAAGAGAGCTAGGTTATAAAGTTATTTAAGATTACTTCACAAATGTGTTTATCATGTGCAGTGACCACCGCTTACTTGTGAGAAAGAGCATGCAGTCATGCACATTCGACGGCCGAACGAGCTTTCAGAGCGCACTGTATACGCCGCAAGTAGCATGAAGTATTGATTGTCACATACATATGACCGCATGGCAGCGCACGAACAGCATTAAATTATAATGCATTGAGTAGCTAGTGCCATTACTTGTGTCCGTGTGGCACGGTTATATTAGTTATATAAACTCTACGTTTAACACCCTTTTCCTTGTTGCACGCCCTTTTTCCTATGGGGTCTCTTCCCCCCCCCCCCCCCCCCCCTTTTTTTTTTCGAGTCACTGGAACACCTTTTCTTACACTCTTAAAAAAAGCGTGCACCCTTTTGGGGATTATCTTGTCCCACAACAATAATGGTCATCCATCTTGTCCGTATTTCATTTCTTTAATGCTGCGAACCTGTTACTTACAGGTCACGTACGACATGCGCATTGTCAGCGTTGCATACAGTATTCTCGACAGGAAAGTAGCGAGCGCAGAGTTTTCAAGGAAACGCAGACAAAGCAGATGACTATTACCGTTGTGGGACAAGATGTGCCCCGAAGGGTGCGCAGACTTTCTTGAAGAGTGTAGGGTGCCTCGATACCACACCTCCATGGCATCGGGGCACCTTACTTTTGTTTTCCTGACTCGATGCGCCATCTGGTTCTTCTCAGGAGAAGCCAAGGCAAGGAAGTATGGCCTCCAAATTGGAACGTCGATCTCAGAGGCCCTGAAAGCAGGGAGTTGAATAGAGCGAATGCGACATATATGGTCCCACGGAGCGTTGTGATGCCAAAAATAAAAATAATAATAAAAAGCATAGGCCACTCGTCCGGACGACGACGGCTTTCCGTTCGCTGGGCTACATGCAGCTAACTAACTTAAACAGCGAAGTTCGCGCGGCAGATGCAGACTCGATCAGTGGCTATAGGCGTTACGTCTCGGACGAGTTAATTCTCTGCGCTTTTTCCTCTCATTAAAACTTATCTCTCTCATTCCGATAGACTGAAACAGCCACGTTGGAAGAATAACTGAAGTTCTGAGCATCAACTCCAATTGACGTCTGCGTAATGTCGTAATTTTTTTCCCATTACGCATATGTGCGTTGCTGCTTGCTGTGACATCCCAGTGACCGAAGTTGGCGTCAAAGCGTAACTATTACAAAGCGGCACATACCGCGCTGCTCCAGCGGTCCACATTTTTAGGCTGCACAATCTTCGGAATCGCCCCCCCCCCCCAAAAAAAAAAAAAAAAAAAAGAAAAAGAGAAAAGAAATGCGGGCCGATACCGGCAACATTCGTTACAGAGAACTCGGTTGAACTCGACGAGAACGCTTCGCATTAAAAGCTGTATAGTATAGTTCCATTGAAGCCGAGGAAGGATAAGCGTATAGCGAAATTCTCATATAATCACGCGACGGCTCGTAGCAGCCAGGTATCTCTGAATGCGCAGCACTCACGATGAAGTCGACGTAAGTCAAAAGCGACTAAAGAATTACGTACAAATTATAGTAAGCATGGTGGAAGTGGCGCCACGAAACGGGACACAAGAACGAAGAAAGGATCGACGCACACACATATCGCTACTCTGTATTAATATTATTATTATTACATAAAAATAATATTACACACAAAAATATATTACGTATGCAAAATATACATTACATACAAATTCTCAATTATTATAATTAGATGAAAAGTGTAAATGAGAACATTGTAGAGCAACATGAAAAACTACACGCAAAATTAATTGCCGCGCGACCGGCCGCTCGAGGCACTTCTCGTGTATTTGCGGGCTTCTTTCACGCTCGGAAAAAAGCATTTTTATGTCGCACGTATTGAGCAACAGAAAGCTGCATCGGGAGTTTTTTATGTTGCTCTACAATTTTCTCATTGACACTTTTTATCTAATTATAATACTTGAAAAGTTGATAGAATAATTAAGACGAATTATGTAATTAGGCGGAATGCAAGAAATAATCTGAGTTGTCCCATATCTGCAAATCCCTGGCGCATACCCGCATTGTATGTGCGGGTTTGCGCCACGCGTGATTTTATTATCGTCAATCGTCCAACGGGCCCGAGACGTGGCGGAGAGGCTAGGCCTTTCTGTCCCGACGTGGGGAGCGGCCCGCTACGTGCTAGTGCACGTTCCGAAGGACCTCAATAAAGTTTTTCCATTCCCATCGTGACGTAACTGACGAGCACGTGATGTTATTAATGTCATGACCTATCAATCAAGTTAATCATACATTCGTACCCTTCCATGCCAATGTTGGTATATACCAAGTGAACGAGACGCGAGTTCTCGACAGGTTTTCGATAGGTTTATTTCCGCCGGAGGGTTTCTTTGGTCGGACCACGAGTCTTTCGCTAGGGATATACAGCTGCGCTGTAAAACTCCCGATACAGCTTTCTGTTGCTCAATACGTGCTACATAAATGTGTTTTTCTGAGCGTGAAAGAAGCCGGCGAATACACGCAATTGCCTCGAACGGCCAGTCGCGCGGCAATATAGCGTGACACGCAAAATTTCCGCGCGACGCCTGCAATGCTTAAAGGGTATACTGACATGATATTTTCCACTACTCATTTCTAGCGTTAAATGAAAGTCCTAGACCTCTAATCCCCAGAAAAGATCGTGACAAGCCTGAGAGCGCCGTTAGTATAATTTAATATAACAGCTTTTACGCAGCCAGTTTCGGTTTCGTTCCCAGGAGGATACTGGGTCGTGACGTCACGACACAGTGTGGAAGCACGACAGTGGACGTTGTGACGCTTGCTCCGGCTCCCTTGGTCGCCTGGTGCGTTGCTTTCTCTCCTCTTTCTGCCTTCCGCTCTCTTTCTCTTTTTATTATTTTACTCCTTCCCCCCGTGCAGGGTAGCCAACCGGAACTACCTCTGGTTAACCTCCCTGCTTTTCTTTGCATCCTTTTTCTCTCTCTCTCTTTATGCTACTCACTGTGAGGGCCAATGTAGCAGCATTGCGGACGACCAAGCGAACGGATAGCGAGTGTCAAAATGACGCAATGTCATGCTCCCACGTGACCGGATACTGTGTAGTGACGTCACGACGCAGTACCCTCCTGGGAAACGAAACCGAAACTTGCTGTGGAAAAGCTGTTATGTTAAATTACTAACGTCGCTCTGCGGCTTGTCACTATTCTTTTCCTGGCGTTTAGACCTCTAGGAGCTTCGTGTAACGCAAAAAAAAAAAAAGAATGGTCGAAAATATTGTGTCATTATACCCATTGATATTCTTTTCTTTCTTTTCAAATAAGGACGTTAGACATTAAATCGATCCTTGTCTTCGGTGAGACACTTGTAGATACTGCTTTGGCTGCCAACAGGTGGCTGGAAGTAGGCTAATTAAATTATTAAAATAAGATACATGAAATATATGAGTGCTAAAACTAACTAAGACGCCGTGAAAAAAAAATGTGGTTGATCCCTCTTATATAGGAATCGGTATAGAACACGAAAGTGAAACGTGTCTTCACAGAAGTAGTGTAATGTTTATTGCACATTGATATATAATGTCTATTGGTGTTTTGTGGCTAAAGCGCCCTTAGGCGTTGATGCACCCACGCTGACGCCTGGTGGCACGTCTCCTCCATCACGACTACCAACGTCGATGACCATGAGCAACCGTCGTGCATATGGAAGCTGCACTACGCTGCACACGCTAGCACAACGCGAAAGACGAAGCACGTAACTGACACACTAATACAACGCGCAAGCACGTAACTGAATCGTCACCGAGTCAAATCAGCGCGTACAGCGCGTCGTAATTGCAGCCTCCGCGATCAACTTCAGAAACATTTTCAGAGCTAATTGCGGAGGCCACGCTCCGCTGTGCTGAGTATACGGTGAACGCCACCTAGGTGGCGTTGGTAGTGCTTCTTGATGCCAGCGTCCCTTCGAATGCTGGCATCGAGGCGTCGTAGTGCTGAGACCACCGAAGCGTTCACTGTCGGTGCGCGTTAGTGTCATAATGCAGTACTTCTCTTTTCTGCTCGTAGGCGGCGGCACCGCCCCGAGCAAGAGCGCGGGTACACGGAGGAGTGTTAGATATATAAGGCGCGTCTGTGTAGCTCTCTGCAAATGCGTTTGTGGCGCAATGGGTTAAACGCTCGGCGATCTATCGTCGCGGACCGAGAGGTCGTGGGTTCGATTTCCAAATTTTGCATGTTTGTGGAACTTTTTCTTCTGGTTTCTTTCTTTGTATTATGTTCGTGTACATTGTAAGAACGTCATATCCGTGACGGAAATACGTCAGTGAAGTCTTGGTGGACCCCGGCATAAAACACTTTCGTGTTAAAAAAAAAAAGGATAGAGAGACTAAAGCGCCCGGTCAGCGAGGTGTCCTTCCTTGACCGACCGGCGCGCAACATCACCACAGCGAAACAGTGGTGACTAACGTAGATCCAGAATTAAGTTGGCCCCGCGGAAGGTCGGTTGCCAAGTGACGGCGCCCAAGAAGAATCCCGGCACGCGAACCTCGGGCATGTTTACCCGCCGGGCAAGCCCCCCCCCCCCCCCCCCCCCCCCATGCAAAACGCTGGCCACACGGAAATTTGAGCCACGCGCCGCAGTGACTGAGTGGCTATGGCTTTGTACTTTGGATTTTTGTTTCTCTCTCCTCCGCGAGCGGGTGGGCGCGGTCTCCCCTTTTAGGAGACACTTGCCAGCCCGTTTTTCTATCTCTTTGAGATCTTTGTTTATGTCTACATGATTAATAATAATCAATCAATAATTTATTTATCGTGCCCAGGAACAACCATGAGGTCTAAGTGCTGGTGCACGCATACATAGAACAAGAAAAGAGAAATACCGCAGGGAAATATCAGTTAAAGTAATAATAATAATAATAATAATAATAATAATAATAATAATAATAATAATAATAATAATAATAATAATAATAATAATATACTGCTGAGGTCGCCGGTTTCACTTCCAGGCCGTGGCGGCCACATTCCGATGCTGGCAGTATGCACAAACACCGGTTTACACTACTATTACTACTATTAGTAATTACTATTTATTATTATTAGTTATTATCAATAATTAGTTACTATTTGCCGTGGTAAAATTGGGTGCGCGTTAAAGGGACACTAAACAGATACGTCGTGTGAATAATAATTTTCGGGACCGAATCGAACAGGAACCGAATAATGCCAAAAAAGTCGAATCGTATATCGAATACTTTTCGAACAGTTTTAGAATAATTAACAGTCGTCTTCATAACTATTATGAAACGGTGTTCACAACTTAATATTCGTAACATTAGCCAGTTTCTGTCATTATGGAGCACGCCATGAAGTCGTTGTTTATTAAAAGCGGAAATAGAGCATTACGAACAAATGTCCAGTTTGTTAGACCAAATATAAGCAGGGGTGTTCGGAGAGTGCCAATGGTCGCTGCATGAGCGATAATCTCTGCTTTTGCTTTAATCTTATGTTTCATGGCGCACAGTTGCCGTTACGAAATGTTCGATAACTATTCGAGGCATATTCGTTTTTACGAATAGCGACCATACGGTTCGACGACCGAATTGAATAGAACACTGTTCGCTTCGTTATTCGAAAGTTTCGAATGTTCGCACACCCGTACAAAAGAGGAAAAACAATATATTCCAGCTGTATTAGGGAATTAGCATGCTACAATACCAAAAAAGGACGCTCTTGGCGCGAGAAGAGGCGTGATTAGTCAGAGAAGGCACCAGAAAAAAGAAAAAAGAAAGAAAAAAAAAAGAGAACTGGTGGCGGACCCGCCTTGAAGTTTCCCCGCTAGCTCAGCTAGCCTTGACGTCAATTATGTTGATGTCATATACTCGACCCTGGTGTTTTTTAATTTTTTTTGATGGGCTACATTGTTTTTTATAAGACCAAACTGAGCAAATTTCAAGAACATTTACTGAGGTACGGCGGCCCAAATACGAAAAAAAAAATTAAAATCTGTGACGTCACACAGACCTACCGGCTCACACGGACCTACTGAGGTTCCGGCACGTTATTAAACACAGAAAAGAAGCGTTGATCCTGATTTTGTCTTGTATAGTAATCAACGCCTTATCGCAAACGTAACGAAAATAAGATTTCCAAACAATACTTTATCAGTATATTATGTGCTTTAGTATTTCTATTTAGTGTCCCTTTAAGTAACCCCACAAGCTGTTGCGATTAATAATAAAAACAGAGCAAAAAAAAAAAAAGGAGAACTGGGCGATATAGATGTATGTCTTTCTTGTCACGTTTCTGTGCTGTTTTCGTTCTTGACATCACGTACCAATTAGCCCAACAGCAAACCCTCCTCAGGTCGCAAGTATTCCATCTCACCGCGGTGTCTCTCGTAATAAACTATGCCTTTTCGGGAAGTCTTACCCCGCAATTTTTAGAAAAAGGAATACGCTGACCGACGTACGTGGTTCATGTGCTAAACCACGTGAATTAAAACATCACCGTCCCTTCCACTCCGTGAAAATGGTCGAACAGCGAAGCTGTGTTAGTTACACCGAGTGTTGCGTGTGCGTGTGTTGCACGTGATGCACTTGCGTAAACACAAGTAAACACAGATCTACAACAGGAACCTTTATTGAAACGGTGCGAGGCGAGAAGAGGCAGCAACTTCCGACGCTACTCGACGAGTGTCCAGTTCTCTATAGTCGAAAGCTACCGAGCCGCCGCCAGAGGCATCGGTTGCAGTCGCAGACACCGCGCGCGTTCGGCGCGAACGCGGGGAAACGCGAACGGCGTCGGCAGCAGCTCTGCGCGTTATCCGAAAGGGCGCGCCACACAGAAACACCTTCTCTTATCGCCTCTCCTCCTCGCGCCGAGCGCGCGCTCTCTCATTGGTCGCCTCCTCCCCCAGCGCGCCTCTCCTTCTCTGCTGGTCACGTGACAGGCTCTCGATCCTTCGGCGCGGCTCTCATCCTCTCCTGGTCACGTGACCTGCGTGAAGTCGGACAGACGGCGAAGGGCCGACTAACAGCAGCTTCGCTGTTAAAATGGTTGCGTTCGAACAAACAATGCAGTGACGTCTCGTAGGCGTTTTCAAAGAGAGGGAGATAGAGAGAGAGGGGGGAGATAAACTTTATTTACACACTGCCTGTTAATTTGTCCGTGCCGTCGACGTCGTTACCACGGACGTTGTCAAGTGGTGCCCTAGGATTTTGCACGTTAAAAACGGATTGCAGTGTACGTTAAAAGCGCGGTACGCTAAAGCTCTTCTGAAGAGTATAGCAATCTTATTCCATGGCTATACGCTAAAGGTCTCTTTCTCTTCCTTTTTTTAAGCATAGGATTGGCAACACTGTGAAAGCGCGGAACCCACATTTAGCCTCGGTTCTTTCGAATGGAGTCTCTCTCGCCGGTAGTTAGCGAATACGCTTATACGCATGACTTCGTGTACGCTTGTTTATTTCTAAAACCAACCTGTTAGCGGCACGCGAGCGTACGCGACCTTGACCACGTCCGGCGCTGCCGTGAGCGTCCTTGCTTGTGTTCATATTGTTTTTCTGTTTTTTTTTTTCTGCCTTCGAGTTCTTTTGTCGAGTCCCACCCACGCTACTTCCTGGAAACCAGAGAAGTTCGCCCGCCGTTTTCGAGGTTGGCCCTCCCACGCTTAAGCGACAGCACGGCCCCGCCAAGTACCATGCAACTGCTATCTTTTAATTTAGATGCCACGATAGGTGCAGTTCACCGAATTCAGATAGCTTTTCTTTAATGCTCAGCTACAGATATGTATAACGTTGATCTCTTCTGTCCTTTGTTGCGTTTTTCGAAATCGTTCTTGCAATAAAAGTGGATGGCCTAAATCGGGATTTTACTGCCTTCCGATGGTATATTCTAAATTCAATAGGTTTATTCAGAATTGGAACAGCGACTGCCGAAAAAAAAAAGAAAAAAAAAGACGTCTTCTCAGTACTCATGTATTCAGATAAGAGCTTCGCAGGTAAAGCTAAGATTCCCCTTATTTAGAGCGGTATATGTCAGCCTATAGTGAAATGCATGACACGTTGTTCCAGACGATTAGGGTTAAAGATGATATACAGGTAAACTGAAGAGAACGAAAAAGAATGAAAGAAAAGGAAAGGAGGAACGAAAATATCCAGCACCAGTTGAAAGAATTTAAAAAATGCTATAATACTATTTCATGAAGGTAAGAAAACAAAGAAATGCCAAGGAAAGATGAGTACACAAGAAACGTAAAATACATGCGTGATAGGCTACAACAACAACAACAACGTAAAATTGACGGCACAGGCGCCGAACTATAGCAACTGAGTTTTATTGCTGACAAACCGGCGTGTGTAAGTATAGGATATCGATGTGGTGAGCAGGGGGGGGGGGGGGGGGGGAAGCATCAGAAACACAAATAAAGATATGCTATGACATCCCTCAGCACTCTTCAGCACGTGGCAAGATTTGATTTCATACTTATAACTGCACAAGAATTGGAGTTCTTTATCCTAAAACACCCGTGCACTTTGCGTTGGGTGCACTTACCAGGTGGTCAAAATCCTTGAATTTACTTTCTGTTTAAATGTTATTTATCCAAAAGCGGAAGGTAAGGTAACATATATCTTTGTTTCGTGCTGTTCTTTTCCTTGCTCACCACACCGATGTTCTGTACCTACGCAAGTCGGTTCGTCAGCAATAAAGTACAGTTGTTAGCAAGCAGAGCTCGTGGCTGCATTAGTTTTAAGTTTCTGGTATATTTGTCTTTCCTGCGTGCTGCTGGCTTAGTATGTGGAAACAACTACTCCCCCCCCCCCCCCCCCCTTACCTTAACCGTGCTAAACAAAGATCGTGATTTACGTGCCAAAATCTCGATCTGATTATGAGGTACGCCGCATGGAGGGCAGGGGGACTCCCCCCCCTCTTTCCCCTAATCGCGCTAAACAAAGAAAGATTAGATTCTGATGCTTTACGTGCCAAAACCACGAACTGATTATGGGGCAGCCAGCCGTAATAGGGGGAGGGGGCGGGGTCTCCGGTTTAATTTAGACCATCCGGGGTTCTTTAACGTGCGCCCAATGCAAGACATACGAGCGATGCTTTTATTTATTTTTTTCCCGTAACCCATCGGAATACGGCCGCTGCGGCCGGGGTCGAACCCGGCCGTGACCTCGAGTTCAGCAGCGGGACGTTATTGGCACTGCGCTAACGCGGTGGGTAACAACAAATGAACACTCGAAGAGAAACTGGTGAAAACGTATTATTCAGCTATAGTTCGTCTTTCGCGGCTCGCAAACGGCGACGGAGAACACGACGGACAAGCGAAGAGTCATCAAGATGGTCACAGGGCGCCTTGTGATCGTCTTGCATGTCTTCTCGCTTGTGTCGTGCTCTTCGGCGGAGGAAAAAAATAAATAAATAAAAGGAGCGCGAACTCGCAACTATGGATTCCGCAAGCACCGGTGATTTAATCAGGTGGGGCATGGCGTGGAAGAATGCGCAAAAGGACGCAGAAGATTAAAAACGATAACAAAAAGAAGCAAAGAAAAGGAAAGCACAAAAACACTTGTTCAATCAAAAAGACAAATTGTACAAAGAGAAAAATGATCTGGCACTGCATTGTGTGGGCACGCGTTTCTCGTTTTTTTTTTTTTTCTGTAGTTTTGCCAACATTTTCTGTCCATAGATATGGACGAGTCCTCAAACACTGATGCCGTTAAATAATCTGCATGCGCTGGTTTCAGTTAGTACCTTCAAGCAGCGCAAATACCACGATCGAGTCGACTACGCCCACTATGCATGATTATATTAAGGCACTGATTTAAACTTCCTCGTGTGTGTTAAGTAAACAGCACATTGTTTAACTATCGTTACCGCGTCTATAGAAATCGATCAATTTGATCGACAGTTTTTTACGCGTTTTTAAACATTTCCGTTGGAATTCTTTTACAAGCAATGCCATGCATCATCTGAAATGACGACTGGACTTTAACTATTTGTCTGATTTGACGCTTTTTGGTAGATTGGAGAGTCTGGAAAAAATGGAATCTCTACAGGAATTATCGTCGAAACTAGCATCCAGCGCTCCCAGCACTTCCTTAATAAAACGACGCAAAATTTGCGCTATCGGTCGACTCGGCATCATAATTTTTAAACCACAGCAGCAGTGAACACCCAGAATCTTCTCTCGGGTTGTCTAATTTTCCGATCCGATGTCTAGGCTGCTTTAACGATGTCTCAAATAACGGTAGATGCTCATACTCGAGCGCGTGCTATTTGCATAATTGTGTTCAACTAATATCAAGTAGAACTCCATTTTTCCCCACCTTGGGTTGCTTTTATCCATCGGCGTTTCGACGGCGTATACGTGCACAGTCAACCACAAAAGTTTACGGACCACGGAGTCTCAGAAAACGTTCAATTTCCGAGCAGCCTGTAACATGTAGTCAGTAAAACCGATTATCACAATGTTGTTCGGAAATACTGGTAAAGGCTGTAAATGCGAAATTTCTTTTTTCGCTTTTAGGCGTGCGCCGATTGGCTGTTTTAGCAAAATTGGATGAGCTGATTGGGTGGTTGAGCCCGACGTCATTCAATTGTGCTCAACCAGCCAATCAGCGCACACGCTGATTTCGCCTAGGCGAAATTTCGCCTAGGCGAACGTTTCAGAATACGGCCCCTAGGCTGCTTTGTGAGGCTACGCAGATTTTCAGCTTTTTTCTCAGATCTCGTGTTCCGTAAAATTGTTTTGTTGACTGCACAACTTTTACGAGCGATCCTTATTCTCGTCGTGTGGGGCTTTCACTCACGCAAGAGCGCGCAGTTAAAGACCGACCTTCGACGGAATCTTGACTAGCTGTCTGAGCTCTTACATTTTGAACACCGCCTGTTCAAGTGCCCTTATTCATTACTGTATAATGTAGTGCAACATTTCACATTAGTGTACAGCAATGTGCAGCAATGTGCAGGAACTGAACAATGCATGTGGAGACTCCAGCAACACTTGGACTGGACCACCTTGCTTGCCCAGAAAAGTTTATTGAACGAAATAATCGAGAACGAGGAGGCTTCTGCATGCTCCCTGACCTGACAACAATTGCTTGGTGAGCCTAAAGAATGCAAAAAAAAAAAAAAAAAAAAAAACGAGCCAGGTGCCTGCTGCAATGAGTAAAAACAAATGTTCTGTTTACAATAATAACTTCCCCATTTTCACATTTGTGAGGCTACTGCTTACCCGCATAACACGGGCATCACTATGGCTTGTATTCATGCCAACAAATCTTCATAATAATTTGTTTTCGTGTTTTCGCGATCTGGCTTGCAAAAGTAGGGTACAAGGAGCTCAGTTGCATATTTTGTATAAACACACACACACACACACACACACACACACACACACACACACACGTGCGGTGCTTCGTTGACACTTCACGTAAGAATTCTCAAAATCTTACTGATCAATAATTGCTGCTTTATATCCATTCAAAACACCAGTGATCTGGCGATAATTTTATGTATCGCGGTAGACGCTGTGACTGCTACGTCTTAGAATAAAACGTTGACACATAAATGCACTGAAAACGAGTACATTTCTAGCGGGGTAACCGAATAGTTAAGAATATTTGAGTATGTCACTAAAAAAAAAAAAAAAAATCGGCGTGAATTGTAGAATATATAACATCTCTAAGGAAAGAAGGTGGATACACGATGTACCGTACGAACATCATGTAACTTCTAAAAAAACAAACAAACAAGCAAACTAACGAACGAACAAACACAGAACAGAAGAACTAAGAACGACACCGGCCGGTGTTACAGCTCACTTTGCTGAAATATGAAAAAGTCACGCGTATGCTAGTTGATCGGAGTGCAGAGAAAAATAAAAGAGGCTGGTTATATGAATTTGAAACGAACAACATTCAATCTCGTATTTGTCGGCGTTGCGCGAGAGCGCGCTCTATGGCCCGCAATTTTCAATCGACCCCCGCCGAAAAACGTCGTCTGCTAGAAAAAGCGCGAAGTTTCGAGAATGGTCTGGGCGCGTGGAAAATGCCGCGCCGCGCGCCGTGCTCTCATTGGTCGACATGCACCACGTGACGTAGTACGACGATACCGCGTGTTGCGGCCCACGCCACGGTACGGGTATCGAATACGGCCGCGTGAGTCAGCCGCGGCCCACGTTACGCAGTATTGCAGACGGCCGAAAAAAGTCAGTCCCCTGCACTTTACAGAGGCTTCCAGTAGACGCTTATTCATGGCTCCAGTAACGAAAGAAGCTGTGGAATACTCGCTGTTTGAATAAATTCTTGCGTCACGAACAATTCTGCACAATGTACAAACCAAACTAGTCTCGTTGTGTACTTTTCGGGCACCGCGAGAACGATACTACAGCCTACGAAAATAAAATATCAAGAGCAGATGACGCAACTCGACAAAATGGTGTTCCAAGTCCGCCAAGGAGTGGACGCGTCGCGCCATCTGCACTACACTGCTAAAACTAACACCGGTGCATTTCAGGGCGTTTTCCTACCGAAACTCGGGCTGGAACAATAACAAAGGTTGCAGCATGACCCGCAAACGCGCTTTTTTTTTTTTTTCTCTGCGCAAACTGCGCGGCCAGCTTAATCATCGCCAGATCAACGAACCCGCAAATAAAACCAACCCTTTCTTTGTATTTTCAGCAGACGAAAACGGCAGCAGACGACGCTAGAACTTTCCCGATCCTTCTGCAGGCGGATGGCCAATGGGAGCGCGCAGCGTTTACGTCACACACCGCTGAAGCGTACGATTGGTCGGGAGCGTCCCGGAAGTCTCTCGAAGTTTCTCGAACGACGCGAGGTTATTATAAAAGCGCGGCGTCGTCTGCTGCCACGCAGTTTCGACAGAGCGATCACAACTACAAGTGCGAGCGAAGTCTTTTCCCAAGCTTCTCTACAAAGCGAAATTTTCGCGATGCCAACTCGTAACAGTTCAGGAGCGCCGGCGATCGGCATTGACCTGGGCACGACGTACTCGTGCGTCGGCGTCTTCCAGCACGGTCGTGTCGAGATCATCGCCAACGATCAGGGGAACCGCACGACACCGAGTTATGTCGCCTTCACCGACACAGAGCGCCTCATCGGCGACGCCGCCAAGGCGCAGACGGCGATGAACCCCGAGAACACGGTATTCGATGCCAAACGACTCATCGGCCGCAAGTACGACGACCCCAAGATTCAGGAGGACCTGAAACACTGGCCCTTCAAGGTTGTCAACGAGTGCGGCAAACCCAAGATCTGCGTCGAGTTCAAGGGTGAGAAGAAGCGGTTCAACCCGGAGGAGATCAGCGCCATGGTGCTGACGAAGATGAAAGAAACGGCCGAGGCCTACCTGGGACAGAAAGTGAAGGATGCTGTTGTCACCGTACCGGCCTACTTCAACGATTCTCAGAGGCAGGCAACGAAGGACGCAGGTGCCATCGCCGGGCTCAACGTACTGCGGATCATCAACGAACCGACTGCTGCAGCGCTGGCGTACGGACTCGACAAAAACCTTCGAGGTGAGAAGAACGTCCTCATTTTCGACCTCGGAGGCGGCACCTTCGACGTCTCTGTTCTGACCATCGACCAAGGTTCCATGTTCGAGGTGCGCTCGACCGCCGGCGACACGCATTTGGGCGGCGAGGATTTTGACAACCGGATGGTGACGCACTTTGTCGAAGAGTTCAAGCGTAAGCATCGCAGGGACTTGAGTAAGAACGCGCGGGCCGTCCGAAGACTGCGTACGGCCTGCGAACGCGCCAAGCGGACGCTGTCCAGCTCGGCCGAAGCCAGTATCGAGATCGACGCCCTCCACGAAGGCATCGATTTCTACACCAAGATCACCCGGGCGCGTTTTGAAGAGTTGTGCATAGATCTCTTCCGCAGCACGCTGGGACCCGTGGAACGCGCACTCCAGGACGCCAAGATGGACAAGAGTCAGATCCACGACGTCGTCCTGGTCGGAGGCTCGACGCGCATACCCAAGGTGCAGAAGCTGCTCCGAGACTTCTTCAACGGCAAGGAACTGTCGATGGGCATCAACCCGGACGAAGCCGTCGCCTACGGAGCAGCGGTGCAGGCTGCCGTGCTGAGCGGGGACAACAGCGAGAGCATCCGAGACGTTCTCCTGGTGGACGTCGCGCCCCTGTCGCTCGGCATCGAGACCGCCGGAGGCGTCATGACTCGCATCGTCGAGCGCAACACCCGAATCCCGTGCAAGACGTCTCAGACGTTCACCACTTACTCGGACAACCAGCCCGCCGTCACCATCCAGGTGTTCGAAGGCGAGCGCGCCATGACCAAGGACAACCACCTGCTCGGCACCTTCAACCTGAACGGTATTCCGCCGGCTCCTCGTGGCGTGCCTAAGATCGAAGTGACCTTCGACATGGATGCCAACGGGATCCTCCACGTGTCGGCCAAGGACCAGAGTACAGGCAGGCAGGAGAGCATTCGCATCACCAACGACAAGGGCCGCCTCAGCAAGGAAGAGATCGACAAGATGCTCGCCGAGGCCGAGAGGTTTAAGCAAGAGGACGAGGCCCAACGGGACCGCGTGGCGTCGAGGAACGCGTTGGAGTCCTACGTGTACGGCGTCAAGCAGGCAGCCGAGGAATCCGGAAGCAAGATGTCGTCGAGCGACCGGGAGAGCGTTCTGGAGAAGTGTAAGCAAACCATCTCGTGGATCGATTGCAACAGCCTCGCCGAGAAGGACGAGTACGAGGACAAGCTCAAGGAACTGCAGCAGTTCTGCTCGCCTTACATGTCCAAGATGCACCAGGGTGGCAACAAGCATAGCAGTTCCTCGACGCAGCAGCAGTCTGGGGGGCCCACCATCGAAGAAGTCGACTAAGCATGCTGTGCACGCTTAGGCGGTGTTTTTTAATGAACTTCGGTGATCAGGCGCGCTGTGCGCGCTTGGTCTGCGCATTTTAATAGACTCCTTATTTAAATTGTAGTGCTTGTACATATGTATATACTAACAAACAGCTGTATTTTTTCTTGAATAAATGTGCTATTCTCGTAGCATATGCCTTTTTTTTTTTTTTTTTTACCTTTCCCATCAGGACTTGGCCCATTCGAGTCCTACTGGGTTTATCGTATTGTGGACGCAAACGCGAGCTATTTTAAATTTGTCTTATTGTGTTTTGTCTTATTGACGGATGACATATCTGCACATTAAGCAACAGCACGGCGCCTAGCAAAGTAAATAGACTTCGATATTGGTTGCAGTGCGTGTCATACTATAGCATAAATTTGCCAACTCTCCCAAATTCTTCATAAAGTTTACGAACTTGATTTTACTAATGTTGTGGCAAGTTTTACGCAAAAGTAACTTCTGTTCGCGAAAAAAAAAAAAAAAAAAAAACTTCAGCGGTTTTAGAAGATGGAGCGGATCAAGATTGCAAAATATACACACTAAAAAAAAAAAAAAAAAAAAAAAATTGGGATGGTACCTGCGCCGTCCCCTCTTAGTAGCACATATGCCAGAGGGGTACGTGCTTGGAACAAGTTCATTAGGACAGGTTCCTGAAGTAAGCCAAGTCGGCAAGAGCAAGGTCGCTGACAAAGTCATTGTGATTTAAAAACTTATGTGATGCTTGTGGGTCTCTGCTGTTGCTGCGTTTAAATGCAAGTAATTCTTAATTAATTAATGAATAGAACCTTTATTTGCAGAAGGGTTGGCTCTGTGGTCTGTAGGTGTGCGCATCTCAGGGCAAACTTATATAAAAAAAAAGTCAGGCTATTCCTCAATTCCCCCCCCCCCCCCCCTCTCTTGTCACGGTATGTTTTCGTTATTTATGAATTTTAAGCTTCCCGGGTTGACAGGTATGTATTTGGCCTACAGTATAAAGGGAACACGCATTTAGTATTTCACAACAGAATACAATTGATTATGGCAAGAAGGCGTGCGGACTATTTTTTTATGCACAGATGTCGACCTAATAATGCGTCCTTGCAGCCATTTCCTTTTCTTTCAATAAAGTACAGATATTTCTATCTCCTACACGGAGTCCTACACGTGCCCGACATAGGTAGCCTCTCACTGCGTACATTTTCAGCGACACGTGTCTCCAAAAAGCGGGCGCACCATTTAGCAATTTATCGCTCGGTCATTAGTCGTCAGTCATCACTCAAATGATTACCAGCAAGAACGCCGCGAATGATGAACTTCTTTAAACAGCAACGTATACCACAACAAATAGCACTTCATGATTAGAGCTCTGCTACTGCTCTTAAGGAACAACACCAAATAATGAAATAACTTACTGTTTGACAAGTGTTTTGCGCCTGTGGACCATTTTGTTCATACCATCATAATACCATTTCATAATGCGCGCCATTAGCATTCTGGCCGGAATTCTCTCCAGTGGCTAATAACAAATCATACTAAAGCTTCCACCTTTTTTTTTTTTTCAATATTATAAACACAATAAATTTTTGCGCGAAGCTGCTTTTACACACAAAGAAAGTAAGAAAGAAAGGAAGAAAGAAGCAGTAAATGCTCGCGGGCCGCTTCACTTAGCAGATTCATTCCGTTCGTAAATCCTAACTCGGCAACATTGTGTCCGTCTTGTCAGGCTGTTGAATTGCGGTCGACGACGATTTACGGCAGTTTTTACCCGTAAAACTATCTTGTCTGCGTGAAAAATAATCACAGTACGGCTTCTTGAGACAGGTGAGTCAACGAGAGGCCCACTGCACGTCGTCTTTTACTAGCACAAACGCACAGTTGGCGCAGTGCTCGCGCCAAGGTGAAGGTCCTCGCGCTATTGTAGCGTTCGGAAGCGTTGTGCTCATTTCGGAAGCTCATTTTACTGTGGGTAAGCATCGTTTATATTCGAGCACATGTTCATTCACCTAGACGTTCTCGTTATGTTTGCAACGCGATGTATATTGCGATCGCCAATTACTCGACACGGCCGTGTAGCCAGCTGGAGGAAGTCGTTCTATTTGTCGGCCATGCATCGGGAATATGCCTGATATGTAGCCTACGACGAGTACTGTGTGCAGCCGAGATATTTAACTGTCCATGTGCGTTCAACCTGAACCTCAGTGCACAGTACAACGATCGCGTTTCTGCGCGGATCCCCTCAATTCGTTGCGTCGTGGGTGCGTTTGTTTAGTTTGCGTAAACAGCTGAAGACGGATTGCGGGCAACGCTTTTGGGATTTAAAGGCTGGAGTACGTGGGAGAGAACTTTGACGACGCACTTCGCATATCAGAAAAAAAGAAGCGCGGAACGTTCTCTGGTGGCTCGTGCTGGATGAAGCCGAAAACAGTCGTACGCCGCCGCATGTTGCTGTCAGTGTGATCAGATGCGCGCGGCGGGTTTACTTTATGCCATTTGTTTTATAATTGCTAAGTGTAACGTGCAGTAAATCTTGAGATCTGTCTGTTCCGTTCTTTGCGCTCGTAACATCTTTTGCTGTAATGTTGTCTGAATACGCCCGCCTGAACATGTTCTTTTCCTGATCGCTGTAGCTCATATGCTCACAGTAGCAAACGACGCGGCACCGCATTTGCACTGCCGTGACCAGTTACCGCGCAAGCCATCACCCGGAAAAAGCATGCGTTGGTGCTACCATCCCTGCCAAACTAGAGTTGCTGCTAACTTTGAGTGTATGCCCTTTCCAAAAGGAACTGTGCTCTTTGTAATGGGTTCTTTATGACGAGCTTCTAAACATTGTGTTCGATTTCATCGTTTTAAAATGTTAAAATGCACATCTACTTTCATTCAAGGCAAGCTGGGCAGAAAGCTCACATCCCTTAAATGGGTAGAATCCTTTGCAAAAGAGCGAACGATCACCATGCAGACATTGGTAGTGAAAAAGAACTACAGCCTAAAGTGTCCCCTAAATTCTTGCTGCAGGCTCAATTGAGTACTATTTGATTGCCAGTTGCCTAAACAAATAAATGAGAATTGCAAATGCAATACATAGATGCATCTGATCTTAATGATCAAGTGCGAGCAGCACACCTAATATCATCTGTCTTGAAATGCCCCTGTAGCCCACTGTGCATTGCCTTGCCTTTTCTTATTTATAAACTTCGGATTCTGCATTCAAATATACGGTAGTGGACAAAAAGATATGTTTTGCATTTTCAATAGTCGTAACTAAACTGCTCAGAAAGTTGGTCCTGCATCATCCCAGGCTGCTAGCCTCATACAATAGCCTCTTGAACGCTCACCACCAAGTAATTTGTCTATTCATTACTCAAACTTGCACATCACGTTAACGTATCACAACGAAAATGTGTCCATCAACCAGTATGTCACAAAACGTGGCAGAAAGAGCATCCAGTGAAGAATGAACGCTGTTGTCCCGATGGAGATGACAACTAACTGGCCGTGGTACACGCTAACAGCTAAATTGGGGTCAGCTTTGCAATCCCTTTAGTAAATATACCTTGTAATAGTCTTCAGCATAATTTCTGCTTCCTTCACCTAACATTTTGGTGGAGTTGCAGGGTACCTTTGTTCTTGTTCTTTGCTGAAAAATCTAACTGGAATGCTTAGCCTAGCGACAGGCTTGGATTGCTACTCCAGGTGTCATGGGGGTGAAAAATGTGTAACTTTATATAATAAAGGGCTGATCTGGGCAATATTGACATTGCTAATCCACAGTTGGTCTCAGTGCCAAAATTGACACGAGGACAAACAACAAAACTAAGCACTGTGTCTACATTTTAGTCATTTTGTGCTCGTGTGAATTTCTGCCCTGATAGATACTGTGGGTGAAACCTACACATCTACACTCACAAAACACACTGGCATGAAAACTCAAGAATGTAGGCAACAGCGAGCACCATTAAATGAACAAAGTGGACAGTGGCAGTTGAAATATTGCCCGTTTTGATTGGTTTCGGTTTAAGAAATGGCTGCGCTCTCCCTTGCTTTTGTAATCAATCCAAATGGTGCAATGTCTTGTTACGTTTTTCTTGCATGTGGATGTTCGTTTGTTTAACTGAAAGTCATAAGTCATGCACACCACAATATTATGCAAACTCTTTGCATTGAATTTACAGACCTGCATTTTTCTCTATGCATCATAAAAAAAAATTGCTCTTACAGCTGCACTGTTCTTGCTCAAATTTCATAGCAATTTCATGGCCAAGGTCGTTTGATATGACTTGGCAGTGTTACTAGACTGAAAAAACAAAAAGTGAATTTGCCTTCATCTACACCCCTCGTAATGTCCACACCCCGCTGAGTAGCGGAAGTTAATCTTGAAGGCTTTGCCTTGCCATGCAGCCAACGATAGATGATGCCGTAGCTGCCATGTTTTGACCACCACTTACGGTGAGAGGTAATTTGGCATCTTCTTTTTTTTTTTTTTTTAAAGCTAGACAAATAACAGCGTGAAGGCCATTTATGTTTATTTCTGTTACTGTATTTAAAATTTTATTTTTCCTTTTTTTTTTTCTCTCTCTCTCTAAACTTGTGTATGTGCTTAGTAGACGCTGCAGCGACTGCCGTCACCTGCCAACAAGCAATTTATTCTTCCGCGGGCACGAATACTATTTTGTATTGTCATGGAATAAAACCATGTGTGTGTGTGTGTGTGTGTTCATGCATGCATATAGAACAATCTGGACCATAAAATTAGATCTTGCTGTGAAATTTGTGCAGTATAAGAGCAGCAGTAAGGGCAAAACTCTTATGATGGGCACAAAAAAAAAATGCACGTCTCCGTATGCAACGACCTGTACATTGTTTTAAAACTGTCTATCCCCCCCCCCCCTCCCCCCTTTCAGGGCAGGTGTGACGGGAACTCTTCCCTAGAGAAGCCCGCTGCCGGTGAGGCTCGGTGAACGTGCACCTGCCGCCATGTCGGACAGCGAGGGAAGCAACTACTCCGACAATGAGAGTGAACGCAGCTTCCAGGGCAGCGAGCACGCTGAGGAAGAGGAAGAGGAGGAGGAAGAAGATGAGGAGGCTCGCAGCGAAGCCGGAAGCGGGGTTGGCATTGCTGAAGCTGAAGAAGTGCCCGAAGGCGCTGAAGTAAGTGGTATCTTGTACCACTTGGTCACACCGTACTCTGAATTTTTTTTACGCGAATGAGAGCTGCATTCGGTCGTAAATGCATGTGGGAACGCTTGTGACCCGTTGAAAGAGATGATGATGAGCATTGACCGCTTGTTGCACAGTACATACCGTATTTACTTGATTCTAATGCACCCTCAATTGTAACATGTACCCTGATGGCCATACTTCAAGAAATTATAAATGCAATGCCCTTGATTGATCACTTACTAAATTTTATGAAAAGAGGGAGAGAGTAATGGCAATTTTTTTCTCACCTGGCGATAGTAGAGCAGGCATTACTCATCATTGCTGTCGCAGGCCTCACTTTCACTGTCAGCTGCCCAGGACATCGCATCTTCGGTGCCGTCTATGACATTCGCGGTACCGCGTTTTCTTAAAAACCTTGCAGACTATCGCAGCCTAACTGTGATGTTTTAGAATACACTATATAACCAAGTGAACTTATGGAGCTGGCACAAACCTACTGCATCTCGTACAGTCACAGCGACGTGCAGGTTGGATTAGATTACAAGAATGTTTAAATGCAATGACGATAGCTATTCATTATTGCATGTCTATTTTTGTACTCTAATCTAACACACGTAATTTTTACTAAATGATTCCACTAAAAGAGCACGCTAGATTCAAGTAAATACAGTAAGTTGCATTGCCCCTCAAGTTCGCCTCTGAGTGAGTGTAATTTAAGAGACCCGAAAAGTCTTGAAAAATACTTCAAATCTTCTCTGAACAGGAGGAGCCAGAGCCTGAGGAAGAGCCAGAGGGCGAGGACCTGAATGAGGAGGATGAGGAGGAATATGATGAGGAGGAAGAAGAGGACGAAGAAGATGAAGCGAGGCGGAAGCGGCGCAAGAAGGCACGCTTCGGCGGCTTCATCCTGGACGAGGCCGAGGTGGACGACGAAGTCGAAGATGAGGAAGATTGGGAAGAAGGGGCCGAGGACATGATCGACCCCCACCGGGCCACTGAGGAGACGTCCTCCAAGGAGCTAACTCCCACCGACGCCTGCAGATGATGCTCACGTAAGTAAACGAACCTGGGGTTAGATGACGGCGATTGTTATTTTCTAATGGCATTCTCTTTGACACAGGGTGGTGACAAAAGCCTGCTTAAGCTAATCAGGTTTCGCTGTACATCTGTTGCAGTCTAGCATTTTGCCTACCTCTGCGTTACATGGGTAGCCTCACTCACGAGTACGCTGACTTGTACTAGCTCCACATTCATTTCACGTTTCGAAATGTTTTTTTTTTTTTTTTTGCACTAGAAGATGCGGACAATGAAAGGGGGGGGGGGGTACAGGACTCGTACCCCCCTTTTGTGTGTCCTGTACCTGCCTTTCTTTGTCTGCGTTTTCTAGTGCAAACATGACAGATGGTTTTGCTGCACCAACCACGAACTATCGTGCAAAAGCACATTTTCTTCGTCGGTCGGCTCCTGCTGCCTCCGTCACCGAGCTCATTGTAATTTGCGGCGCTTGCCGCCAGAAATCTCTTCTTTAGACATTCCCGATGACAATCCCGATTCACCTTCCATATTTATTTCACACAAACTTACGTGGACGACGTTGCACACAAGTCGAAGTGTAAGGGAGGAGTGACTAAGTGGCGCGGCACGCGTGCATGTTTTGTAGGGAGCGTGGTAGATTTCCATGACGTCATGCGCAGTGGCTAAGTGAGCGTCGTCCGAGGAGAATGGAGGCACAGAAGAAGAGGCTATGCCTTCATACAGCGCGTGCCTGTGTGAAGAGGCTTAACACAGTCAGAGGTGAAATCTAGGTTGGTAGGCTAGTAGTGCTTTTGCTCTAAATCCATTTTGAAATGCATAACCAACTCGCCCAGATTACCACATTGACTCATTTCACTGGAGTGAGGTCGAGCCTTAGCAACAAAGGGTGTGAGTGCACATGAGTGGGAACGGGTGTGAGTGCAGGTTTACGTTCGCATAAATGAGAGTCAGTGACGTTGAGTTTGAATGGAAGTGAGCATGAGTGCGAGTGACTGTCTGCGAGTGTGAGTAGACATAAGTATGTATGCGAGTGTCTGCCCATTCAGTGGGAGCGGATGCGAGTATGAGCGTGAGTGGGTGAGACACACTCTAAGTGTCTTGCGCTTATCTTGACCGCTGACCAGTTAGCATTCCCATCAGCTTTGAACCCCAGTGCTTCTGGAAGGTGTACGTTCCCTACGATCCTGGCTGAACGAATATCTTGGAATTTCATTACAATGTGCTGAGTCATTGGGAAACCCTGCCGGTGGTGCACCCACTGTGGCTTTCATAGTAAGCCGCGCTTATGGTGGCCTCCTTTTCTTCGCTCGCTTTCACAGGTGGCCTTTTATTTTTAAGTTTCACGTTCAAGTTCATTCAAGTGTGATTGTTTCTTGTTTGTCAAAAAATTTATCTAACACAGGAGGAGTCGTGCATGCCCCCTGTTGCGGGTTCTCCTTTGTATTTCATATTTTGTGGTCTTGCCGACATTAATGCTTGTTCTTTTTTCTTTTCAAAGGTCTCAGAAGGAAGATGAGATTGAAGACTACTATAGACGCAAGTATGCCGACACCACGGCGGCAGAGGGCGGCTACCGGGAGGCTGACGTCGAGCTCTCCGACGAGATTGCCCAGCAGACTTTGCTTCCTGGTGTCAAGTGAGTGGAGCATTTCAATTTCTGCTGAAAATGCAACCATGCCATGATGCACAGAAGTGAAGGTGATCTGTGAAAACCTGTGGCAGTACAGTCGAGCCCACTTATAGCGATCCCAGGTATAACAATCTTACGGTTATAAGGACCACGTTTCAGTGCAGTTATGATTTCTAAACCCTACGTATCGAAACTGTGTCAATGTGTAACGAAGACTTGCTTAAGTACCATACTGTTGCAACAAACGCTTCAAACATGGTCGCAGAAAAAAAGAGGGTGCATGCGAAGGGAATGAAATGTCTAAAGAAGCCTGCCGAAGCGCAAAAGTGCAATTGAACTGGGCCTGCAGGATATTGTTCTCCACTTCAGTTTAACTGCGATGAAGATCCGACCATTGAGATTGGCAAGCTAGTGCTGCCTGCAGATTTTGGAAGCTGCGAAGAAGTTATGTCGCTTTCCAGGCGCAATCCTTAGGGGCAGTGCAGTGCATAGGGTTGGCGAGTACGTTGTCATTATCAGGAAGTAACTGTTCGTTGTTGCTTCGTTTATTATATTGCTGATCAGTGATAATGGGTTGCAATGACATTTTACTTTTCGAACTTCAGACTTTTTCGGCCGAAGTGGCCGAAAACATAACTTCACGGCTCTCGGCACGCTCAGGCGTCATGTGGCTAATGCACAGTTGTAACGACAAAGCCTTTGTGAACTGGCGGCATACCGCAGTACTTTGTGCTTCCTAACCAACTAGAAACCTTCACTGTCATATCCAGAACCCACTCTAGTCCTACTGATAGTAAAAGGTATCGCAAGCTCTTGAAGAAAATGAAACTAGTCGAAGTGGCACTTCGGTTGCACTTGTCGAAGTAGGAAATAGTTAGATGTGGGCGGCATTTTGAAACAGCTGTGACACCGGATTTCACTATGTAGATTGACGCTACACACAAATTAAGCAGGTTTATAAAGAAACATTTACAGCGAGGTATGGAAAAAGTGCCAGGAACTGAAATGCAGATACTGGAAGTAAAGTTTTCGAACCCAAGTGGCGTCTAATTATAACTGCTGATGCGAGCTTCAGTGTTGTTAATTTTAGCGCTTTTCAACGGGCAAATTCACATATAACGAACTACTGCTGTAAGGGCCACTTTTGTGGAATTAATTACATTCTTTATAAATGGGTTTGGCTGCACTGAGGTGCTGGATGGTGTTACTGATGGCAGTCAAGGCCACGTACAGTTTCCACATTTGTGCAGTGTTACTTAGAGAAAAAATTTGATGCTACCACACCTGCAAGTTCTTTAACCCAGGCCATGCTAAGCACGAGGTCGCGGGATCGAATCCTGGCCATAGTGGCCGCATTTCGATGAGGGCAAAATGCGAGAACACTTGTGTACTTAGGTTTGGGTGCATGTTAAAGAACCCCAGGTGATCCAAATTATTCCAGACTTCCCCACTATGGCGTGCCTCATAATCAGATCGGGGTTATGGCACTTAAAACCCGAGAATATTTTGTAACCCAGGCCACCTGCTTCGATCTGAATTCGTGCTTGCTTCTTGCTGACCATTGTGACAGCAAGAAATGAATGCTAAAATCATGCTTCAAAAAAATGTGCGGACTATCCAGCCGTCTTTATTAACTTGATAGTTGTAATGTTAGGATCTCCTCTGAAAAATATCTTGTCCATCAGTGTTTCCATGTCGTCGGTGTCTAATCCAGGGATCCCAACCTGTGGATGGTCAAGTGCAAGATTGGCGAGGAGAAGGCCACAGTGCTTCAGATGATGCGCAAGTTTATTGCCTACCAATTTACAGAAGAGGTAAGGAACAGTGCAGTAAAATCTCGTTACAAGAGACACGGTTACAAGAGACATTTGAAAATGGTTTGGTTGGTTTTCCTATCTTCGCCATGTTAACAACTTCGCATACAAGAAACATGGTTACAAGAGACACTCGGTTACTAAGGACAACTTTTTCAGGTCCCTAGAGTAAATTCTTCTTTATATATTCAGCTTGTCGGGTCCTGCAGTGTGCATGCTGCCCCCCCCCCCCCCCCCCTTGCCTTTTGATACCCTGTGGGACTGAAACTTGAATACCGACGCAGAAACTTGAAAAGAGGTCAAGCTTCGCCCAACAAGCTGTGTAATGGAAAATGGTACTAGGTGTAACTTTTAGGGAGAGGAATATTTGGGAATTGCAGAGCAAATGAGCGTAGTTGATATTTGATACTCCGCTTCGTACATAGCAGGCAATACTACAAAGGCTGAAGAGGCTTCTCTCATAAATTGCATTCGCAGGCAAAAATAGTGTGTCACACATAAAAAAAAAATATTGCAGTATGCATCACTTTTTTTTGATATACGTAACATAAGCCTGGTATTTTTATATCGCTTTTGTGTATGCGCGTTTGGTCTGCTTATATAATTAGTGAAATAAATTTTGCTTATAACAGACCCGTCTATAATGGACTGTCAGGTACAACAGACAAATTTTTAGGGAAATGTTGTGTAGATATTGTAAATACAACATAATTTGTTGTGGGGATGCATGTGTGCGGCAGTGTGCTGCATGCAACTACAGTGCAGTATCACTTGCACAGTGCAGTGAGTATCAACTTATGCATTAAAGCTGTGGAGAAAAAAACCAATATATAACGATATGTTATTCACCACATATCGGATATAATGATCGAAATTTTGGTTCTGGGCGGCGTTTTTCATGCAGAATAATCGTGAAATTTGCGTTCCTAAGTTGCCCTTGATCGAGACGGGGCGAAAAGTTTTACGTGAATTTGTATCTGCCGCCATTACCGCGCAGCGTATCCCGCTTGCGCGCTGATTGCAAAAGTCTCGGAGATCATCACAAGTTGGTGCTGCGTGCGCAAGATGGCGCCAGCTGCTTCACGTCCGCGTCTAGGACGGTTGTGCGAGCTAGAGATCCAAGCCAAGAGAGCTAGATATCCAAGTCTGCTTCATCGTCTTTAGTTTAGCGTAGCGTGACGGCCGCAAACGACGCTGGCACGCGCGCCGATAACGGGCCTCTTCGATTATCCGTGCCTGACAGTCCCGGATTGCCCGTAGCAGTGATTTCAGCCAATGAGCGTTGCATGTGCAGTTTCTCGGACATTCCGGGACTGTCAGAAACGGATAATCAAAGAGGCCCATTGTCGGACTATAAACGGGCCGTATACGATGCTACAACGCCATGGGTAAGCGGTAAGAATCGAGTAAATACGGTAAGCGTTTCTTTTTCGAATTTTCGTGCCGAACCTGCATATAACGAAATCCTCTTTATAACGGAAGTTTTTTGGGGAATTTGTCAGTTTCGTTATGTCCAGGTTTAACTGTATTTTATTTTGGTAATAATTATATGGACGCACCACTCTCATGCGCAATCTCGGAGTCATGTCCCAGGTTTCTATGTGTGTAATAAATATATGCGCTGTCTCGGCCACCTGTAGCCCACTTCGGGTGGTGTAAGAAGAGAAAAAAAAAAAATATTGATCACACTGTGCAGCGAGACCTTTCCCCCATTTCTTGCCACCTGAAGCCTATGTTGGGTTACAGCATACATGAACATTGAACATGAACTTCCATTAAGATCCACCGTAATGACCTGGAGGGCATTTGAAGCATCAAGAGGGCTAGGAAAGAGTTATTCACATGTGTCAGGCTAATTCTGACAGGGTGAGCAGTTGGGGTGAAAAGGTTGGCGTCTTGATATACGCTTTCTTCCCGTCTGCCCAATGTTGGAGGTCATGTGATCTGCTGTGCTTCTGAGGCATGCCACAGTGAAATAATGAAGAGAGCAGCAGCACAGAACATTCACTTGCAAAAAGTAACTGCGTGACATACTCAGTAGGTGTAGTTAGCGAATGTTTACTCCCATTTATACTATTCATAAAACTACGAGCCTTACTCCTACTTGACATAGTATTCAAATACATTGTGTTGCTGTCAATCTGAAGCTGTTTTCTTTTTTTTTTTATCTCTTTCAGCCGTTGCAAATTCGCAGCGTGGTGGCTCCGGAGGGAGTCAAGGGCTACATCTACATCGAGGGCTACAAGCACACCCATGTCAAGAATTGCATCCAGGGTGTCGGTAACCTGCGCATTGGCCTCTACCAGCAGACGGTGCGTAATCTTCGTCACACTTGGCCTTTTTTCCGTTAGCTTCAGCATTGTGTGCCACGCAGCAACACGCAATGCTTTTCCCGATAAGACTCTCGCCTTGTTGGCCTTGTCAGCCTTGTCAGCCTTGACTGCACTTAATTAAAGGACACTTTTTTCACAAGTGCCTGTGCCTTGCGCTGTAATCAAGTACACGCAGCCACAAAGGCTTGGTTACTGTATAGGCTAGGTAACAGTTTTCTTGGATTAAAGTGGCCATGCTTGCACCATGAAATTCAAACTGCCATAGAGTAACTAAGAATTGTCATATCATAAAAGTGCTCCTACCATTGTGTGCCTTAGGCTTTGCAGTATCTAGGCATATGCCATTTGCCACCCTTTGAGATATTGCTTTTGTATTATTGTACCTACAATCAGTAGTTAATTAAGTTCAATTATCTCGGGAAATAATGTGCCTAAGGAACAAGTGATGGTATTTTATAAAATCAGCATGAAGAGCTCAACCGGATTACGAAGTTTTATTAAAATACACTAAAACCTCATTAATTCTACCCTTGTTATTTTTGGAAAATCTAATAATTTAGATTTGGTCCTCTGGTCCCGGAAGGCGTAGGCATTGCTTAATGAGATCAAACTTTCGTTAATTCGGATGTATTTGGCCTCACACTGGTTAATTTGGACAACTCTTGGAACTCAACAACCGCGGAGCACCACAAATGTGTGAAGCAAAAGAGCGACAACTGCGCTCTTGTCCCACCAAAACGAAGCGGCGGAGTCTGCATCGTCATAGTCATTAGTGGAACTCATACGTGAATGCCAGCATGCTTTCTCCCTATTCGTGCCTTTATAGCCTTTATTCTTGTGGTTATCGCCACACATAACACCGTGTCGGCCACATGCCTTCATAAATGTGTAGTTGCCATCCACTATCGCGTCGATAGTGACGATGACTTATCCACAGCAGTTGTGGGAAAGAGCAGTTTCATTTTGACTCGGTGCGTGCGTGTCAGCCGCATGCCTTCAGGACTACGATTGCGTCACTAACAGCCACAGTTGTGGCAAACAGTAGTTTGTCTTATGATTCAGGGCAATTGCTGCGCGCGCGATGTCACAAACACGGCGGAAGGTGTCGAGGATGAAGAGCACCAGCTACATCGCGATGGACAGATGTTATCTTGGCGATCAGCTCACTGGCGAAATAATAATCATGTGCGCGTGGTAGTGAGAAGCATGTGATGGATGAAGATGCACGTCGCAGCCGTGCTGCGAAGGAAGTCGTGTAACCTTTGCCGCTACAAGCGCTTGTCAGTCACGAGATGACAATAATTGCAGCTTCCGCACTGCTTTTGTGGAAAATAGAAAGAGGATTTGCTGATTTATTCAGTAAATAAATGCATGTTAACATAGTAAACATTTTTTTTTTGATACCCTCGATAATTTGACGTTTGGTTAACTTGGACATTTTTGTCTGGTCCTGTGTAATCCGAATTAGTGGGGTTTTAGTGTAGCTATAAAAATAAACATCACGCCTTATTATCCTGACTGTTGTCATAGCATGGACTGCCTCCCTCCGTAAGTGGAAATATGTTCTAGAATGGACTTCCTCCTTGTAGTTTGGAAAAATGTTTTTTTTAAGTCTATGCTGTTCATAGTGCTGCTTTGTTAGATTTTTTTTTTCTGTGCAGTCTGGATACTTCTTTTCTGTAGTTTTTCAGTCTTAGTTGAAAAACATTTCACATATTGTGTACTGCGCCGACACCGACTGCTCAAGTGCATTTCGAGTAGTGAGCTCTTCTGGATTTATTATTACTATTACTTACTTTTTTCTTTCTCTCAGCTTCTTTGCTTTGTGATTTGTCCATATTTCGTGTGCCTGTTCTGTACGTGTACCTGACTGGTGGCTGGGTCTGTCTTTTTCTCTGCTGCAGATGGTGCCGATCAAGGAGATGACTGATGTGCTGCGGGTGACCCGTGAGCAGGCACAGTTGCGCCCCAAGCAGTGGGTTCGCCTCAAGCGGGGCATCTACCGTGACGACCTCGCCCAAGTGGACTACGTTGACACGGCCCAGGGACAGGTCAACCTCAAGCTGCTGCCGCGCGTCGACTACACCCGTCCCCGGGGGGCCTTGCGCTCCACCTCGAATGTGAGCTTTCTGGTTTGGTTGACTTTATTTTTTACATAAAGATTGCAATAAAATGATTTTGTTGGCGGTGGTCAGAAGGCCTCTAAGATGGGTTTGAAATTGACTGCTGGCCATTCTATCTGACAGGTTGCAGTACTACTGGTAGTGCAGAATATAATAAAAATGAGTACACTCGAACCTTGTTATAATGAAGTCGCATTCGTTACAAGTGTATACGCTAATGTTGGTGTAAAAAAATTTCATTGCGGTGAGGTCTTTGTGAAATAAACACAGCCATGATTCCTGCAATGGGCCAGCAATTGGTCTCCTGTCAATTTTAACTGCCTGTGTTAAAGGAGTCATCAAATTGGATCGGCATGGTAGCTTGCTGGATATGAGCCGGCCAAGACAAGCCACTCGTCAAAATGTGTACAAGCATCCAGAATGGGCTGTTTTAGCTTGCTTTTGCTGAGTGTCTGGCATTGTTGTCACCAGAAGGCATATCTTGAGCTGCCTAGAGAACAAATGTTCTCTTCGCTATAATAAATATTGTATTGGATCCTGCATTTTTAGTTTCATGTAGCAGTAGAATACTTCAAAATTGAACAGCATGTAATGAACGATGGACAACGACTCGGACAACATGGGCGCTTTGTTGTCCATTATCTGTTTTGTACTGCTTGATTTCAAAGTGTTAACCTACTAATTTGCCCAGCTTGCCGTTTTGATCTAGTGGAATACTCGCTAGAATAAGGCATGGCCAGCCAAATTTAAAGTTTACTTCGTTATATCTGATCATTCGTTATATACATGTTCATTATAATAGGATTTGACTGCATTATGAACATGCGCATGCATATTGCCACACTTTTTGCTGGTGTTTGTCTTTGCCGAATTGTCACTGTTATCAAGTTGTTGCCCGCTCACGCTGAAAGGTGTGCCTGCGGTATCTGAAATTCCTTGAACGTTGTTGCGAATTCTATAGCAAAGGAAGCGCGTCTTGTCAGATTGTGCATGTGTGTTGTATTTTCTTAAATGTTTGCGAGCGCGAGTGATTACTGTGACATGTACAGTGAGTCACGTATAAATGGTAGATGCACTTGACCCGACCAATTAATTTAGATTCGACGACCAGTGACTGTGCTTGCCACTATTTTGAATTGAATGCATGCTTACCTACCTTTCCGAGCACAAATTCGCCCGATTATGAGTTCGAGTCTTAACTTGCAGTATTCGTAGTTTGATATTCTTCACTGTTGCTACAATTCGACAATATGCTGTTGAGATATGCTCAGTGATCGCTTTTGAGGCCATTAAAGTTGAGCATATGTGCAGTACCAAAATTTCACTGTTTTATTCTCCATTTTGCCCCCTTGTGCAAGGCTAGGTGTGATGTGTTGATGCTTGTAATTGGGTCCAATCTTGCCGAGCTATGCTCAGAATATATGTACTAGCATTCTTGCAAGTGTGCAGTAGTCAGTGAAAGCTAAACGGATTAACTCGCACTCCTTCAAATGTTAATTAGGGCTCAGGGAAGCCACAACTTCATCCTCCTGCTGGCATTAATGGAAGTGACAATGGGAAAGTCAGAGAGCCAACCATGCTCTTTCGCTGCAGCATTAAAATCAGCAGCATGTTGGTGTTATTTTTAGTAATGTGAGACATGGTGTGATGATGTCAGACAAATTTTTTTTTCAAATACGGTCTTGGAACATATTCTACTCTATAGAGAGTAGGTAACCACCGAGTAGAGCTACTTCTGAATGGTTAACACCTTGCGGTGCGCATTATGAGGCTTTCTGAGCTTCTATCTGCTGAGATGGTCTCGTGAATGAAATTTATCTTTGCATTGCCTTCAGGAGCCTGAAAAGCGCAAGAAGTCAAAGCGGCCTGCGGCGAAGCTGTTTGACGTTGATGCCATCAGGTGAGGCAGGCAGTCTGTATGGATGCTGTTTGTATGCATGCTGTCTGTACGCATGTTGTTCTTGTGCACAAGTGAATTATTAACCCTAGTCCTGTGATTTGTATTTTCATTCTAACTGCTTTGAAAAAAGATTGAATGCTTAGCGCTGCTATGTTGGTGCTGATCCAAATTTTCTTATATACCTTTTCAAGGTGCGAGAAAACACCATTGTCTAGAGCGTAGAATGTGTGTATAACTCCTTCAGGTTATACACCTATTCGGTATTCGCATACTACTATCCGGTATTCGCACACCCTTGATAAATACCTAAGAATGTGGACGGAGGAAAAGTTGCTGCCATAGCACAATTGGTTAATGCTACACACTCGTAATGCGAAGGCTGTGGGTTTGGTTCTTACCAGCAGTAAGTAGCTTTTTTCCTCCACTTTCTTTCTCTTTAGCTTATTTGTACATTTTAATTAAAGACTACAAATAACTCCCCTTGCTTTCTAGGCTTCATTGTCTCTTGGCTTCTTATGGTTGTAACTAAAAAAGATCGGGCCCCTCAGTTCCCCTACTTGACTATATCCGTGAAATTTCGCATAGACTTCGATTCCGCTGCAACGGAACAGTGGCGTCATCTGTCACGGCTACAGCGAAAACATGGCGGTCGCTGTAGCTATGACAGATGGTTCACCGTAGCTGTTACAGATTGACATGTTTTGAGTGGTGTTGCACAGACAACACCCATTTCGGGTTTATTGTGGACAACACTGGTAAGTAATGTCCGCAAATGGGTCATTAAACTAAACTTACTGCGAAATAGTACCTCTGCATGAAATTTGGGCAGAGAGCAACCTGCGGTTCTGCAGAAAGAGCCATGTACATCTGGCATTCCTATTTATGCAACACTTAGTATACGTCATTGTACATGATCTTCTGCTTGCAGGGCGGTGGGTGGTGAAGTGACCACTGATGGTGACTTCCTCATATTTGAGGGAAACCGCTACAGTCGCAAGGGCTTCCTCTACAAGGCGTTCGCAACATCTGCCATTGTAAGTGATAACTCGAGGCACGTTTCTCTATCTCTTTTTTTTTTTGCAGACAATGATGGCTGAGGCTAAAATCTCAATATTGTTTTTACCATTATGCATGTCGTTTCAAACAGTTGCGTGCCTCATCAACTAGTTATTAAATGACAGCAGAAAATTTCTTGAGCAATTGCACAATTTCATATGTGCGACTTATTTCTTTCACCTCATATAAAATTGTCATAGCAACTGGAGTTATTTTCTTGCTGCAAAGCTTGTTGGAGTTGTATTCATGCAGGTGGGTTTTTTTTTTTTTTAACCTTTACATAGTACAAATTTAGTGGACCAGCAACGGTAGTGAACATTTTGCGGTTTATGATTGTTTAATCCTGTCGAAGAGATGGTGGTCTCGGCAACCTCTACGAGAGGGGTTCAGGCTCATAATGGCATTTTAGGCCTTCCATGATGCTGAGGAAAGCCACACACCGACTATTCTTGACTGGTACCTGATTCATGCCGTTGTGTTACTCAGTACTAACAAGTTAGTAAGTGGTGAAAATGCCACCTGCATAGGTGGCGAAATGTCTCAATTCATTCTAGTGGGATGTCAAGCCAATGTATAAATAGAATCGATCCTGAATGGTTATGTAATGTACTGTATTTACTCAATACTAGCATACTTTTAAATCTAATGTGCACCTGATTTTATATCAAGAAAAAGTAGGATGCCTTTGTTTTCACAACCAGAAAAAGATGCAATCTGCAAAATTTACTGTTGCAGAATAAAAATTTATTCACGCTCGCTATCAGTTCTTTTTTTAAAGCTGTCTACAGACTGCAACTTGCCATCCTCTGTATAGTCCATTGCCTTTGATATTCTGGATTCCTTAACCAGCTCCACAACCATTGTAATGTAAGGGTGGTGCACAACTTGAATAACCACGTCACCAGTTCCTCCTGCGGCGCACACAAGCCTTCGGAATGTTAAAAATATGTGGCGTGTCTCGGTTGCCAATAGCTTAGCACCTAAATTAAAATAACTTCTCTTTTGAATGAGTATCTGTAATGAAAGCAGCCAGTATCTGTAATGTCGTCGTCAACTTAGATGAAAAACCTGTTTTGTTGCCACCATGTAATGTCAATGGCAATGACGCTAGGCTGTTGTGAACACTGTGAACTTTGCACGCACAACCCTCTGGAAAATCAGAAATACATGGCGTGTGTCTGTTGCAGCTAGCTTAGCATGTAAGATAAATCCTCCCTTGAATGAGCTTTTGTAATTGAAAGTGGCACGATGTTGCCAACCTACAGAAACACTTTTTCTGCCACCATCTTGTGATGACACTGGTGATGACACTAGTGTGGCTGTTGAATACGCCACAGACATGGTTTTGATTTTCTATCCGATTGTAGTGCACAGAAAATTTTTGGGCCCATTTTCTTGAAAAATATGGAGCGTGTTAGGATCGGGTGAATATGATACATGAACTAGTATTTTTTGCTTGAGTTGTAGGATGAATAGCAGGCGACCTCGGCCTAGATTACAGCTTTTCAATCAATGTGCTGCTCCAGGGCCTCTTGTCTTTACCTAGAGCTTCAAAAATTGTTCTGCTGGGTTTGTGTAAAGGTGCTAATGCATTGCTATTCTAAATTATTATTTCACTACTACGTGAGCACAGCCTTAAAGGGACACTAAAGAGCCCCATTAAATGTGTTTAAAGTGGCAAAGCATTCTTCAAAACTTTATTCTAGTCATTTGGCAATGAAAGGTTGATTACCAGGGGAGAGAATGAAAGCCACACTTTCCTTTGATGCTCTTCTTCGTAAGGCAACAAAGCTGGTGCTTGGTGTCCCCGTTAGCGCTAGCCCCACTCTTTTTATGCAACTAAGCATTCACAACACCGCTAAAAATATCTTCATTCACTAACGCAATAAGTAACTTAACGCCACTACCTCAGTGCTGGTGTATCAGTGCAATGTATAGTTTCTGAAATATTTTCTCACATTTAGGCGGGTCGTTATTGGAGCTCAAAAAAGTTCTCGAGGCTTGTTAGGCTTAGTCTTTGGTTTCTTTCAGTGCAATGTACTCCTTTACTGATAAACAGTTAATTACGCTTGAGTGGACACTATCAGCACCTGTGATGCCACAGTGAGCTGGTGTGGGAACTTGCCTTTTATTTTGCCTCTTCTTTTCCAACTCATCGAACCTCTTCTCATTACAAGAATGGCTCTTTTGAGATTTCAGAGGCCCAATTTATTAACACCGATAAACTTAATTGTTAGTGTCCCAAGAAAAATAATTTGAGCTGTATTTGTATGTTACCCTTCAACAATACCAAAACAGCTGTTCTTACTCCGAGAAGAGGCTTCGTGAGCTAAAAAAGACGCAAGAAACGGAAGACATGTGGCAATGCCACCTCCACGCCAACTCGTCGGGACATCATAGATTCTTACAGAGTCTGATCAAGCATGGTTAACGGTTTATTGCTTAAGATGGACGAAGCTTTATTCTAAGAGAGCGACAGACTGAACTTGGCGAGTTCCAAGGACATTTACTGACCACAACGACCCAAATACGAGAAAACGCTTTGAAATCCATGACATCACACTGACCTACCAGCTGTGAGGTTTCAACCCAAAAATAAAAAAATTGAACTTTGACTTTTGATGTTCTCCTTTATTAATCAACCGATTACCGTGAAATTAGGGAAAATAGAGCTTAGAGAGAACACTTTTTATCAGTCTCAGTTGATTTAGTATTTCTGTGGCGTCTCTTTTAAGCAGGAGACATATGGCACGGCAGGACATACGACGCAATGTGTGACGTGTCTGGAAGATGGTTGCTCTGACTGTAAAAACCGGCTAAATGCTGATGGAACCTGTTGGACCTTGATAGTGCTTGTCGGGAACTTGTTTGATGTGGTTGTTGTAGTGCTGATGTTGGTACGATAGGCTGTACATCAGACCACAAGCAGACCATGTGTCCCTTGCTCTCATGCCTTGGCATGGTCTTCTTTGCTTCCATTCCGAGGGGAGTGACTGCAGCTGATGTTTGTTGCCGTGTGTTGCGTTGGTGTTTCTGAGCTTCTCACTCCCCCGTCTCTGTCGTTCTAGATTGCTGATGGGGTGAAGCCCACGTTGTCCGAACTGGAAAAGTTTGAAGAGCAACCCGAGGGCCTGGAATTGGAGTGTATCCTTTTGGTGTTTCCGGGAGTCGTCGTGCTCCAGTTCAGGTGCCAATTAAAGAACAACTGCAATGAATCTTTGGAGCAGTCTCTGTGCAGCATTTTACGTTTTAAATACTATTGAGTGCATCGCGAATATCTATCAGAAATAGACATTTTTGATGCTGAAACAAAAAAAAAAAGAAAGGTCGTCACGACCACTCACTGGAAGTGATGCAGAACTCTGAATGCTGAGAGTTAGCACACCACCTGAGCTTGACCTCCGAGGTGAGGTAACAGCTGCAGCGTGGTAATGATTTTGGAGGCCACATTCTGGGACCTGTGTTATATGCGCTAACTATGAGGTGCCCCTGTCATCTGCTCTGAAGTGTTCCTGAACCCCTTTGCGGTGATGAGCACTTGCATGCTTTGCGGTAATTCCGGTCGGGAACTATTTCGCATGTTTTAGACGCCGTGCAGAAGCGGCACTCGTGTGAACCAATGCGTAGTGATTGTTTCAGAAAATTTTGTTTATTCCCGAGGCTCTTGTGCAGCCTACAGTCCAGGCGGCCAAGTAATATTCGCATCTTTGAGCAATCCAGCTCAAGTTTTAAATTGCACAGGGGATTCTTGAAAATTCTTTGTAACTCATTTGGAAACGCACAGTATAACCAACTTCTTCAGCATGCACAATTGTGCATGCCAAAGATAGTGCATCAAGAGCAACAGCACCAGTGAAAAAAAATCCTAAAATTTATATATAAAGTGTGTTGCATACATCTTGGAACATTTCTGATTGGATATGTGCTGCAAGTTTAACAATATGTGTAAAGTGTCTTGGTAAAACAAGTTCAAACGTAGAACGGCTAAGTGTTTGCTATGTGTTAGCATGTCGCCATGTAGCGGGTTCACTTCTTTGATTGTTTTTTCCACAATGTTGTACGTCAGGCATATTTCTTCAGGTGACTGGATAGGTGCTTTCCAAGTATACTTGACCAGAAATGGTTGATACTCTCATATCCAGCTTTCCTGTAATGAGTCCTTTGCATGGAGTCCACATCCTGTAGACTTGACAAAACTAGCCAGATGATTCTGGCGATGCAAGAAATGTGATGAAACCGATTTGTCAGTGGTTGGAGTTAAAGGGGCCCTGCAATACTCTCAAGAAAGCTTGTTGAGGGGCACAGACAGCAACATAACAATGCGGTGATTTTTGTGCAGTTAATGCGACGGACGTGACGTCGATGTGCTGCAGTTTGATTGTTGGTTAAAAAATACACAGTGCATTTTGTGTTTGCACATTATCGCAATTACTGGGAAAAAAAGAAGCTACAACATGACGTTTCACAGCTATTTTAATTATTGGCTAATTAACGCGCAGCCACGACGAGCAAGGTGTTCCGACTATGGGAACGATGCATTCACATGCCAAGCACATGGTGTGCCAACAGCCACTTTGTAACCATAGAAGTGAGGCAACGACCTCCAAAATTGAACCATGTGCTTGCAGATGGCAGAGGCCATAGTGACGCCATCAACAAGCTGAGCAGGCTTGGCAACCATGATGCACCACCTTTTCTCGTGTAACTTCAATGCTCTGTGGCTATAGGGCACTGCACCACCGCGCCACGGGTGAGTAAAATGTGCCACCTAGAGCCACGAGAATTCAAGTCGAGGGTTTCGCTAATTTCTCTTGTATTTTGAAGTTTCTGCATCTGTAAACTTGGGTTTGTGGGCGTTATTAATAATGTACCATAATTCATTTTTGTTCTTAGTTCTTTGACATGCTAAGAAAAGGTGTAGAACACGCATGGTGGCCTTAAAAATTGTTGCAGGGCCCCTTTAATTTGTGCCTGAAGGGCATGTGCACACGAAGGAGCAAATAAAAGGGGATACATCTTGCGCTCTGACATATGGTTCCTGACTTTCCGAAATGACTGTGGCGGCCAGTGGGTGAGACCCGAAAGGAGGAACAGGGCCACTCGTTCGCACCTGGCGACAACGTTGAGGTTGCCGAGGGTGAGTTGGTTCACCTGCAGGGCAAGATCATCAGCATCGACGGCAACAAGATCACTATGCTGCCCAAGCACGAGGATCTCACGGTGAGTGTGCCACCATATTGCTTGCATTATATGGCTCACGAGGTGGGAAATCTGGCGTAGCCACGAAGGTTGGTGTGACCGCGATGGCCCAAAAATTCGAGTGAGCCCAAGTGAGCCAATCGAGGCAGTTGATGATGTCAATTTAGGCAAAGTGAATTAAGGCAAAGTTAATTAAGATGAAAATAATTAAGGCAGGTTTAATTAAGATAGAGTACATTACGGCACTCGAATCCACAACCATTGGTGGGAGTCGAAACCATAACTGTTGGAGTTAATTAAGGCACAGTAAATTAAGATAGATATAATTAAGGTTGGAGTAAATAAGGCACAGTAAATTGTGATAGAGTTAATTAAGGCACTTGAACCCACAACCTTTGGTGTTAATTAAGGTGTAGTTAATCAAGGCACAATTAAGTAGAGTTAAGGCACAGGTTTAAGATAGAATTCATTACGTCACTTGAACCCACAACCTTTGGTGTTAAGGCTAAGTTAATTAAGGTGCAGGTAATTAAGATAGTGTTAATTGGGGCACTCAAACCCCATGGCCTTTCGTGGGAGTCGAATCCTCGACCTTTGTTGGTCGCAGTGCTTTCACATTCATCCATGTAGGGATAACTAAGTGCCCCTTGAATTATTTTTCATGACTCAGGGCTGGGGCTGGCCATGGATTTTCTAACAAACATCTTAAAGGGAAAAGTGATGCTGTACTGCTGTTTTGTGCACTGTAGTACCACTGCAGCGTCAAGAGCTTCGTCGTTTCTTGCTTTCGGTGTCCGTCCATCGCCCTGTTTCTTACAGTATGCTGTTGTATGCATCATGAAGCTTCCTACAAAAATTACCAGAAGGAGCTCTTGTGCTGATATTGTTCAGCTACCACGTGAATGATGGATAGTACGTGGATTTGTCTAATCTTCGTGCTTGTGACTTCGGACATTCTTGTAGCGCCATTTATCATGCTTTATCTGTCTAAATTTCACAGCAGCTAGAATTTTAGAAACAAAGAAAGGCAATAAGTCTCCTCAAGCACGCACAATCATTGCAAATAGCTGAACTTTTAATGTAAACTTGTCGAAAATGGTCAACTTGCACTGTCGCGAAGCCGTTTAAAGCCAGAGGGACGAAGTTTAAGGGAATCTATGTAATCATTATCATTCTCATGCTGGCTGAGCCCCCAGACTTAATTCTAGTAATTATTGTGGGAAACTTCATGGTATGCATGGTAATGCTGGAAAAATGGGTGCTTTGAATTGATGTTATTCTAAAAAAAAGCCAGGGTACTATAAGTATGCATCTGGCGATTGGTGCTCTGTCTGTCAGAATTGTTCAGTCTACACCAAAGCAATGTGTGTGCAAAGTGCCGCCTTTTCTGTATTATGTACAGTTTATGTTAATACATAACTTGTGCATTTACATGGGTACATATATAATATGTGAAGAGAACTTGGGAGGTGCTAAAGAAAAAAAAAGAAAAAAAAAAAGATGACAAGGGGGGGGGGGGGGGTCTGCACTCACTGTGTGCCAGTTTTAAGCAGGCATAATTTTTTTTATTGCTTAAATGTACTGTATGTCAGTAAATATTGATGAAATGTGTATTGGATAAATCAACTTGACGTATCATTCTAAAAAAGCTTTATTTGGGCAGCCATGATTATGTTTTAGGTCAAGCCACTATGAAGACAAGAACGCTTTATTTCTGCACCCATGATTGTATTGTTGCTTTTCCAGGTGTGTATGTGTTTGTGATAGTTGCTGAATGTCATGCTCTGACATGTAGATTTGTAACTGTGCAGCATTTAGAAAGCGGCTCTTCAGTGATTATGCATTGTGAAGTAATCGTGCCAATTAGTGACAGAAGTAATAGGTTAACAGTAACATTGAAAACTACGATGTAATGACACCTGAAATTGTAGAATATGTAGCAGTCTTTGAAGCCCTCAGATACCAAAGGGACATGTTTGAGACCTTGAAAATTCTTGAATTTCATAAAGCGCTTAAAAATTACTGAATTTCATTTTGAACAGCACTTAGCAAATGTAGGTAGTGTCCACACTGTCTCCCCCTCCCTCTGCTGCAACTCCTGCAGAGTAATAAAAACCAATCTTGAAGGCCATGCTTTTGCCATACTTCGGGCATTTTTAGCACCACTTATTTTGTTTCTACACCTGGCCAGAAGGTCAGTTTAATCGACTCGGGCCAATTCAATCTAGTTAGCACCCTTATGGTGGCTGACGGTCAAGTGTGATGGTCTGTTTGCTAGGCTCTTCTTCCGTGTACCGTTTTCTTTTTGCGCTCAATAAAACAAAATGTGCCTGTTGTTGATGACGGCATATTTTTTTAAACCTGGCAAAAATCATTGCGAATAAATGTTCAACTAGGCATTCAAGAAAGGACCGTCGATGTGACGTGATCATTGGCCGAACTTAATTCCCTTGCTGGACGAAGGCCTTGTTTTGTCAGAGCCCTGGTAGCCTAAGTTAGCTGAAATTGTTTTTCACTGTAGTAATGAACCCTGATAAACATTCACTTTAATTCATGACTACTAAGTAGTTATATCGTCTTGTTGCTGAGCAGGAGATTGTGGGTTTGACTACCTGCCATGGCAGCCACAATCTGATGATGCTGGAACTCAAGAACACTCGTAGGCTTAGATTTAAGTTCGTGGCGAAGAACTTCAGGAAGTTCAAATTAATCCGGAGCTCTGCGCTATGATGCGCTTTGTAGCCCGTGTGTTTCTTTGGGACGTTAAATCTCGTAATTCGACATTGACTTGGATGCCTGACATTACCTTTTTGGTGTTGCAGTCTGACTTGCCCTTGGGGTCTCGACAGATGCCGATTTCATTGTGCCTGGTTTCCCGCAGGACCCCCTCGACTTTCAAGCTCACGAGCTGAAAAAGTACTTCAAGATGGGTGACCACGTAAAGGTTATTGCCGGACGGTTCGAAGGCGACACTGGCCTGATCGTTCGAGTGGAAGACAACATGGTGGTCCTCTTCTCTGACCTCACCATGCACGAGGTAGGTTCGTCAGAAGTATGGAGTTTCCTACAAAGAAATTGTGGCTTCGCTTGAAAGGCAAGGCATTGATAGCGATAGCAAAGTACAGTTAAACCTGGATATAACGAAATTGATAAATTCCCCAAAAACTTCGTTATAAAGAGGATTTCATTATATGCAGGTTCGGCACGAAAATTCGAAAAAGAAACGCTTACCATATTTACTCGATTCTAACGCGCCCTCAATTGTAACGCGCACCCGTTTTCCGTTTTCGTAGAAGCACTCATCCTTGGAATGTCACACCAGGTACCGGATGCGTCGACGCGTGTCTTTTCGCATAAGCGCGAGGCATCAAAAACGAAGAGCGAGCGTCACGATGGCGTTGTAGCGTCATATAGTGTTACAGTAGAACCCCGCTGTTACGTTCCCGGGGGCTGCGTCTTCCCGGGGGCTGCGTTTTCGGCCATTCCCGGCACAGCTCCCATAGAACCCAATGCATTGGTAACCCCGCTGTTGCGTTGCAACTGTGGGACTGTTCCCGCATCATACGTTGCGAACTGCCACCCCGCGCCGGTCCGAGCGGCCATTTTGACTTTTTATGTCGCTTGGCTTGGTGGCTTGACGATGGCATTGGCCGCCCAAAGTGCCAGGGGCGACAACTATGACGTATTTTCGGTTTCCGGCAGAAAAAGTATGGCCCTTGAGATCCGTATTTGCTACATAAAGATGGTGTCTATGACGCGTTGTGGCCCTAAAATTGGTTTTGGCTCATAGATATTCCGTATAAAGTCCTAGGGCGATAACGCAGTCGCCGCGCGCCGTATGGTGTATGTGCGAGTGAAAACGTGCGAGGGGAGCCGACAACCGCGTCTAATCTCGCGCGTGCAAGAAAAGCAGGGAGGAAGTGCGCCCTCTTCTGTTGAGCTCGAAGCACCAGCAAGCGAGCGAGGGGGGAGGGATAGCAGGGCGGCGTTGTACTGTACTCTGGCATCAACTGCGTACTGCGCGGCAGCGCGCTGTAGCGCGGGCCGTATCTTGAGAGCGATCTGCGTTGGGGCAGAGTCTAGCAGTGTATGTGCGTCAGCGGCTCGTACCTTTGTGCGTGCTGTGTGTTCTCGGCGCTCAGTTTGCGTTGAAGCGATAGACAACAGCACGAAGGTCACTTCACTCGCTTCTCCAGCGGCGCTTCCACACCCCGCCAGCGTTTGACAGTGCGTGTCCGCGCTCATCGAGTGTGATGTGTCACAGCGTGTACCAGCGCGTCGGCAACATCAACTGGAAATGGAGAGAGTGCCGGCTTGGGGCGGGCTAGGCCAGCTGCAGCAAGCGGCAGGATCAGGTTTGAATGAAGGGAGGGGGAAAGGTCACGCCCGCGGCGGCAAGATCGCCGGGTCGAGGGATGCAGGCCCGCCTCGCACACGCACGCACGCACACGTGCGCTCGCTTCGCATTTCGTCGCGGCGGACAAGGTGCTTCCGGTTGCCGCTCGCGCAAGAATGACAATATTTGGGGCGAAATCTCTAGGTTGTCGGAGGGGGAAATTCGTTATATCGAGGGGGTCTCCCGCTGCCACTTCGTTATTTAGAGGTCTCAAATACATGTGCTTCTATGGAGTAATGGCGGGGAATAGAAAAACTTCGTTATATCCAGGAATTCGTTAAATGAAGGTTCGTTATAAGCAGGTTTAACTGTATTAGACAATTACATGAAGTAAGGCTCGTACTTTCATGGGCAGTATAAATTGCAGTAAACATTAGTCTACTAACTGAACAAGTGTGGTATCATGCGCCAAAGGACACACATAGCATAGTTCGCTCAATGAATGCAAGCACTCGCGGTCGTAACAACGCTGGTGCGAGTGTTGGCAGCAGGGAGTGTGCTTGCTTGTCTGAAAGTGAATGTTGCGTGCTGGCACTCCCTTTACGATTTCAACTGTTTGGCGCCTCGAGGACTCGGCACACCGTGTGATCTCCAACACTTGTCGCGCGGAAGGACAGTACATATCACGCCACCAGCCTCCTCAGCTTCTCCTCGCATGCTCGCCCTTCCCCCTAGCACTCGCAGAAGGTCAAGCCACACGGTACCCGTTCAGATAAATACATTAAGTTCACTGAACCTTTCTGTACTCCTACCTCTCACATCCTAAACCTTTTAACGTTTCAACCTAGAACTGACACGTACAAACAGTTTTTTCCCTTAACAGTTGAACATTGGAATGCTTTGCTGGAGATGTTCACTAATTGCCATTGATAGATTTTTTGTCTGTGATTGATATGCGATGTTATCTCCACTCCTGCAATAGCCCCAATGGGACTGCAGTACTTGAAAATGAAAACAAGAATGACTTCCAAACATGGCATGTGGACTGCGTATGCACTTGGCCGCGATGGCAGAGTGGGCTCGAGAGGGGCTGGGCTATGTGGGCTGCTCATGCGCCATTGTACTAGGGACGGCACGGTCGCACCAATGGTGACAGTGTAAACGTGTCTCGAACATCAGTACAATTGCCATCACAATTACTAGAACGAAATCTGGCGCTGGTGTCTTATGCACGCCGCCAATACGGCAGTTTAGCCAGGAGTGATAAACGAAAGAAACTAAGAGTGAATGTCGCATTATTAAATTGATGCCAATCAAATTGGAGTTGTCCCAGCATGTACATGTTGCATGTGTTACTGTCCTCCACTGCGTCGCTGAGTGTGCTCATTTAAAATGACAGCGAGTGCAAAAGCTGCTCACTTTCGGTGGCATAGCAGTTCTTTGACTTTCGGAGTGCCGTACAGCCACTGCTATGAGCTTTTCATAAGCTCCGCACCGAACTGCAACTTTCGCTGCTTGATCCTGACGAAGTAGTGTTGGAGAGTGTACTGATGGTATAGGCAGTACGGCCACGATGAAAATTTGCTGCCATTTGACAAGTTAGTAATGCCTCATAACCATGCCATGGTTTTGGCATGTGAAACGCCAGAATTTCACAAGGTAGTAGGCGGCAAGCCATTGCAGAAAACATTCTGTCAGTATCTGTGTGCCAGTAGACCTCATCGGTGATCGGGTGCGAGATCTCTAGCATGGGTTAAACTGGCGGCCATGGGAGCAGAGATTAGGATTAGTTCTGACCTTGGGAGCCTTAGCCAGCGCCACCCATGCACCTGATCTACCGGTGCCCTGTTTTGATCCGCTGTGCTTCACGCCATTGTGTGTGCTCTTTGTTGCAGCTCAAAGTCCTGCCTCGAGATCTGCAGCTGTGTGCGGACATGGCAACCGGAGTGGATTCCTTGGGACAATTCCAGTGGGGAGATCTCGTGCAGTTGGAGTGAGTGTTTGGTGTTTGCTCTTGGTGTGAGCAGGATTGAAGTCCAGCTCTGTTGGTATGATACCAGGGTTGTATTCTGCACTGATCACTATATTGCTGTTACAGTCACATTCGCGAGATATTGCGTGGCTGTACAGTATAGGCTCAGGTAAGGGCCACCCTTCTTTTTTTTTTTCACAATTTGATGGGGAGCAGCCCTTACAGGTGACCGAAGCTTTTGATCAAAATAGTGTCGGCGCAGCCGGCAACTTGTGCACACCCGGGATTCCCGCATGTACCATCGTTAGAGGTGAACGCGTAGCTCTCAACGTCTAGTAGCAGCATATGGAAGTACGCAGCATGTGAAAATTCACTGATGCGCGAATTGTACTGGAGGTTGCATAATCTCGTGTTTCGGAGACGCATTGTAGCGAGGGGCAGACGAAGCCTTCGCTCCCCGCTGCCAGCACTTCTTATGATAGCATCTTTCCACTGCGGGCGACACTATCAGCCACGGGGGCGGAGTAGACGCGAAAGCATGGCGATGTGAAGATATTGTCGGCATGAATTGAAACCGTATCTTTTGTCACCGACTCTAAAATTAAACAAAATGAATTTTTTTTCATTGAAGTTTGCTATTTCTGATTGCTTGAGAATTTGGAACATTTTGTGGCCCCTTCCGTGCAAGAAAAGTGCATCGGCGGCTGTGCTTATGTGCATGAAAGGTCAAATTTTAATGTAAAGAAATTTCGATATAACAAAGCAAATTGCGATTTTACCGACTTCATTATATTGAGGATTAACTGTATCACCAAAAATTTGCATAATTGTATCTCCGAAAATGATTGGCTGATGCTGTCCCTGTTGCTTACACTGAGCACTTCACCTGTGGGTAAGAAAATAGAGAAGACAAGACTGGCAGGAAAACAAGACTGTTCCTGGTGCTTTGCGTAGTGGCCAACGATAGTGCCGAGTTGCATATTCCGAAACTTCTCAACGTTGTTGCATGTAGTTAATTCTCAGCTGATTTTCTTTACCAGAGGCTCCTTCGTAGTCATTGGTTATGTGCAGAGGCAGTTTGGGGTGCCCAAATTAGTGCTGTTTTCTAAGGCAATGACACAAACTTGATTGCTCTTTTAGTAGCCATTTACTGGCCACCTAAATCATAACCATTATTAACCAAGTTCTGAAACGTGCGAGAACATTCGAGCTTCTGAAATGTATTTTTTTTTTAGATTTGTTGTTTTAATTTGAAATTTTGCTCTAAAGAATGAAACGGGGGAAGCGTGTTATATATATACAAATGTAAGTTTGTTGTGTTTGATGGACTTGACGGAATGCAATTGCTGTCAATGTTTTTTTTTGTTTGTTTTTTTGTGACTGAAATGACATTGCACCCATGGAGAAACTGAGTGCAAAGCATGTCCTCATATGGCAGCCTGAGAGGCTAGCACTTTTTCAAAAACCCTCATGAAGCCAGCAACAAAGTCTTTCGTTGCATGTGTCTAGAATGCTAGTTTGCCCTTCTAAAAGGCTCAGAATTTGCCTAGAGAGGACTTAGTTGCGGAGGAAATCGGGACTTAAGCAGTTGCAGAATTTTGGCACTACTCAAATGGCCCGCGACAAATGGGCATTCCTTATGTAACTGCACCACTGGTCATGGAGGTCGCATGCTGTTGTACACTGCTGCCCGCTTTGACATGGACATCTGCCCAGGGGCAATGCCACAATCTTTTGATAAAGCATCACCGGATTGGCGTGAAGTCATTGAGATTATAAGGTTAAGAACTGTTCTCTGCTGCCGAGCATGAGGTGCAGGGTTCGATTCCCGGCAGCAACGGCCATATTACAATGGAGTGAAATGCAAAAGCACTGCTCATGCACTTACTTAGGTTTAGGTTTAGGGTAAAGAACCTCAGACGGCTGAAATTAATTTAGAGCTACCCCCACTACAAGGTCTCTCATAACCGTGCGTTGCTTCGGGACATTAAACTTCATAATTTGATTTAATGTAGGTTAGGAACCTCGTCTGATGAGACAGGCGGGACTCCACTCTTGCCTTTGGTTCTGGAGCAACTGCTCCCCGAACTGCGAGAAGCTGCATTGTATGACGTTGTGGCTCAATGGTTGTTGCTTTGCCGTGTTGTTGCGCCGCTGTTGTTTGAAGTTTAGTTTCAGGGGGAAAGTCCGATTGCTTTACTAAACCTGGGCACTGTTCTTTGCAGTCCCCAGACTGTGGGAGTCATCGTGAGGCTGGAAAAGGAGAACTTCCAGGTCCTCAACATGCATGGAAAGGTGAGCTCTGCCTACCCACACCTGTCCCTGCGACTGATTTTCTATCAATCAATCAGTCGGTAAGCCTTCACCACACCTCTTAATCTCAACTAGAATGTCATCTGCTGGATTTTGGTCGCTTGTAGATGCTGCCATCTTGCATTGCTATGCATATTATTATTTTTTGCTTTGAATTGACTACTAGTGCACCTTTAATTCTGCTGCACGTGGGCCATTTTGAAAGTGCAGCGTCTTTATGATTAGATGCTGATTGTGGTGCCACCGCATTGCTCTGCAGCTCGTTCAGGTGAAGCACCAGTCGGTGACCAAGAAGTGTGATGCACGCAAGGCGGTCGCATTGGACTCCGACCAGAATCAGATTCAGGTTCGAGACATCGTCAAGGTTATTGATGGGCCACACTCGGTGAGACATTGCGCTGTTTGTTTTCTCATTTTGCACTTTCCTTAAGTGGCACTAAAGGAGCAACATCGAATCGATGCAAACTCGTTTCGTGTGTAGCAAGCAGTGCTGTGACGGCTAGAGAGACTTCTGTCAATGCTCACATTCCTAACCAAAAAGATAGTGTGCTATGTATCACGTAATTTGATGTGACATCAAGGCAAGAAAAGGTCTTGAAGCTAACTAGGTTGAGCCTTCTGTTTTTCTAGAATGCAATAGTAAACCCTGTACTGACAACCAGTCAACTGGGGTCCAGTAGACACTGTCGAAATCAGCAACGTCACAGCGAGCTTGTGTGTGGGAACTTAAGTGTCAGCGACGTTGCCAGCATTTTTGTTGATTGGCACATGTTTTGACAGATGGCACTTCTGCACTTTGATTTGGCAAAGTAACCTGTATTAGGCTTTATCGAGGCTGTATCAGCGCAAGATATTTATATTTCAGTCTGTTGTAAAAAAAGAAGTACCGACAACAACTGGTGATCATATGTGCTTAGATTAGCAGCAAAGTGTATGGCTTTGTCCCTCAGCCATGATTCATTTTGTGTACAAGATGGCGGATGTCTTCTTATCACTGCTTTGTTTAGGAATGTGTACTCTCCTGAGCAAGAGTGTACGGACCAGGGAGTCCACGATAAAGCCGATTTTCTTATCCGCTCGTGAATGTAAGTCGAAATTGAGGACTGCAGTTGAAACTTAGCATTGCGAACTTTCCAAGAGTGCACTCTTGAAAATAAATGAAAATGAATAAACGAAAATTTTTTGCCTGTGGTCCGTATATTTTTGCTCACGGGTGTACAGTAACTCTACTGACTACAGCGCTGCAGTGCTGTTTCTTCCTCTGGGTACTTGTGAACAGTGTTGCCATTTATTTTTTGTCGGTAAATATAGACTAACGAGTTGCTGAATTATCGCTATAATTGTTGCTAAAACTGTCGGTTTAATTTTAAATATTGTAGGTGTCTTGGAACACAATCATGTAGGCTAACATGGTGTAAAGCATCATCCAATATGTTTCACATTCATCTAGCGTCCATGTAGGTGCAGAATAAACACTGAATTTAATAGCAGGATATAGAGGGCTCTTACTTAACTAAATCACTTTAAGAACAACAATCAAAACAGCTAAAAATCTGGGTTTACCTTCAAATTGTGACGTAATGTTGCAAATCAAGGACGGTTTAAAGGAACACGGCTAAGCGCAATTCCTAGCACGATAACGCACTTGGCTAAAATTTTCTATTGTTTGGAGCTTGTAAAAGAAGAAGTCAGTTCAGCAAAACACGCTTGGTCATGTTTTTAACACGATGACTATTGCAGGACTTTTATATGGATTGAATGCTGTGCTGGCAGCCCTTTATCCATCTTGTAGCATTGATTTGTACAAAAGCTGTGAGAATATGAAGCCGTGCATTCAAATTTGCGGGAACAAGCCGAGCTGCTCTGATATCCAGGCCTTCCTAAAGTTAATCTGTCCTATTGTTCAACTATTCCCCAGAAAGCTTATTGCAATAGGTTCCGGTAACTTAATTTATTGCTGTGCTTGCAAACATCCACCATTCCTATCATAACGGGTCCCGTTAGTGGAGACCATGGCCGTTTCAGGAAGGTCACAGAGCCCACGCACCGCATGGTCAATTTTATCCGCCTACTCGCAGGTTTTGAATATTAAAGTGCAATCTAGAAAGCCATTTTCGAAGCAGCTTCTTGATTTCAAGGTCGCTAAAGAGTCGCCAAATTGTTCTGTCATATCACCAAAAAAAAAAGTTGCCGTTTGCTTAACAAAAAAAATTTTCCGTTAAGTAGACAGAACAGTTGTTAATCTTGTGACAGAATTGCCAAAATGGTAACACTGCCCGTGAGAAATTTTGTGGTGGCAGGCTGTGTGATCCTCGCATTCTGCTCAGGGCCGACAAGGGGATGTGAAGCACATCTTCCGCAACTTTGCCTTCCTCCACTCTCGGATGATGCTCGAGAACGGCGGCATCTTCGTCTGCAAGACGAGGCATCTCCTGCTTGCAGGCAGCACCCGGGTGAGTGTTCCTGCCTGGGGTCGGTGTTAACAAAGTGCACTGGAGGTAACAGCCTTTGTCAAAAGAAACTAAGGCATAAGCAGCCTGTTTCGAAGTCACATCCAACGCAGTACAGTAGAAGCTTGTTGTTACAATCCTGTTATGTACAATATCCCGGCGCCAACGTTTGGGATCAAGAACACAAAAAATGACCCAGTTGAGCTATGCTTATTTTTTAACTGCTCATACATTCCTGGAAAACACGATCATTTGGCAACAACGTTCAGTGCATCGCCGAACTGCAATCGTATAATACATTTTCTGGCCGCTGGATCTCAGAGGTGCGTGTGATCGAGAACAGTAGCCGCCCGCATTGACAGCTTCACCGCAATACTCGCCCGCCCATCCCGTGTGACAGTGCTGGCGTGCACCCAGTTTCTTATTCCAGTACAGTCCAACCCACTTATAACGATACCGGTTTTACCAATGTATCGGTTATAACAATGAGAAGCTACTGCGCCGTCAACTTTTGTATGTTTTCTATGGTGAAATAACCCGCTTACTACAATGCCCCCTTGCTGCATTATTGGTTATAACGATGAAGTCTGGCTACTGATTGTCTGTGCCGAAAGGGAATGGAATGCGAAATCCTTGAAAAGAAAAAAAAAAAAATTCGAGCCACTGCACGCTGCCTCTCCCGTTGCTTTTCCACCCCTCCAAGCATGAATGGGCTGTGCTCATAGCTTTATGCTGTGCCACCCTACGAAGCACGAATGGAGGATCTTGCCAACGGCGCTGATAGCGCTGGTAGCGCTGGGCGATGCTTCCAGAAAGCGTTACTGTGTGCGGGAGCCAGAGTTACACATAGGTCCACCATCTTGCAACCCAAGTTTGTGCAGTGAAGACACCTCTCGTTAGCACAGGGGCTACGATCAAGGCCATTCTCTCGTCAATCTTATTTATTGCAACTTTTTTAGAGTGCAGCTCTTAGGCGCCAGTTCCTGCGTTGAGCGTTGGCGTAACCGAGCGAACGAGCACAGCGAAAGTTGAAAGAACGAACGCGGAGCGGGGGATGAAAGACACGATCCACAAACAGCGGAGACCAATGAGAACGGCCGCTTCAGTGACTTCCGCGTGGTAAACTGGTGTCATGCAGACCCACCCGACTGCTGGATGCATACTTGAATGTGGTATCAGCCGGAACGCTCATTTCGTGCTATCGTCTGCTCGTGTCAGCTCTCGTGCGCTCTTGTTTGGTTTGCTTTGTTTGGTCTCGTTCGCACTTGTTTCGATTGTCATAGCTTGCCCCACGTTAGCTAATACATGGCGAAATGAAAACTCGTATAGAGCTGCACACAGAAAAATAATGCATCCATGCAAAAGCTGCTGCGTTTGTCAGACACAACAAACTGTGCTGCGCTGATGGCGATGGCGCTGTAATTGACGAGGCCAAAAGGAGGAACGCCGTCGCGGTAGGCTGGCTTCTTTGCAGAAATTCCTAGTTCCACGTGACTGCGCTTGGCGAATGGCATAGGAGCGCTCCGGAACATGGCAAACAGAAGCCCAACTCTGGCTACCTGCGGGAGCCATACCTAGGTTGCTCACTGGCCAGTCATTCTGCGTAGTTCTGACGACAGATTAAGGCACTTGTGTTTGTCTTTGTTGGTTGCATGAAGTCATTCCGGGCCATATGGTTTCTCAGTCTTGTTTGGCTCGCCGCCAAAACGGAAGATGGCTGATCCGCCCACTAACTATCGGCAAAGCACGATGTTGCTGGTGAAAAGAAAGTGCACTGCTATAGATTTGGAAACGAAGTGCTTTTAACCGATGAGGCGATCATCGCAAACATGCTTGCATCAGATAGCGACAGCGACGACGGCAGCGATGACAGGGTAGGGCAGGCTGTCTCAACGTTGTCCTCACAAGAGGCCCTGCAGACAATTTAGTCCCTCCGGGGCTTTGTTTTCGTGAGGGACCTTCGCGAGAGAAGGATGTTTGCATGACTGTACACGTGAACAGTATTGCATTTGAACGATCATGTTCGTCCATCCCGGTGCATCCCATTAGGCGTTGGTGTCCCGCATGGGAGCAAACATTCGCTCGCTATCCGGTCGTGGTGAGTCGGACTTCCTCTATTTGTCACGCGCCCATCAGCATGTTCTGTGGGTAGTAATTCGGCTAGCAGGCATTAGTGTATGAAAGGTGCAATACGTGCCCTTTTGATTTCTTGCACTACTGTGTGGTTGTTCCTTTGTCCCAAGAGCACATGTGAGACCCCACAAGCTACAGCTCAATGGCTTTGTCTCTTTTGGCGAGAGCAGTAACATTTGGGTTCGTATGTTAAGCATCTTTAGATGCAAACAGTACAGGCACACCTAATAGACAGTGACACACGCTGCACAGTCTTTGTCCCATTCCTCGCCTTTAGCTGAGTTCACGTTTCTGAACCAGCTGCGGGTGCTCAGTGGCTATTTCAGCATGGGTTTGATTCCCACGCGGTAATCGCATTTCGATAAAGAATGAATGTGAAAATGCTCATGTACCATGCTTGCGCTGCACATTGAAGAATGTGGCGAATCGTGTGGTTGCATGATCTCGAATATGCATTGGTACCGGCGATTGCTCTGGGTGTGTGTGGTGACACGCTTGGATGTTGAACTGATGTGCGCCGTGTGATTAGATTCGACAACCTCAGATCGTGCTTACCTCTATTGTCGCTTTACTGCTGTTTTGCTTTCTGAGCACAAGCTTGCGCAGAAAAGTCTGACTATTTGTTTGTTCTTTCTCTTCCTGCTAGTGTTTCTACTTCTTCAAGGGCGCTACACTGGGACAATAATGAGACCATGCGATTTCAGGTTGTTTGGAATTTAGCAGATATTTCACCTTCATATACATGGCCCTATCCTCTGGAGACCCGTGAAAAGAGTAGCGACAGAATGGTGTTTGTGGTCAGTTCCTGTTGTAAATCAGTATCTCACAAACCTGGAAGATCCATTGTTTGATCAAATGGCATGGCTATGTGCTCACAGTGGCATGTCAATGTACGTAGACAAAGTGACCATCTCTCAAGTTTGTTGAAGTAAATATGTTTAGTTTACACATGGATAAAAGTAACTGAATCGCTATTGTGTTCATTATTCATCCTCATGTACAATCTCGTGTCTTTAGATCATGTACGTGACGGAAACTTTTCTTCGTCGGTGAGGATACAATGGTCTCACACAATGTAATATCTATGTTCTCAAAAGCCGATGGCAACGACGTAAATAAGTTGTTGATTATGGTGGCACATGCATCTGCCTTCAAGTCCAAGGTGAATGTTTTTTTTTTTTCATTAGCGCTTATGGTTCACTTCTCAAATAAGATGAAACCTAATGTCCACACTAGGATAGACACTTGGTCTCGGGAGATTATGTGCCACTATTTTAGCATGGCCCTGTACACCCAGCTATACATCGTGCTTTTGAACCCTGCAGCAGTCGACGGGCCCCACTATGGGCGGCTACACGCCCCTCTCCCCCCGCATCTCAAGTCCCATGCACCCCTCGGGCGGGGGTGGGGGTGGGGGCGGCGGTCGCGGCGGGGGCTTTGGCGGTGGCGGTGGCAGAGGTCGTGGAGGCCGCCGAGACAGCGAGCTCATTGGCCAGACCATCAAGATCACCCAGGGACCCTACAAGGGTAAGTTGGCATTGTTGAGCACAGCACCATATATAGTCGACTCTCGTTACAACAGACCCTCATAGTCTGCCAAAAAATGTCCATTTTATCTGAAGTCCATAATATCCGAAGCGCCTCACCTCCGAAACTTTGGTCGCGATGTCTAACAACGTTCTTGCAAAGAGTGAGTGACAAACGTCCAAAGTAAATAAATAATAAAAAAGAAAGTTGCAGTTTCGCTCGAAAGGTGAAGCATCGATTGCAATGACAACTTAGTAGACAGCTGTACGAAGTAAGGATAGTAGTTTTATCGGCCATATAAAGGTGTGAACTAAATTAACAAGCTGAGTGTCATGCGCGCACAGGTAAACATGGACACATCTCGCTTAATGATCGCGGAAACTCGCAGTCAAAACGCTGCAGTCAGCAAGCGTAGCAGCAGCAGCAAGTGAATTGACTTTCGTGCGGTCTCTCGCTTAATGCGAACGAAACGCCGAAAGCACAGAGCATACGAAGCTACGGGCACCGAGTGCACTTTGTCCTCTCAAGATAAGATCACTTTCAAGATACGGCACCTGCGCAGCCGCGCCATAAGCAGAAGCCGCTGGAGTAGAACTCCTGACCCCCCCCCCCCTTGTGCCTCGTGCATGAAAGAGATTCGCTCATCCGCCCCACCTTCCTTCCTCGTGTCCGCGCGAGATTGAGGCCGCGATCGTCGGCTGACCCTCGCAAGTCTGTTGTCAGCCCGTGTCGACACGGCAAAAGTACGCTTTACACGCCCTATTTTTAAAACTTGCCGCTAATTTCGTCCACTGTAGCCGATAGTCCTTTGTGGTGCGGTCCGTTAAAAGGGAACTTCGTTGCATTAATAAAATAAGTAGAGCAAACTAAGGTTGAGATATGGTCCGTTATATCCGAAAGTCTATTGCATGCGGGTCCGTTGTAATGAGCATAAACTGTATTGCTGTGTAAGGGGTGCACTTTTTAAAAATAAATTTAGGCCTCTGAATTTCCTGGGTGTGGCCCGTACACGAGTAAAAAATTAAATAAATTTGTATCTGCTTTAAAGGTCAGCATGCTTGCCACCGTGTGCGATGAACTTGAGCAGCCTGTATTTTAGCTTCGTTTGCTACCCCATTTGTCATCGCTAGCACGTAACCTCTGAGCTGGAGCAGCTGAAGTCTGGTTCACCTCAAGGACACTGTTAAAAGATAAAGCTATTTTCGGATGCAGATTCTGGTGTTGTGCAGTGAAAAACTAAAGGAGTTTCTGCGTACAACAATAGTGGCAACCTAAGTTCTTAAGCTGTCTTTGAAGCTGTTTATGAACCACGACATACCCTCTTTCAAAAGGTCCATTGACTCTTTGATATTCTGCATTTAGCAGACGGCTCGCAATAATTGTAAATGGATGGTAACCCATGCCTGGACTGAAGACTTTGCTAGTTCATCCTGAGATGCATGCAATTCTCCAGAATGCCAAAATATGTGGCACAACTTGTCGCCATTGGCTTAGCATGTAAAATAACTTATGTTATTTATGAGCTTCCGTAAGCAAAAACTGAAAGTGATGCATCATCATGCTATGACAGAACTTTTTCTGTTGCTATCTTGTGATAGCAATGGCCATTACGCTGACTAGGCTGGCTCTGAGGGTAGGCGGTTGCAAATGCCACATATGTAGTTTTGGTTTCCCTGCACCCCCCCACTTTTTAAAGAAGGGCCCGCCCCCCTCTCACCAGGCAAACTGTAGCACTGTGGCATATGCAGGGTGTTTCAGCGAACACTTTCAAAATTTATTTAAGCTTGCCTGTGGCAGATAGCCCAATTCTAGTTCATGACCTGGTCTACTCAAAGAGGCGGACATTACTTGCACAAGAAATTGAAATGCATAATCGAATGATTAGCAAAAATGCACTAATTAAGTTTTTAACTAATTACCTGATGGCACCTATTGCAATTTACAAATTGTAGCCGTGGAGTTCGCAAGGCGATCCGGATCCACTTGAAATTAATTCTCAGGTTGACACTAGTTTCGAGATATTAATTTCTGAACTTTGCGGAAAAATGCATTGACATTCCAGTTAAGTTTGTGCTTCAATGCAGAAAGGGGCCTTTTTCTTAAGAAACTAACTGGAACGCCAATGCATTTCTCCGCAAAGTTCAGGAATTAATATCTCGAAACTGGTGTCATCCTAAAAAGTAATTCCAAATGGATCCGCCTTCAGAACTCCACGGCTACAATTTGTAAATTGCAATATGGGCCATCAGGTAATTAGGTAAAAACTTGATTAGTGAATTTTTGCTGATTAGTCGAATATGCATTTCAATTTTTTCTGCAAGCAATGTCCGCCTCTTCGAGTAGACCAGCTCATTAACTAGAATTGGGCTATCTGCCACAGGCAACCTTAAATAAATTTGGAAAGTGTTCGCTGAAACACCCTGTATATATGAGCAATGTGTGCATGTTTGCGCTGTACTGTTCGCCAACCTATGAGGCCCCCCCCTCCACTGATGGAACACTTTAAGTCCTATCGAGGTGTAACTGGGACTGATATCTTAGTAATTAGGATGCCGTTATAGACTGCAATTTGCAAGGTATGCTGTGGCCCGGTGCAAAAAGCTGTTGGCTTTTCATCTTCAGGACACATTGGCATTGTCAAAGATGCCACAGAGACGACGGCCAGAGTGGAGCTCCACACCAAGTGCCAAACCATTTCTGTGGATCGGTCCCGTATTGCAGTTGTTGGGTGAGTGTTGAAAGGCCTTCTTTCACCTTGTCACATGTGCCTGCAGGCGGCAGTGATATTTTGATGTTCTGTGCAGTAGCTCTCTGCTTCGAATTTACAGTGCTTAACCTCTGCAGTCACGGCGTATGCATTTCCATAGGCAACTTGTTTTTGCCAGTTCTGTTCATTGAGATTTGTGTAAATCAAGCCTGCTGTGTATTAAGCCTTACTTCACATCAATGTGCTGAGTAGTGTTATGCTGAACTACTTTATAGAAGGCCACTTTATTTAAAGGGGCCGGAAAGAATGCCTGAATTGACAGAATGTCGAATTATAGAGGTGAACTATGGCGATGCGAACTCCACCACTTCATTTCGGTTGAATGCTAGCGCCTCTCTTGCTCTTTTGCGTTGCACATTTGTGGCGCTCCGCGCTCGTCGAGGTCCGAGAATTGTCGGAATTAACCGGTGTGCGGCCATATATGTACGGCCGAATTAACGACAGTTTGATTACATTAATTAATGCATACACCTGCCGGGACCAAAGATGAGTCCGAATTATCGATTTTTCAAATTAATTAGGGCAGAATTAACTTGTATTATGTCTCACGGGATGTTCGACATGCTGCACTCCTCAGCAATGCCAAAACAATTGTTTATTGCTTCTTTCGTGTAACGCATGCAGCCAGCATGTGCTTAAAGAGAGTGATTCAGTTCTTTTTATGCATAAACACGACATGAATGGCTGTCCAGTAAATCTAGATGTAATTAGAATAGAATTATGGGGACTTGTTAGAAAATGCAGAAAGGTTAATCATACCACCTTGACTTTCTCCCAATGAAGTCTGCAGTGCCTTGGGATAAAATTGTGCAACATTTTCATCATAATTCAGGACTGAAGAGGTTAATATGTTGTCATGTAGAGTGCTATTATTATTATTTTTTTGTCTGATTCAATCATGCACCACTTTGAAGCATGTTGATTGCAAGGCTAGCTCAGAAAGTAACTAACAATATAATTTTCTTGGCAGCGGTCAATTCTAGTGCTTAGTTTTTCTGATTCTGAGGCACTCAATCCGTTATCTTGATCGACCGGAATTTCGGAACAAGGAAAGTCCTTGTTCATTTTTACTTGTCATGCCAGTCGCGAGTGCTTTAAATGATTGCACGTACCGTATAAACCGGATTATAGGTCGAGTGGGAATATAGGTCGACCCCCTAAGTTTAGATGAAAAAAAGAAGAAAAAAAATGAAACGACCGAAAATCACCGATATACATTTATTCTCGAACGGCACCGCTCACCCGCCATCGGAGCCGCCGTCTCATTCATCGGAAGTGTCGCTATCCTCAGAAGACGACCGCTTGTTGCTGGCCTCCTCCCACAGTGCGTCGTCTTCAGTACCGTCGAGAGAGTTACTAATGCAGCATTTCTTAAATGCATTCTGCACCATCACGTCTGGCAAAGAACGCCAGGCGGAGAGCACCCAGCCGCAGACGGTTCCAAGCGGAGGTCTCTGCAGGCGTCCCGTCGGCGTCTTCAAGTTGTCGCCGGACATCCACTCTTGGTACTCCAGCCGCACCCGGTCCTTGAACGGCTTGTTCAACACGACGTCGAGCGGCTGAGCGGCCATGTTGCCGTTCGTTTCAGCAAAGTCAATAACTGTTATCTTAAATGCTGCTGAAAACTGCCTGCGCGTGCCGCCACTCATTCTTCAACAGGCAAAAAATAAAAAAATCAAACAAATCGCACGAAGCGTTGATCCAAACAGAAATGTTGGGACAGGTCGGACGCAAAAGCACACAAAGAACACGGCAACGATAAAAAAAATCATGGAGGAATGACCGGTATTGGCTTTGGATACGGCCTTACGAGGCTTTGACAAACACACACACCACATGTTGCCAGACGACGACTCACATTCGGCTAAACACCGCTATATAAGACGAGGGGTGACTTTAGCTTGATTTTTTAATGAAAAAATCTCGACTTATATTCCGGTTTATACGGTAACTAGTCAAAAGTTTATTATCGTTACGCAAGCTCACTTGCTGTCGTCATCTGCATTGACGTCGGGGCACCTTTTTTCTTCTTTTCGTTTTTCTGTCTGCCGGGTAGTGTTCTTAGAATCCTCTTTTGCACGTTGGCGGCTGTATATACAATGGACTCTGGTGTTTGTCTTTTCTTTTTCTGCAGGAGTGCGAGCAAAGGTGGTGGCGGAGGAGTTTCGACATACAACAGGACACCCATGTATGGCAGCGGCAGCCAGACTCCCATGTACCAGAGTGGCTCCCGGACACCCATGTACGGCTCACAGACGCCCCTTTACGAAGGTATGTGCGCAGATTTCTTTCGGAATGCCCTTGTCAAAGGCAAACTGGGGGACAAGTGCAAACTTAAAAGAAAGCATCATGACGCCATGATACGCTGCGTTGTTCCATTCCTGCGATTGATGCGGCTGCAACACGCTAGTGTAGTGAGAAGGAACGCACGCAGCACTCGTTTACTTCTTAATAAGCAACATTGTCATGCCTAGCCTTATTGCCACTTGATGTCGGCAAATTATGCTGCATGTCATCGCGTCTCGATAATGCCGATGGTGCCAGGTTTCGGGACCAGCTGTAGTATGAAACTGAGATATCTTAAAGAATTGTGTCCAAACCTTCATACTTGTTAACTGTGATATCTTTACATGCAAGAAGAGAGTGGCAGAGCTTCTATAACTTTGAAAACATGGGTTGGTACTTCTTTAAGAGATGAGAGGTCAGTACGGACAAGTAAGGGGGGTAGCTGATATTCTAGTTGAGAATGGCAGAAAGAAATGAAGTGGGGCAGGTCATGTAAGGCAGGTGTTAGGAGTAACAAAAAAAAGGTGCCAAGAGAAAGGAAACACAGTCGAAGACAGCTGAGGATTAGGGCGAGTGGCAAGAGAGTAAATCTGCAGGGATAGAATTAGTCAAAGTTAAATTCTGGGGTTTTACATGCCAAAAAGCACGATCTGACTATGAGGCATGCCATAGTGGGGGACTTCAGATTGGAGATCGCATTCATCCTGCAGTGGACATAAAATAGGCTGATGATGATGTACCGTATTTATTCGATTCTAAGCTGACACTTTGCTAAAAAAGAAAAAAAAAGCAGGAGACAAAAGTCATGGGTTGGCTTAGATGTGAGGATTTGGCCAGTGTGACCATCTGTTCACATAAAACGCATGTCGCTGGGGCAGGTGGCAAGCTGGATTGCGACTGCATGGGAGGACGCATCCTGTCACCGTACGGATTTTCTTTTCATCAATTTTGATTTTCCGCTTCCGTATTATTTTTAGATCTCAATAAAAAAAATACAGTTGATTTCCTCTTTGCTTTCCTTGGCTTCATTGTGTGTTGGCTTTACGTGGTTGTTTATTGCCTGTGATTATGAGGTGTTCGTCATCGTGGCTTGTACAATTGTTAGGCGTGACGACTGAATTGGATGTGGCATTGACCACTACGTGCTGGACTAGTAACACCCCCGCACTGCTATTCGTTGAATTGGTTCTGACCGCATCGTCTGTTTGTGTGCATCGTTGCGCATTCAGCGGGCAGCCGGACGCCGCACTTTGGCGGCGGTCAGACACCCCTGCACGACGGCAGCCGGACGCCCGTGCACGGCGCCTGGGATCCGACGGCATCCAACACGCCAGCGCGGACGGAGCTTGACGACTACACGTTGGACGAGGGGTCGCCGTCCCCTTCGTACCAGCCGGCAACGCCCGGATACCAGGCACCCGAGACCCCCCAGGGCCCGTATACGCCCCAGACACCTGGCATGTATGGGTCCGACCACAGCTACTCACCCTCACCTACAGCCTACCAATGTGAGTACCGCAACCCATAGAATTCCCTGTGGAAATTACCTGGAGAAAGCTCTTGACTCTGTGACAGCTACCATGGGAATGATGGTTAGTACATGGATTTGTCTCATCTTCATGCTTGTGGCTTCAGACGGTCTTGTGGCTTTGTTTACTGTGCTTTATCTGCCTTTACTGCTTAAAAAGAAATGCAATCCTATTTCGTTCTAGAACGCGGAAGGCAATAAGAGGCTGTGCACATGCATAATCGCCATAAACTGTGGCATTTATAACGTAATATTTAGTCAAAAATTATTTTGAAATGTTACAAAAGCCGTTTGGAACTATAAGGCCAACCGTTAGGCAAATTCATGTGCTGCTACCACCCATCATTCTTGCGCAGTCTTACAGGAGCTACTCGCAGCTCCTGTAAGACAGTAATTCTAAAGTTCTCTAGTGATTCTTGTACTCTGAGCTGCAACCCATGGTGCCTATGAGAGGCCCTTTTATATGTTTCCTTGCTTGTCTTCTACAGTTTATTTTAGTTTATATACAGTGGAACCTCGTTGATACGATCTTCACGGGAACCGGAAAATAAAGCGTATCACCTGAATATCGTATCATCCAACTTATTATTAGAATCAAAATCTGAGCAAGCCATGCCTTCCGAGATTGCGTGGGGCTACATACTCTTACCAGTCTCAAAGGTGGTGAGATGGTGGTCGTGGCAAACTTGGGGAAAGCAACATCCCTTAGGGAGCTCGGCCAGCTTATCTCTGCGGCGCGAAGTAGTGTTCACATGTGCAGAAGTAGTTACAGCGCAAGTGTGCAGGCGCGTCTTAGAGAAAGCTGTAGCTCAGAGCCGACTGATTTCCTTATTCAAATAAATGTGAAATGCAGGAGTGTTCTTATTGAACAACCACTGAATTGATCTGAATGAAATTGGTTGCATTTATCCCTGCAAAGCCCAAGCACCATTCCACATAAGCGAAAATTAAAACTTGTTCACACTGATTTCTTACCATGCACAGTGCATTAATACAGAAAAGAGAGAAAAGGAAAATTGAGTAAAAATTTATTATTGTAGTTGTTTAGTTATTGGTTTCACAAGCCATCCACTAATAAAATCTCCCTCCAGCATATTGAAAACATTAGTACGGGCTTTGTGTTAAGTCTACAGCACCTAAATCGAAATTTAGAGGTATCAGATTTAGCATACAGAAAAGGGCATGTGCTTTGTGGGATTAAAGCTGAATTCTATGGACTGCTTGCTACATTTGACAAGAAATTTGATTTAGGGCTCCTAGTTTTTCCAAAAATTGCTGAAAATCTTGAGGTTACCTAAAAATCACAGTACGAAGTTTACAGATCCACAATTCTGTACTTAAAACAGATATTGCCATTCTCTCAACTGTCTCAATAGTGTAGGCGTGCATCATTATCAGTATTAGGCGACGCAAACACCAAAAGAGCATGTCTACAGCTCCATAGCACACATTTTTTTTTTTTTTTTGTCATGCTCTTGTGGTTGTCTTGGCTGCACTACTGCGTTCAGAAGCGTATACCACGCTCTTTATGCCACATTTTTCAGCATCTCCGAGCCCCACCGGTTATGTCACCACGCCTAGTCCAGTCACATTCCAGGCGGGCACGCCTTCCCCATCCACGTACGGGGGCTACAGCCCCACAACACCGGGTGCTCCGTCGCCGTTCAACCCCCAGACACCGGGTGCTGGTAAGTGAGCCTGTCGTTGCTGAACAAGAGGTTTAGTGTACCTTCAAGGACAAAGGGGGAGGAGCTTAGAGCAGACTCAAAGTTAACCAGGTGCCCCTGTATACAAAAAAACATATCGTATTTACTCGTGGAAGACTTGCATCCTCCACTTCCAAGATCAAAAATTTGAAAAAAAAAAAAAGGACGAGGTTTCATAAAAAAGAAGGAAGTGTAGATCCAATGCGCATGTTGTAATATATGTGATATGAAGCTTTCGTGAAGAGGTTAATTAAATACTATAAAACCAAATGCAATGTGAACAATTGTTTTTATTGTCATCCTATACAATGTGTAATCTCATGCAATGTTTATGTTTATGCACTACACTGTTTGCAAGCTATGTCAACATGCAAACAGCAGTTCGTGCAAATGCACTGAGACGTCAGCAGAGGGACATCGCAAGGACGAAGGCAATGCTTTATGTTTGTTGAAGGAAGAATGTTAAAAAGATGTGTACAGCCAAGACAAGTACGACGTGAAAGGCAGTGGTGAGGTCGACTTTTATTCAGCCATTTCATTCTGACTTCTTCGGCTTAACGTAAAGCAGCGCGTGCCTACATGCTTTTGCACACAGCTGTTCTCGCATGCACATGCTCTATTTGGCAAGCCACGGTCAGCAAATGTCTGGCAGGGTTCGCAAAGGAAGTGTCACTGTAAAATTTGGTCTTAAATACTAAGGGTTCAATGTCAGTCGATACCGTTGCTAAATGTTCTATAGCTGCTGGAATATCTAACGGCATGGACGGCACCAAGCATGACCATCTTTGGGAGCGGGCCAGTGAAGTAACTAAGCTTTAGTACGATGGCAGCGACATCAGAAAGGGAGAAGCGGTACTTGAACAGTGGTTCTGAATTAAATAAATGTGTGTAATGTGTATTCAGTATGCGCATTGTTGTTACATTATACCTTTTTACAGCAGAACCTTTGTATATAATACACATGGATATTACGAATTTTTGTATATAGCCAACTAAACCTGAAATTTTAGTGGCCATGTTTTAATTCCAGCGAGTAACCTACCGCTGAAACTTAACTGATAGTACAAGATGTAAGATGTATTGGTTACAGCAAAACGAATATTTGTTTGCTGGGCAGTTCGAAGTATGTATTCTGGTATAGCTAAAACCTTGACACAGAGAGAGAGCAACTTGAAACGGCACATTTTTTACGCACTCACGTGTTTGGCTGACGACTTGGCTTGGCTGGCGCACAACTGGAAAACAAACTGCATTTTAACGACTATGTAGCTGACAACTCTTTACACCAGCTGATAATCGGAATACATGTGGTCATTTTAGTAACATCTCTGTTCATTCTGGTTAAACTCAGTGCCATGAGATGGCTCCACCGATGCAGCTTCTTGCATTTGTGTGTGCCATAACTTGGTATTTCGTAAACAGTAATATGTGTACAGAAACACTAAAACTGTCTGTACTGCGTTTCATACTTCGCAGGCAAATGCTGCAGAAGTTATGCAATTCTAATGCAGTCATAGAAGTCTTGCTCTGCATGTTTTGCAGTGCTGTTTTCTTTTTATCTGTGACGCTTTCTACAAAATAATTATTTCACATATTTCAACTTCGGGTCATAAGCTTACGTCGGAATGTCAAATCATGCATTATTTGTAAACTTTTCTGCTTCAAGTATGCGACATAGTACTATGTTCTGGCCGCGAGCACAACAAATGCGCCATGGCTTCTGGTCGCACAAATGTGTCAGTTCACTCAACCAGCGATAAATAGTCTCGAATCTTTGACGCCTTCCGTGTAATAATTACATCATATTTGACTAAAGAAAAGTGTGAGACTTAATGTTACATTGAACTACATCACACATTCCTATATCTCTTTTTCATTAGTGGCACACCATTTCTTTGCCTCAAATGTGAGTAGTGGGGGACAAGTCTGTTTTACCTTTGTAGCATTACCTGCTATATATATGAAATATTATGTATAATGTCTTCATGGGTCTCGTTTACACCTGAGCTAGGCTTCTGCTCTGATCTCTAGTCTGCGGACGAGGCCCCTGCAGCGTCTCCTGTTGCAGTGATGCACAGGGGCCGTTGACTTGTGTCTGAGCGATGCCACAAACATCTGCAGGCATAGAGCAGCTCTCCGTGGAGTGGCAGTCCGTGGACCTGGAGGTGCGCATCAAGGACACACACGAGGGCGAGGGGCTCATCGGCCAGACGGGCGTCATCCGGGGGATCTCGGTACGTTGTCTCTGTTTCTCTCCTTGCCGCATTCACTGCCACTTGAGAGTTGTAAGAGGAAGCCTTCATCATCATCGGCCTATATTTATGTCGACTGCAGGACGAAAGCCTCTCTCTGTGTTCTCCAATTACCCCTCCCTGTCTTGCGCTAGTGGATTCCAACTTGTGCCTGCAAATCACCCCACCTAGTTTTCTGCAGTCCTCGACTGCGCTTCCCTTCTCTTGGTACCCATTCTGTAACTCTAATGGTCCGCCGGTTATCCGTCCTACGCATTACATGGCCTACCCAACTCCATTTTTTCAAGCAAAGCTTATATACGCTAGCCTGCACCTGTGATGTAAGGCTGAAACTCTGGCTCCAGCGGCAGCTCGCCAGCGCTGGAGCGTGAGTCATGAGGCACGGTGCCAGCTGCATAGGCGCACGCACACACCATTTGCGCAGCCAATCAGAGCCGTTTGCACTTCTGCTGGGGAGGGAAAAGGGACGAAAAGGGTTTCGTGCGCGCTGCACCCGCTTCGTTTCCGTTCAGTATCAGTCTTAGAATACCGATGGGACGGCAGCGTATTGTGCGTACTCCCGAACAACAGGCAGCTCTCACTGAGTGCCTACGGGAGACCGCCCGTAAAAGGATGCGTTGTCGACAGGCCTATCCTATGGTGCGAGCCGCTGAAACTGCAGCGCACTGCCAACAGATCACCTGACCTTCCCTTGGTCACAATCAAGTTACTCACAAGAAACATGACCGTCAAACACAAGGGGCACCCAGGACAAGCTTCGCTTACCCCCATTTTTCCGATAGGAGAAGGGCCTGACAATTTTTTCTCTGAATGTCAAGCTAGAATATTGGTTATTCCCGTTTGCTCATCTGATCCACACCGCTCTCTTCCTGTCTCTTAATGTTAGGCCTAACATGTTTAGTTCCATCGCTCTTTGTGCGGTCCTTAACTTGTTCTCGAGCTTCTTTGTTAACCTCCAAGTTTCTGCCCCCTATGTTAGCACCGGTAGAATGCAATGATTGCACACTTTTCTTTTGAATGACAGTGGTAAGCTCTCAGTTAGGATTTGGCAATGCCTGCCTTATGTACTCCAACCCAATTTTATTGTTCTGTAAATTTCCTTCTCATGATCAGTGTCCAATGTGAGTAATTGACCTAGATAAATGTACTCCTTTACAGACTCTAGAGGCTGGCTGGCGATCCTGAACTCTTCTTCGCTGACCAGGCTATTGAACATTATCTTTGTCTTCTGCATATTCATCTTCAGCCCCACTCTTAACACTTTCTCGATTAAGGTCCTTAATCATTTGTTGTAATTCGTCCCCATTGCGAGAGGAAGTCTTAAGTTGGGGCATAGCCTCCTATATAATTTATGCCTGCCGGATGAGCGCGAAAAGGCCGTCGTCTATGGCGGCGCCACCTACGTAAGGTAAGAGTCAGCATATTGAAGGGAGCGGCAAACCTCGTCATGGGGATGTCGCAACTGCCGCATGATAGCAGTAACAGACGACGAAAGTTGTTCACACTCTTGTCATAATAAAGGTTTGAATCGGCAGTTGCGGTGGTAGCAGACGATTTCTTTTTTGGAAGCCGCAGAATTGGAAACATCGCTGTGAATGTTTCGCTGCTTTCCCTAAGTTTTTTCTTGCAGCGATATCATCGGAAATGAAGTTTACTTTCAAAAACTTTCAAAAAGCGCGCCTTAGACCCATACGTAAGTGGCGTGCCCATCACAAGTTTTGACGACGACCGCTTTATATTGCTTTGTTATTACAACACTAAGATATATAAGTATTTACAAAATTTTTATTTACTTTTACGTAATTTTTGTCACCTATGAGCACCAAAAACATAAAAAGCTCGCACGCGACAACCCTATGTAAGTGGCTCCACCGCCATAGTTCCGATGACGGCCGCTATCAATGGGATCGCCGATAATCCGGCAGGCATAGAATATATAGGAGGCTATGGTTGGGGCAACTCCATTTTCCCTGTTAAAGTACTTGTGAAGCACAGAAATGCTCTCCCGAGACAACCACTGGACCGGTCTCAATCAAATTCCTTGAATTTAAGAGAAGTTGAATTCTACTAACTTTAGGAATCAAGAATTTCGATATAGGAGCTCATGTATTTACAAAAATTGGCCCAATAAACCAATAAACCTCCTAGTAGTTATGGGGATCACCGAGAGATGACCCAATTGTTGTGTAGGGTGCTGGAGAGGTAGTCTGTATTTGCTGGACGGAGCATGACGGCACTCTGCGCAGAGTGTTCGGCGGTGCAGATAGAGAGCTCGATAATAAAGTGTGGGAAAAAAGTAGTGGAAGTGTGTCATCAATCCTGACAAATTGAAGCTTGAAGTTGTAATTGATACTTGAGTTGTTTTTTCATATTTACTATTACCAATAATTTAAAAAAAATTGATAGCATAAAAAAATGTGCTTCCTACAGTCAGTAGATTCGAGATTTTCATTTAAATACAATAAACCTCATCAAATTCGGTGCTGTGTACACTGCGCAAAACGATTTCTTTGTTTCCATGTATTTAGGTTGGAGTTCCTAGCTAACGCTTCCTCTTCACTAATCACCTGCACCTGTCAGGCTTTTGGCAAGGGTTCTTTGTAGGGGTGTGCAAATATTCAAAACTTTCAAATAACGAAACAAATATTGTCAAGTTCAATTCGTGATTGTTGTGATTGTACAGTTGACTTCCAATAATTTGACCCTGACGGGACCGACGAATTCGATTGAATTATCTGGTGGGTCAAATTAAACAAGGTGCATAAAAATGTCAAAACACCACATAAAAATGTCAACATTTGGCAGTATTTGCCAGAGTTTATCACACCCCCAAATCAAATGCGCGCTATTTTTACGTTTTCCGAGTAGAAAACTAATGTAGAGATTACATTAAAGCTCCTAAACGAAGTAGAAATTTCACGTGCACCCAAAGATATGTGTTGCACAATGGCGGCCAGTTTTCTAAAGTCAAGGTAGGTTAACAGTGCAAAGCCACCAGAGGGGACAGAAGAGAGAACAGAGCGCTGACATTGAAAAGGGCCCGTTGTACGAGAAATGAAATTAAGAAGGGTCTAAGATTGGGCTTGTTGGTAAAACATGCTTCAAGGTAGGTTAACAGTGCAAGGCCACCAGAGGGGACAGAAGAGAGAACAGAGTGCTGAACAGAGCACTCTGTTCTGTTTTCTGTCCCCTCTGGTGGCCTTGCACTGTGTTCAGAGCACTCTGTTCTGTCTTCTGTCCTCTCTGGTGGCCTTGCGCTGTGTTCAGCACTCTGTTCTCTCTTCTGTCCCCTCTGGTGGCCTTGCGCTGTTAACCTACCTTGAAGCATGTTTTACCAACAAGCCAATTCCGAGTGGTGAAGCTGACTTTAGAAATTAAGAAGTGTGTAAGATTTGGCTTGTTGGTAAAACATGCTTCAAGGTAGGTTAACAGCGCAAGGCCCACCAGAGGGGACAGAAGACAGAACAGAGTGCTCTGAACACAGCGCAAGGCCACCAGAGGGGACAGAAGACAGAACAGAGTGCTCTGAACACAGCGCAAGGCCACCAGAGGGGACAGAAGACAGAACAGAGTGCTCTGTTCAGCACTCTGTTCTCTCTCTCGGATTTTTAATGTCAGCTTTGCCACAATACACCACTGTCATGCAGTAAAGCATACGGTCGCCGTGAAGGTGGTTTTGGTTTTGTATCTGATTGCACTACACAGGCTATATTTGGCCTAATTTTCTTGAAAAAGAAATAAAGAAGTGTGTGTTAGAAATGGGTAAATCCTGTAATCAGGCATTGAGAGCTACAGTTATTGCTTGAAAATGTTCCTAGGGCAGGACGAAAATGGGCGTTTTCAACGGGATCTTAGGTGTATTCAGTACATTCCCTGTTCCCTAAGCGCTGCCAAGACCGATGCTGCTGCTATTGCAATCACTACTGCAGTTGTCGCTGCAGTTACCATTGGGGTCGGGCTGTGTGTGTGATGAGCAGCCAAGTTCGAATTATTTGACGAAGGCCAACTTTAGAATTTTAGAACAAATGTATGGGCCCATAGAAATGCATGAGTGCTGGCCAGGACCTTCGGTCGGGATAAAATTAACGGAAGTCATCTGTGTGAGAAGTGAACATCGTTTTATATTAGTGGTGAATACAGCTGTTCATTACTTTAAAAAATTTGAAATGCATTCGATACTCAATTCGATTCGCTTCTGGCATTGTCACTTGATTCATACTTTATGTGGTCTTGGAAATAACTCTTGCACAACCATAGTTCTTACTCAGCAAATTCCTTTTGTTGGTGCCTTGCTGAGTGACGTTTCGCCCCTCTTTTTTTGTAGGGTGGCATGTGCTCGGTTTTCCTGCTCAAAGAGGACAGAGTTGTCAGCATTCCGAGCGAACATCTCGAGCCTGTGCCACCATCTCTTCGTGGAGACAAGGTGACATTCTGAGCAGTTCATGCTTGGTGTTTAAGATAAAACCTTCAAGGACCAACACATATTTTCCAAGTTGTGAAAACCATAGAGTTTCATACGATTATTACAACTATGGCGCTTGTGCCTGTGTAAAATGTGCTGTGTAATAAATAAATAAATAAATAACCATTATTATAATTGTTCAACAACATAACGTAATATTACATGGTTATAATTCGAACACAGGACCTCTAGTACAGAAGGCCGACATTGAAACCGTTATGCCACAGAAGCGTGCATTGACAAGCAGCATAGAATGCCCTTATGAATTTCTCACGGGCTAGTCAGCGCATTGAGACTCCTGGCGGGTTTCGATTTGGCCACCTCGACATGCTGAGCCGCTGCAATTAGTAGCGATTGTGCGTGTTTGCAGAGTCTTCTGCACTTAGAAAAGTATAGGTTGTTCTGAAATTTAGGGTACTGAAGGCAGACAAAGCGCATTAACAAAGCCCCAAGAACGTCTGAATCCACAAGCACGAAGATCAGACAAATCCATGTACTACCCATCATTCCCACGGTGGCTGAACGATCGCAGTGCCAGAGTTCCCTGTTGTAATTATTGTAGGAAACTCTGTGGTACAAACTCGATCACGGGCTTCTTGCATACCTGCCAACTTTCCCAAATTTTCTTGAAGTTTACAAACTTGGGCTCGTTCTACGATGTTACGAATGTCGCGTTGTTTTATGAAAAATGAATTTTTTTCTCGAAAGCTTTTAAACGTGTTGGGGTGGGGCAAGATTGCTGGATATGCATGTGAAAAAGAAATTGGGATGTTAACTGTGTTGCCGTCTTGTGGTAGCCCAAGTTGTATGCCAGAGGGGTACTTGCTATTCTACATACGCTGGAATTTTGACGTGAAATTAAAAATATGGAAGTTCTCTATAACCTCTTGCTGCGAAATTAACAAAAATAGTGTTTCAAAAAGGGTATACTCAATTTGTCAAGACTGATTTAGTGTATCTTTTTAATGGCCCTCTAACTTGTTATGTCCCACCTGTACTTTGGCATCGTTGAATCCGGTCTTGAAAAACTTTGCATCTTCTCCGTCCCAGGTGAAAGTGCTGATGGGAGAGGATCGCGAGGAGACCGGGGAGCTACTCAGCATCGACATGCGAGAAGGTGTGGTTAAAATATTCAGCAGTGGCAAAATAACGATGCAGCCGCTACGGCACTTCTGCAAGATCCACGAAAGCTAAAGACTGCTTTCCTCATCAACCCGCCATACTTTTGTTCAATATGTTCCCCACATCTTTTTCTTTTCTTTGCCTTTCAAGTTCGTGCAGATTCTCACCTCACAAGTCTCTGTTTTTCAGGTTTTTTTTTTTTTTTTTCAATGCATTGGGAAGTTGTGACGACAATTAGAGACCGGTTTTTTGCCACTGTGAAGTGAATAAAACGTGTTTACTCTGGTTAGTCGTGGCTCTGCGTGTTTATTTACTAGGGATATTTCAGTAGTGGGATTGCTGAATCGATTACGAATGTTTTAACACGTGAGCTTAAAAAACAGTGTTTTACTTTGGCAGCCGTTAAATGCTCGGAATGGTGTCATCATCGGTACAATATCGGCAGAAGACCACGTCTTCATACTCAGCTTTACCCTCCCCATATGGCAAAGAAACAAAATATGCAGATTCCATGCACTGTGGAAATCGATGCCATGCAAAGCCTTTAGCATCTAGCTGGCTGTCCAGAATATGTTGTGGTTCTGCAAAGCAGCACCATATACAGCTAAACCTGTTTATGACGAATCTCCATATAACGATTTCTGGGATATAATGAAGTTTTTCTATTCCCTGCCGTTACTCCATAGAAGCACATGTATTTGAGACCTCTACGTAACGAAGTGGCAGCGGGAGACCCCCTCGAAATAACGAATTTTCCCCCGCCGACAACCTAGAGATTTCGCCCCAAATTTTGTCATTTTTGCGCGAGCAGCAACCGGAAGCACCTCCTCTGACGCGACGGAATGCGAAGTGGCGGCGTTGCGCTTGGCGCGATAGAATTCACGGCGACTGCGAGGCGAGAGCGAGTGTGCGTGAGGCGGGCCTGCATCCCTCGACCCGGCAATCTTCTTGCCGCCGCGGGCGTGACCTTTCCCCCTCCCTTCATTCAAACCTGATCCCACCGCTTGCTGCAGCTGGCCTAGCCCGCGAAGCTGGCACTCCTTTTCCAGTTGATGTTGCCGAAGGAAAAAAAAAAGGTTTTTTTTTTTTCAACGAGCTGGCAGCGCCACTCTGGTTACTGCGCAAGTCTCTGCGCTTCACTTCACTAACCTGACACAAGGTGACACTCTACGACCCCATCGTGTCGCTCGCTCTTCGTTTCCGACGCCTCGTGCTTGTGCGAAACGACACGCGTCCACGCATCCAGTACCTGGTGTGACATTCCAAGGATGAGTGCTTCGATGAAGAAACGCAAGACATTGAATCTTGAGGACAAAATGGCCATCTTGGACGCCGTTTGCGCGTTTCAAAACGGGTGCGCGTTAGAATCGAGTAAATACGGTAAGCGTTTCTTTTTCGAATTTTCTCGCCGAACCTGCATATAACGAAATCCTCTTTATAACGAAGTTTTCCGGGAATTTGTCAATTTCGTTATATCCAGGTTTACCTGTATACCATTGTTGTTTGTGTAAGGTGAGCAACTCTGTGTGACACGAACACTTGTGTGACGAGAGCAACGAGATGGCATTGTCAATATTAAGACGGCATGATGACCGAACTTTTATATACTCCTCTAAGGAAAGTCACAATCTGTTACATTACAACTTCGGCCGATCCTGAAAGTGGTACAATCTCGCACAGCGTTTACGTAGAATTAGCTGCTATGAAGAAAAGACTGGGGAATGTGGGCCAACCTCGAAGGCGGTGCAGTCCAACGCAGCGTCTCGAGGCACTAGCTGCCACCAGCTTTTAGAAGGAACTGGCTGCTATGTGACCTGACGCACTCAAAAGACGGGTAGTCTCTGGCATAATGGAAACTGGTGCATATGCACGTGCCCGGTTTATGATGCACTTGCCAATCATCTCGAAGCACGAGTTGCCGTTGGCACGAGATAAGTATGTGTGCTAGTGTAACATAATAGAGAAGAAAAAAAAATGCTTGATCCCTCTTTTAGCTAAATTTGTCATAACACGAAAATGAACCGTGTGTTCTAAGAAGCAGTGACAGCTTTGTTGCATATTCACAAATGCAAGTCCATAAATATGCACTGACTTTTGTTAATTACAGTTTTGCTGGAAGGACGAAGCTATGACAGTGATGGCAAGCACGCGAGGCTTGTGTTACTGCGCAGCGTTTACAACTCGGAGCAGGATACCAGGCGTATGCAACGCGACGGTGTGCGCGCGTGGCGAAACTGTTTTAAGCCGGAACCGCATGGCGCGGTTTTCGCTCGCGAAAACGCGACGCGCCCCCGATGACGCGTCAGCACCCGCATGAGCACGGCGTGTGCGCGCCGGATGTTCCGCTACAGTGCCTAGAATAGTTCCGCCAAGATGCGTAGGGTGCCTCGATGCCAGCGCCGCCATCGAGGCACCCTAAAGATGCGCGGATGACAACAACATCTGGTGGCGTTGAGGGAACTAATGCGTGACGTATAGCGCCACGTGACACTCGCGCTGCACACTTATTGGTGGACGCGGGAACGCCACGCGACGCGTTCTTTTCTACTGCAAACAGCACCACGCGGCTTCGCGTTTCCGCGGGCGCGTTCGTCGAAACGACGCCCGCGCCCCTCTGCCGCGCGTCAATGCCGCCAAAAATCGCGCCATGCTGTAAACGGCGTCGCGCGCCCGAATTTGTGCGGTATGGACCACGGAGTAAGATAAACAGGAGCGCCGACTCCGCCGCCGCGCAACGCATTCGCTCGGGACACACCGTGCAACGCGAATTATACATCGCGTAGCGCCATCTGTCGAGGCGCGTGGAAAACACTAAACAGCTTGCTTCCATATGTGCGCATGCGCTGAGTGGCGGAGACCGGCGGCGACGGCGGACAGAACGGGCAGCGCGGCACCCGCAGAGCGTGTCGTCTGCTACAAACGTGGACCCTCGACCGTCTCAATTTGACAGCAATCAAACACAAAACATATATGCGCACAAATAATAAAAGCGCAAATAAACACGCGGTAGCACTTTTATGCACGCATACGAAACATTTTTAGATGTCTTTAGAGGAAACAGACGATAAATGATGCTGTACAAAAGGACACAACAGAAGTACCTGTTTTTCACTCCTCTACGTCTGCGCGGAAGCGAAGGTGCGAAATTTTCGTCTTCCTCGCTTTGTTTACCATGTCTGCAGTATGTTTATTCATGCCTGACGGAACAAGGTATCTTGATACTTGTGCGTGAAGAGACTGAGCAACAGGACATTGTTTTGTTCCCGGCTGTAAACCTGGTTATGGCAAAGGACGCGAGAAGTTTTCGCTCTTCGCTTCGCCATCTGATCTTCAACTACTGCACCAGTGGCGTCAAAAAATTCCTCAAGGTAAGCGAGCGCTTAAAGCAATGGACAAAATATGTGCGCGACACTTCCAGAAGCAGCTTATTTTTTGATAGTTACTTCAGCAAAGACAAAGGCGATGTCCTACTAGATGTAAAGAAAGTGCCTCGACTTCGAAGCGGAGCAGTTCCTTCAATTTGTTTAGGGAAGCCTGGCGTAGCTCAATGATGCTGAATGCCAGGAGGAACCAGAAGACGTCAGTGCAGAAGGACGGGAGGAGCTCAATTTAAATTTCTCTACAACTACACACAGTGCAGGTGCCTTTTCTTGTCCAGAGACATGCCGTAATGTAGAGAGAGAGAAATTGAAAGAAAGTCAAGGAGGTTAGCCAGTGTAAATACCGGCCGACCAGTGGCGCACCGACCGGGGGGGGGGGGGGGGGGGGGATTCGGGGGTTGTAAGCCCCCCTGAGGCCGACTTAACCCCCCCTTTTGTTTAACCCCTTTTCTTTCCTTACGCATTTGAGTGCTGCAACTAAGATGTAAGACGCGCAATCGTCTGCACACTCGCAAAAAGCGCATTTTTTTGACAATTTCCCGTGAAGAAATAGAAATTAGTACTGTTTAGATGGTATTGGCAAACTGTCAACCCCCCACCCCCTGGCAGAGATCCTGGGTGCGCTATTGCGGCTGGCTACCCTGTAAATTCTCAGCCTTGCCTTCGAGATGATTCCCCAGTTAGGCAGACACATAATCAGAGCTTCTCTTGTGAAATAATAAGCAGGAAACACTGGCAGGAATTCCCAATTATTATGTTTAATGAGAATGTGGCGATTCTGCTCGCAAGAGAACCGGGCGACACGAAAAGCACCGCGAGAAACAAAGAAGCAAGCGAAGCATCTTAGCACTTGATGCGTGCTCAGATAAAAAATAGTGATAAACGTCAGCTTTTCCATAAACACTTCTTTTCGCTGTCGTCTGTCATTGCTGAGACCACCCGAACTGCCGTTATATAACATTATGTAGCAGGAAGTATGGTTAATCAAATATGCTATTGCGTTTCAGCTGTGGTAACATCCCACCTCTGGCGTCACCGGAGTATACATTGGTTAACGACTTGAGAGCGTCTAACTCAAGAACTTATTTAGATGTTTTTATCAGAAAATGTGCGACATGCTTGGGCGTGCGCCGTGAAAGTGAAAAAGATTTAAAATGCGCGTGCCCGACGCGCAGCGTTACATTCCGTGTGACTTTAACAAGCCATATGCAATCCATTAACATCGCATCCTATAGCCTTTCGCTCCTTTCCCCCTTTGGGTAAATAAGCAGAAAAATCCTGCGGGGTTATTTTCTTTTGATTCCTTTCCGATCGCCGCGTCGACAACGGTTTTGCCGCGCGGCCAGCAAAACTCACCCGTGCCACGGCGTGATGCATGATACGGGTGAGTCGGTCACACGGTGTAAGATATATCTTACACCGTGGTCTGTCACAACAGTCAAAGTTTAGAAAAAGAAAAAGAAAACGGCCAGGCGCACACGTGCGCGCCTGTTCAGCGTCCTTATCAGAGCCGTGCCTCCCTTTCCCTTTGCGTGAACAAGCGGTGAACATGAGAGTAACATACGGATGCGGTGAAGCCGGAATTACGATACCAGCTATCGTCGCCGACATCTCTGGCCGCGCGCGACAGATCTGACCGCACCAGGGGGCGCGCTGAAGTTACCAGCGCTTGCATGTAGGCTCCCTAACCCTCTAGTCAAGGTAAGTCGCATGGTTGCAAGCCAGACGTTGACTGTTTTGTTGACTGTCTCCTTTTATTTCCTATGCAGCAATTTTACTATTTCACGGAACCACAAGGCCTGCTGGCTTCCATTGTTTTTGTCTAGTCAAGGTAAGTCACATGGTTGCAAGCCAGAGCCTGAATGCATGCTTATTCGGTCGCTTTGTTTATGTGCGTGCACAATCTCTGAATTGTTTCCATACTTTTGGCATTTGACCATGTGTATGCTGCTACAAATTTGTTGATCTTGCTGTAGGGCATATGTTCTGCAAACAGATGAACAGAGGCCAAACGGTGTTTGTTTCGCACAGTTTCATGCACACCTAATTAATCTTAAGGCAAACCTGTAGGAGCATGCAAGGCTTGACTGTTCTGTTAAGTGGCTTCTTTTGATTTGTATGCACCTCTTTTGTGTATTGTTATTTCTTATTTGGCACCATGTGGTTGCCTGGCTGCCATTTCTGTTAGTCATGGTAAGCCAGAGCTTAACTATTATTGTATTGCTGTTGAAAATGCTTGCTGTTTACTGACAACTGTGGTGTTGATATATAGTTTACATGCTTTTTTTTTATTGCGATAAAGACTTGCCGTTAAGGCATAATTCTTGATATGTAGATGTGTATTATATGTGTGCTGTGAGGCCTGTGTTGTGTATGAAATGAAGCAGTGTTTTGTGGAATCTGTTATCATGTATCCAGCGATCATAGCTGGTTGTCACACTGTAGCGGAGGCCGGCTTGTAGTAGGAGACGCGAGCGTTCCGATTGTAAACCAGTACATGTCCATATTAGATGGTATGCATCTGCTTCCATCACAGGGACGGAGCAGTATGGACACGTAGCACCCAGTGGTAAATGCGACCAGTTCCACCTTGAGATCACAGCCGGTGTAAGGGCCACCCCGGCCCGAAGCCTCCTAAGCACAACTTCCTCCGCCCTATATTAAGGTGAAGGGGGAGGGAGCAGACACACGGGGGATAAGAGCGCGTGTGTCCTGCCGGAGAAAATGTTTACGGGCTCGGGAGCGAGTTAAGGGGTTGAGGTGGGAGGGGAATAGACGGAAGGTCTGGATTAGGAGGGCAATGTGCCTGCTGGTCAGCAGCAATGTTGTGAGGGTTCGCTGCATGGCCTTGAATCCAGTGTACCTTGACACAAGTAGCTGTTTTTCTATTCATAGTGTGTATTGTCTCGCAGATTTCCATCGTCTTGTCAACCTTCTTCAGTTCCTGAATAGCCGCTAAAGAATCAGTGAAGATATCTAGTTGTTTGATGGTAGGCAGCTTAGATGTCGCATCTTGCACAGCGTCGTGGATGGCTTAAGTTCCATTACTAGAGCGCTGGCTTCCGTAGATAAATAGCGCTGGTGGCCGCTGATCAAAGTATGCGTAGTACTAAGGAACGATGTCCTCCCACCGTCTGGGAGAATAGCAGCATCCGTATAGACTTTGCAGGTGTTAGCGCATGACGCATCGATGATGTTGTAGTCGTCAGTAATACCTGTTGCATCGCAGCGTCGTAACTTCGTTGGCTTATTAGTTGTGATGCTGGTGAATTCCCAGGGAGGCATTGGATAGGACTGATTGTCAATCCGAGAGCCGCGTTGAAAATGAGCATGCAACGCAGCGACAGCCGGAACAAGTTGCTTTTTTATTTCACGTGCTTTTTCACGTTGCAAAATTAGCTCTGCAATTGTGTTGAGCTGGGCAGTGTTCCTGTAAGGTTGGTATCGGAGTGATGCGTGGTAGTGCTGTGATTGTGCGCATAGCATCGCGATTAATCGTCTCTAACTGTGCCAACTGTGCCAAAGTTGGCCTTTCAAATTGTGCCTGATATAAAATTCTTGGCTGCAAGACTGCGCGTACCAGCGGTCGAGCTACGTCAGTACGAGCTCCAGCTGCTTTTGCTGCAATGCGACGAATACATGCTTTTTGTTCACTTTTTTCTTCACTGTTGTATTACAGAGCAAACTTCTGTGGGCAGCCAGTGGTATCCAAGAGGGAAGGGACCTGGATTGCTGTGGTTACTGCAGCTGCGTCTTATTTTAGGTGGTCACCTTTTCTACTGTATTTAAAAATTTTGTAAAATCATTCTGTATGCCCCTTAATTTATTAGTCAATAAAGCCGCTTTCTCACAAGGTCAGGTTGTATTTTTTTTTCTGCGTATTGTTAGGCACATTTGATATATGTTAAAACATTTATTGCAAGTTATTATAGATAATGTAATGCTTCAATTTATTTTTCAGTTCTATATAGTAACATATGTACTATGAAGCTAGCATACGGATGCATGCTATGCTGAAGTGGCCATTAATTTTGCTCACCACGTCACTGTAGGATGACAATCTATAAATGCTGCTTTAGAGATAGCTATAAAAGCCTGCATATTGTTTCTGAAGCCATTATGCTTTCACTTAAACAATACGCAGGCTTTTATAGCTTAATTAAGAATTTTGCTAGACGTCCCCAGAATTCTGCTATAATTTATAACAGAATTCTGGGAACGTCTAATAAAGTTCTTAACTTGTTCTTGTCAAGATGTTTTACAAAAGCCTGCATAACGCTTCCGAAGCCATTATTACAGAATTCTGGGAACGTCTAATACAATGCTTAATGTTGTTCTTGTCGAGATGTTTGTTAGCCAACTTTTAGCGTAACGTTAGCACGGCTTACTGAATTACCTGTAGAGGTCCACAGCTAGCAAATGTCTTGACCAGGACAGCTATTAGACTTTTAATTATCGTCAAGACATCTTTTAGACATCAAATAGCTGCTTGTGTGTTTCGTGGGTATCGCCTTACCATTTCCTATAGTTTTTCTTTCCGTCTTATAAGTTTCCGTAATTTGTTTATTTTCTGTCCCTGTGCCTTGTAAAGTTCCATGTAGGCCACCTGACAAATGCCCTGCATTTGGCCTGTATAAAATAAATTAAATAAAATGATACATGACTTGTTTCTCCTGCTAACGTCACTCCGTGAACCGCAGAGCTATGTGCGCTACAGGCGTCAGGGTGTGCGCGGAGCAGACAACAAAACGGATATGCAAGCAGGCGCCGCGAGAGAGTCCCCGCGCCTTTGCTCCTTCGGTTTGTTAAGCCCGCCTCTCAGCTGCAGTTTTTCATAAAGTCCCTATATAAGAAAAGTACCGCCATCTACTCTTTCCTCCGCCGCCTCCTCTCCTAAAGCGCTTGCTTTTTTCTTTACTTTTTGCTTGCGAAAGCCAAGTCGACGGTGGCGCACCTAGAAAGTCCACGTTGAAGCTTTCAGGCCGGGCGCGCGCCGCCGCCGGCGACTGCGGCTGCGCAGAGGACTTTCAACATGGCTCTGAGGCGGAAAAAAAGAAAATATAAAGAAGTGAAAAGCGCGCGCTATCATCGTCCAATCGGAGATACAGGAGAGAGAGAAGCGGTGTTTATCAAAAGATGGCGGTACTTTTCTTATATAGGGACTTTAGTTTTTCATCATTCGTAGCGCCGTCTGGAGAACACGCCGTGAAGCAGGAGCCGGCGTTTCAGAATGTGTTCCTTGCAGACGAGCAGAGTCGGCGCTCCTGTCTTATCTTACTCCGTGGTATGGACAAGGTCGATTCACATAGGTCGCGAAGCTTCGGGCGAAAAGCGGTTCAGAACGAATTGTCACCGACATCAGCAAGGGTGGTTATTGGAGCAGCGATTGAAGCGCGACTATGTTTGGAGGGAACAAACATTGGGAAAGACAAAAGCGTTTTATAAATAAAGAGAGACACAGTTAGATTCATTCAACGAAAATACAATTACTAATCAATTTTATATACGCATGGCAAGAAAAGAACAACTCTATTTTACTTGATCATTATCAATAAATACTTTTTTTCAGCGCCCACCGTAAGAGCACCCACCGATAGCGGCGGGCGTTGAAGCCGCTATCACTTGCAATGCAATGTAGCTCTTGAAGTGTGCAGAAAGGCGCGCTCGTAAAGTTAACCTGTTATAATACGCCCCCCTCACATGTTGTGTTGTTTTGCTTGCCGACGTTTGTCTAAATTTGGTTACGCAGGTAGTCTCCTTGTTTCTTAACCTGTGTAGTCAAAAGCAGTAAGTTGCGAATGCCAGATAATTGTTTAATGTAGTTGTTTTCGTGCGACAGCGCTGGCCGACGGGCTTGGCGTCCGACGAAAGTGTGTTCTGTGCAGGGATGCGATTTCGACACCCGTACGGCTGACCTTTTCCTGCATCACTTTCCGCGCTGAAAGCTCGCAACGCCCATCAAGTCGTATGACGGGGCATTTGAGTATACAGCTGTAGTAGCAGGCCTCCGAAAACAAATTTCGCGCCTTTGCGAACAAAATGACGTCACTTCTGTTTGTAACGGATATGACGTCACATTATTTTTTTCTTCCGCCGGAAGTGTTCCCTCCTCACACAGATGGCGCTAAGCCCCATGGACCGCCGATGGACCGCCGATGGACTGCCATGTTTTGAACGTATGGGCTTCTATGGAAGCTTCGCTACCAGGTATGGACCCTTTTCGCTCCGATCCCATGGGCGCCGCCATGTTTGATCACGTGGTGACGCGTCCATTGCTTGCCTCCGTGTTTACGATGGACGTGCATGCCGGTGCGGCCAGCAAACCTCTGTTTTGGCGGATATCCTAGACGGTGACTGGATGGACGACAACAAGATTTGGTGGCCACAGCTTCAGAGGACATGTGAGTGCTTTCGGAGCTCATTACGCCTTGTTAAAAACGGCGCGAGCAGCGTGTACAGTGTTTGTACTAGAAGCGGGACTAGAGCCTAGAAATGTATTGCAAGCTGTACAATCTTTCCGCTTAAGAATTAAATAATAATTGTGTTTTTTTCTTCATTCTTTATTTGGCAAACACTCTGAAGCATCGACTTGTCATGTTTCTGACTCAGTAATGTTCCTCGGCGCGCGGTCACTACCTGGTTGTTTATTTTCTGCCTAATCGTTCGCGGGTATGCTCAGTTGCGATAGATTTGCTCTTGCTGCGCACAAATCATGGAACATAGATTCTCTGTACCTTGTAATAGCTTGTAGCAAAGACGTATTATTGCTAGTGACTCGCTTGCTTTATTGACCGTCACGAAACGTTCAGATTCGAACATTATGTGCTGTCGGCAGAATCGAAGCAACCCATTTTTTTTCCGGGTGGAAGGGGCGGTACGCACTAAGTTTCACGTGGAAAACTTGGTAACGTAGGCTGACCGAACGGGCTTCATACGCTGGCCATCGCGCTCTTGCCTATAAGCCGGAGTCCCGCGACAGCCTCTCGTGCGCCGTATCTCCGGGACAAATGAAGATAAGCGAAGTAGTTGACCGCCCGGTCAAATCGAAGTTGACTGGGGACGTATTCTGCGACGATCACTTCGGCGATGCTATCGCCTTCGCGTGATGTAGTGCTCAACCAGCCAGTGGCGTAGTGCCCAACCTGACGGCCGAGGCGATATAGTATCGCCGAAAATAGTCGCAGAATACGTCCCCTGATGGGAGATAGTAAACCGCTGAAGGGAGGTTTCGGACTCGCTGTTCTTGCTACCTGTTAACAAAAAAAAAAAAAAAAAAAAAAAAAAAAAAAAAAAAAAAACAACACTTTCGGTAGCGATCCAGAGCAAACAAACTATTTGGAAGGGCAGCTTCTTGCAAACTGCACAAATACTTGCTGACGGCTCTGTGTAGGTTATTTAGTAATGACGTATCCGCGGAATCGCACTGAATTCTACTACGCGATAAGATTGCAGCAGTTTACATGTCCACAGCAAAATGCAGCGGGTTATTCGGCCTGCTTCCGAACCGGAAGGGGGGCGAGAGTTCCCTTCTCCTCTCCTCTCCCCCATGATCGACGCTTTTGGCTGTCGGTGCAGTTGCCGTCACCCTTGCTTCGGCACATTGATTCAAGAGTGTGGCGAGAAGCAAGCGCGTGCTGTCGCAAGTGGGCGTTGAGTAAATGGTGTCATACTCTGTCGTGTGTTGCAGCAACCGCTCCAAAGTAAAAGAAGATAAGCTAAAGACGAACTAATGGAAATGTGTTCCATTATGTCACAGAACCAACTAGCCCACTATAGTAGATGGACTGTTTCTAATTTTTGATGTTCGTATATTATTAAAATAGGCCAACTTACTTACTGAAAAAAAAAAAAAATCAAGGAAGGATACGTCGTCTTTGTCATGTTTTTTTTTTTTTTTTTCCCCTTTCCTGTGTTAGTGTGCATGAATTCACGGCGCGCTTATCTTGGGTCCCGTTCGCCGCTCACTAGTCGATATCGTGGATTGCCGTGGGTCCTGTGAAGGCTAAGTATGAAGTTGCGGAAATATAAACCCGATAATTATTGCAAGCGTTCGAGGGACGGAATAATCACAAAACATCGCGCTAGACGAAAAAGCAGAAAAGGCTAGCCCGGCACCTCAAATGCCTGTGCTGCTCTGCGGCTGTCTGCTTGGTTCATTCCACATCAGAGATGACAGGTAAGTTTCAAAAAAAAAAAAAAAGCAAGGAAACCTTCACCTTGCTAGAGTCTTTTTGTTTTGCACCACTTAAACGCTGCCGAATAGTTGGTAGGTTTGCTCAGAAACCCGATTCACCTCAGTGTAGATTCGTTCCATCTTCTCCTGGTGGTATTGCTTGCCGTTTGAGTTTCATCGTAACGAGGATTCAGTCTTGAGTTCATGTTATCTCGGCTAAACGTTGTGACCACCATACCAACGATTTCTAGTGCACTCAAGTGAAGGGGGATAAAATATGCAGGAATCGTCGACGATGATTGTCAATGTAAGTGGACAGCCTAACGCTTCTGCGTAAAACTATTCGATTTATTAAATGAACGATGTCTTTGACGGCGTATATTTGTCGTAGTCGGAATATTTAGGTAGCGTTTGTTGTTTCATTGGGTTATTCCGTAAAGAAGAGAGCGGTTAACCAGCACATCTGTAGCGGCATAGTATAGGAGGCAGCAAGTGCGTCTAAAAAAAAAAAAAAAAGACGGCAGAAACCATCCTTGATGTTAATCTCAGTCAATGTGAAGCATTTCTCCCCTGCACGTAGCACAAAGCCCGAACGAACTCACGTCCTCCCGGAAAATGCTCCCTCGAGGACCGCCATATGCGCGGGCCGCGACACGCTGGCGACGTACTACCGGAACCCGAGGCAGTCGCAGACGCTACACGCCTCACCAAATTCTTCAACAAAGTGCTTTTACAGCGAAGCTGTTATAGGCTAGGTTCCAGGAGATTGCGTCCGTAGAACACCGGAAGTGTAGTGTCGCGCCATCTCGTGGAGTCAGGAAAACGCTGGGTTTAAACCTAGGATTGTAAAAAAAAAGGTGTGCATTATACCACGGTTTTTGCCGGAAGCCGGAATTTTAGGGTTGCTTCTTCATTACGTGACGTAGGTCACCCTGCTGACCACGTGAGCGCGTTAGCGCTTGTGTGCGCGCCGCGATTGGCGTAGCCGTCTTTAATAAAACGCTTTAACGTTACGGTGATCGCGACTGTGTACACTCTTGAAAATAAACTTAGTAAATAGCTAGTAAATGCACGATTTTACTAGGTTACTGTGTATTTTACTACCTTCTGACTAGTTCTGTACTAGCCAGCGGTTAGTAAAGCTAGTAAGTGCTGCCTTTACTAGCCAGAAATGCTTCTTAGTAGTTTTTACTAAGTAACTACTAAGCAACTACTAACTCGTCTGGCCTTGGCCTATTATGCTGTGATTGTAAGAGTCTTACGCGAAATTGAGATAAACTGTAGTGTTGTTCATTATGTTGGATTAACAGTTATATGCGACGTCGTAGCACACGTATGTACAGACAGTAGTCTTTAGTCATTTGTGCACAAATCTTTGATTATTTAACCAAATATATAGGTGCTCACGGGTGCCATATGTACTCCTTCTAACTAGGCCTATAAATACTGTGAAGTTGCTCTTTCAGTAAGTGTTGCGTAGCACTTGGGTCGTTCTGTATGTAAGTCGTTGCTTGTCGTGGCTTGTTTGTTGGAGGTATGTAGTACATGTTTACCCGGAGTCTTCATGTCCTTGGTAAACATTACGTTTACATAAGTTAATGTAAACATCAATTAATGCCTTAATATATAGCGATAGGACGTGGTTCTCTTTTATTCATGTATATTTATTATTTTACTTTCTTATGCTTTTACAATACCATCGACTTCATATGACAATGCAAGCGGCACTTATAAATCGAATAGGCCCCATTGTATTGTTGGTAATTATATTTCAGTTGCGTTAGTCACTGCACTACCGAGGTAGTATTTAGTTAGTACTAAGTGCTTTTTTCTAGCTTCAGCAGGTAGTGAAAAGTACTATCATTTCACTACCTGCACTTACTAAGAATGTAGTGCTTTTTGGGACTAGTAACGTGTTAGTATTTACTTAGTGAATATGACGACCTTTTTTAAAGAGTGTACGCTCCCCCCGCAATGCCTACGAAAGACATGGAAACGTTCATGACAGACATGTTCGGTTGGGTGATGCCCAACGACGATACGCCCATTCTCATCGTGGGGGCAATATTCACTACAGCAGACCCACCATTGTCACAGCTTCGCTGTCTTCTTACTTCACAGTAGTGGAAAGGCTCTGAATTTTTTTTTAAGTGCGCGCTTGCGTCCAGCAAGTGGCGGTCCTCCAATCGGCGCTGTTTGGTCTTAGCGGCCTGTTCAGCGTCCGTTCGCTTGGCGGATGGCGCTGTTCTTCGGCTGCGTTTCGCTCCTCGGGTTACTCGCGCTCCACGGCCGCACGTATCTCGTCGGCCCGTCGCTTCGCCTCCTGCCTAGCCGCTTGGGCACGCGTCGCATACCCGTGTAGTTAATGCAGAGGGGAGCGACTAAATCCCCACCAGAACACACCAGTGTTTCCAGATGTCGTCTTGTGCGGTTCCCAAGATTTGCGAGGCGGAGATGTCCCTAGTGAAGCCACGCGACTGCGTGCGCACTCGCCTCCTTATCGCCTCCCCGTCCTCGTACGCGCGTGCGCCAGATTTCAACGTGTGTGCAAGCAGAAAATGAACGTGGACGCAAGGTTTACACTTGCAGCTTATTCTGAAGAGAAAGTTAATAAATAAATGAAATTGTGTTTCATTTATTTATGAGAAATCCAAGTTAGCACGTGTTACGACGGGGTAGGTGAGCCTCAGCTAGGCGACTGGCCACGGCCGTCTGGTGTTGAGCGATCGGGCAGTGACGAGACGCTCTCTCGACTCGTTCTTGACGCCTTTTATGCGGTCCCCCCCTCCTTCCATTCTTAAATAAATTTTCTGTTACGTTAGTCACTGTGGCACTCTTCAACATTCACCTGATTTTTGAACGGCGTGGCGGCGCCTAGCATTCCTATATATCTTTTTCTGCTTGGACTTCGAGGCCATTCACCTACCTGCCCTCCCACCTGTTTGTTGTGGCGGTTTCTTAGCTTCCCTGGCCCAGCACACCCGTCCTTGACATATCTTGCCGTGCGCAAATCAGCGTTCTGTAGGTCTTTCGATCTTGTCGATGCTCAACACATTTAGCAAATGTAATGCTATCTATTCCGCAAGGCAGTTGCTAAACTTATGGAGGTGCAGTTTATTTTGCAATCAGCGTGTTATCAGCACTGCATGGTTCCAGCTAGCAGGCCGACTTGAACCGATTATTGTAAAAATTTTGCTCGTCTGAGAAAACTCTATCTCGGTTCCATTTGTGCCTTTGCATATTCTGCATCTCATAGCAGCACACACCGCGCGACTTATCGATTCACAAGTTCAAATAAAGTTAGCCTAACCAGCGTTACGCGCTGACGATCTACAGGTGCATTGTAACAGTCGCCTTACTTCTTCGACCTGCCACGCGGACTTCCCGTAGCTCTAACCGGCAACAGCTCACTGGTTCAAGAAAACGAAAAGATCATGTTTCTAACGTGACTTTTTGGAATCATGAGGTTAGTGGGTGCACAGATGTGAACAAATTGCGCAATTTGAGAACACAGAAACAGTCTGAAGCTTGACCGCGGAGCGAACTAAATTTCTTGTCAAATAAACACACACACAGGTTAATGCGAATAACCGATTCCTTATCGCGCACAATCGACCACTTACATACACAAAACAAGGGTCAACAATTAATCGTCGCCATCAATACGATTCATCCAAATGATCGCACATGCCACACAAGACCATAAGGCATCGCCGAAGATGAAGTTGTTCACAGTGTCGAATCTCCCCGTGAATTCATGTGAGCGCTCGCGAGATAACACAATCCTGGCTAAAACAAACAAACAAACACAGAAAAATATTATAAACAGAACAATGTGCATAGGCGGGTCCATCATTCATCATATGGGCATCAGCGAAAAAATATGCACAGCGAGTTTCACTTCGCCTGTTCGACTGGTCGACTTGACTAGGGAATTTCGGCCTCCATTCTGGGTACATGAAAAAGCTAGTTTTAGGTTAGCAGCCCAGAGTTGCCAGCATGGTGTTTTCTATACCGCTAACTTTGGGCGATGTTGTGGTCGGTATTTAGTCTCGCGCAATGCAGAGCCTTTGCACTCTCGTGCGCTCCTCTTCCGTTTGATACTTTCGAGTGCCCATTGTTGTTGTATCTGCAAGTTGAGGTCAACGCGCAATATAGCGCAGCTAGCGCAACCGAAACATGTCTATTTGTAGCGCGCACACCCACACCGGCGAGTGGAGCAATGAGTGGAGGCGCTGAGCCAGTGGCGGCGTGCGAACGGGCGCATCGTCGACAAACTATGTGACCTTGGGCGGCCTCGGGTTTGACCTTGGCTCCGACTAAGCAAAGAAATGCTTCGCATTTTAAAAAACTAAGCAATCTGTGATGGGCGACGACCGCGACCTGCCAAGAGGGCACCAATGCAACGGCTCCCTTTCCATCGGCGCCTTTGTATCGGTAGTGAAAGACCGACAAGTGGCCACAAAAGCAAGCGAAAGAGCCAAACAAAGCTATTCACTTAAAAACAGAAAAAAATAATGTTTATTTTTCATGACAACGTAGTGTATGAGAAAAACGGGTAGTTGAAAATTGCCACATGCAGGTGCAAATAAATTGAGTTCACGTGAATCCCAATACCATGCATGACATGATTCCGCTCCTGCCTGCCTAATACCCAGAAAAGGAGTTCTGACACAATTTTGTGTCCCGCTTTTTTTTTTTTTGGGGGGGGGGGGGGTTGCTGCCCTCTGCATAATTACGCTATTTTGCAGCCTCAATTCTTCCAGAGCGCCACAGAGAACTAACTGCAGCCCCATTAATACAGCCCTGTCCCAAATGAGCGTCAAGCGCCGCGTGGCCTCGGACATGAAGAAAGCAGACACGACGAGTCGCCAAAAGCGGAGGTGCCGATCACGGTTTGATAATTTCCTCCTTCAGCTTGTACAGCGATCTGCGTTTTTATGCCGACATCTTTTAAAAGAAGAATTCACGCTTACCGCTGCTTGGTTCTCACTCAAATTTGCACTAAGGTCGCATTATAGATCTGTATGTTCAGTGAACACTCGATGGTGACCACTGTTTGTGCGGTTCGCGGGGACGACTTGTCAAACGGCAACTAAACCAGTCGCAGTGCATTTGATTGCGCTACGGGTTGAATTAAGCATGGTATGTGAATGCAGCTTGTGAACACGTGTGCTCCACACGACAAACGTCAATTAACGTGGGTTTCGTCCTCGTGACGTCATTGCGTCGACGTCTCGCAGTGCGTTCGCTTGGACTACTGAACATTTGCATTTCGGCATAGTGTATGAATGCAGCTTGTGAACACTGTTGTTTCCGTCGACAAGAGAGAGGGAATACAAAACAGAAAGGCTGGGAGGTCGATCAGACGGCGCATCCGGCTTGCTACCCTATACGTGGACGAGGGAAAGGCGTTATGGGATTGAAAAAATTACCGCCTTTTCCACTCCGTGAAGATGGTCGAGCAGCGAAGCTGTGCATTCGCGGCCGCTTGGCTGGCCCGAATGGTACTACTTGCGGTGAATGGGACGCGTCGGCGTCCACAGGGGACGGCGTTCCTAGCGCGTTGCGACGGCGTTCCTAACGCGTTTTTATACCCCGGCGCCTCTCCTCCTCACCGACGCGCCCTCCGATTAGTCGGCTCCTCCAACACCCTAGGCCTGCTCCTCTCGGCGAGCGGGTCACGTGACCTCTCCGGCTCTGCTCCTGCGTGATGGCGCCGTCATCGACGCCGCCCGCTCGACTAAGAACAGCTCCGCTGTTAAAGAAAGAACGGAGGGAGGGAGAACACTGAGGAAGTCGCTTCATCCGGAGGTGCGCATCGACACCACAGCTTGTCACTGAGGTCTGTAAAGGTTGTTTTCTGAGCTTGAGGTATTGGATCATGGGTTGGGGGCTGAACCGCATGGGAAACATATCTGAGATCCGTGCAGATACACAGGAACACTTTGCTGTGGTCGCCGCAAGTTGAAGTCCGTCCAGATCTACAGTTTACATCGAACGCTGCTTTCTTGCTCGTGACGTCACTGCATCGACGTCTCAGTACGCATTCGCGTGACCTGCTGCTTGCATTTAGGCGTCGCTCGTGAACGCAGCTGTTGCTGCTGCTGCAGCAGCGGCGGCGGCAAGGAGTGGGAGCGACGGAAAATAATCACATCAGAATGCGGCCCGAAGTAGTCAAAATTAAACCGCGGCCTTTCACCGCGGCGTCAGTCACAGCTGGTGCACGTGCAGTACAAAAACGGTGGCGCGCTTCATGCACGCCGCACAAAGCGGCAAAGTGCTAAACCTTGCCGCTGGAGGAGCTACCGGCGCAGCAGTCGCACGCGCACGAACGCACAAACGCACGCAGACACGCACGACAGGCACGCAAACACCCACATGCACGAGACACCACATGCACAAATACGAATACAGGCTTGTAGTACGTGTGTTGTGTGATCGACAAGCTGGCTATGTGTCATGGTCTGGCCGACTGGATCGCGTAGTTTCCTCTACAACAGTAGAAAGCGCCGCAATCACCGCGGCTTTACGGAAACTACGGGCCTTTTCTGCACGAGATGTCGTGGTGCTGACGGATTCCAAGTCAGCGTTACAGAGATTGCATCGTGGCCTACCTCTAGAGAAATTTACAAGGCAATCTCTGGCACTGATTAACGATCTAACAAGCAAAGGATTTAATATAAGATTCCAGTAGATACCATCACACGTAGGAATTGATGGAAACGAGAAAGCTGACGCCCTTGCACGCCTAGCGCTGACATGTGTCCCAAAAGTGAAAGCTCCAAAAGCTTTTCAGAACCCTAAGGGTGCAATCCGCCTTCACTTTAGGGAGATCCACAAGAATCCCCACGAAGCCTGTGTGACTCATGGATTTACCCGCGAAGAAGCGACGCTTTTATACCGCATCAGGACCGACTCCGCGTACACCACAGCTTGGTTATTCAAGACTGGGCTTCGCGCTTCCCCATTCTGTGCTTTCTGTGCTGACATTGGTGACATCGAACATTACATTTGGATATGCCCGCAGTTTGACAAAGAAAGAAAAGCGATGATCGACAGCCTACAAAAGAGCGGTCTTACGCACAGGACCTTTGAAGACGTCGTTTTCCCCGGAGGACCTGCGACAACCAGGAAGAGAGCGCAACGACTGCTGCTGGCCTTCCTGCAAGACACGGGGCTCATAGACACTTGGTGACACACCCCTGATCTCAACTCGAAGGAGGATCAGGCGGAACAATTGCCGGCTATGTATGCCAGGCTATGTATGCCCCGCCTGCTTCAACATCATCATCATCACCACCACCACCACCACCACCACCGGCAAGCTGGCTTTGCCACTTAATGAGTCATTTTGCGGCAAAGCTGCTTTCTTTTCTTTAAAGCTGCAGTTTTGTTTTGCGTTGATTGAATGAATTCTTGGGTACTACGTGCCAAAACCACGATTTGATTATGAGCAACAACAGATTATGAAGCACGCCGTAGTGGGGACTCCGAAATAACTCTGACCACCAGGGGAACTTTAACGTGCCCCCAATACACGGGAGACTTTGCGTTGATTGTAAACTTCTATATTTGAATAGATTAGGTAAATAATACAATATATCTTTAAATAATTTCGTTCTCATTTCTTAAATGTGGGTCGTCAAACCTTTTATGCTACATTCTTACGATGTCGCCTCTCTCCTTAAGTTCTGAAGGCTACCGTGTTTCAATTTTGGCCCGAAATGCACTGAGCTCGAGTGCCATTTCAGTAGGGCTGCATTTGAAGGAGGCGTTTATCTCTAAATTTATATAGGGAGCCTACATGCAAACAGCGCTTGCACGTAGGCTCCCTAAATTTATAGTGTAAGGAGTGCACTGTATAAAGAATTGCACTGCTTTGTGTGCATATCCTTACTGTTATTACTTTTGAATGTTCAACTACCTGCGTTTGCTTGTTCTGACACTAAATAAATAAATAAATAAAAGCTCGCAGCTTGTTTAGTAGACTCCTCGCTAAACCCTGTATCCAGAAATGCATCTTAATTTTAAAGATGCCTGACATGAACGTGCCCAAGACGCTCACTGCGTTTCCTTCGAAGCGTTCACGACAGACGTCATTTAGATCAAGAGGATGGGCGTCAAGTCAAGATGCGTTTCTGAAAACGAGGGCAAGAAATACTTATTCTAGGCCTGTATTCAGGAAGAAAGTTCTTACGCTAGAACTGTTCTTAGTAGCAAGTGCTGGTCAACAATTATGATTGTCATGTGAAATATAAAAAAAAAGTACGGGCCGACCCCCACCCGAGATAGTGCACTCTAAAAATGTGGACCGATCCCGAAGATAGTGCAGTCTAAAAAATCTGGGACTAACCTCATTTACGGCACTCTTCAATAATAATAATAATAATAATAATAATAATAATAATAATAATAATAATAATAATAATAATAATAATAATAATAATAATAATAATAATAATAATAATAATAATAATAATAATAATAATAAAACCCTTTAAAAGTTACATGGTACTCGCCGGAATCGAAGCCCCGTCACACGGTTTGCCCGAGCACTGCAGCTCGTCGCTTTCGCTATGCTGCGCCACGAATGCTTTCTTTTTCTTTATTGCCGGTATCTTAACTTGTTATAAATGTCAGCGACATACATTTGCTACCTTACAACAAATACCTCGCGGGTAGGGAGGTATTAACTCTCAGTGGTGGCACGAACCCACCGGCGAGCCACACATCTCGGAGGTCTTGCCCGGACTTCGCGGGAGCACCGATAGATGGCAAACGCGAGAGAGGGAGCCCAGCTGAATTACGCGTCTCGTACATTACGCATTTCGGCTATTCGCCCTTTCCCTTACCCCCAGTGTAGGGTAGCAAACCGGACGCTCGTCTGGTTGATCTCCCCGCCTTTGCTGTCCTTCGTCTCTCTCTCTCTCTCTCTCGGCTATTCGCATATGTGGATAGTCATCGTAGATGAGTTCTGCCCGAATCGTTATTACCGTAGGCGGCTGACCTGTGGCAAACATCTCTTAGGAGCGATAAGCTCAGTGGGTTTGTCATCACAACCTATCATCCTCTACTTTCCTTTGTTTTCCTCTTCACTATACCCCATGCGTGCGGATTAGCGAGCCAGCAACACGCTTTTCCGGCCAACCTCTATTTTTCCCTCTCACAAAACCTTCGCTTCTCTCTGCATGAAGTGCTATCGGACAGGAAACCGTGGCCGGGCAAGCTTCATTAATAACGATTCGCTGTAAATGGAGCTGATTATAAGCAACCGGCTACCTGTACAGCTCGTTAACTACAAGACGAAGGAAATTAGTGAGTCGGCTTCTTCACAATAAAGCTCTTATTGTAGAGAAGCCAGCTTTGAGGCACATCCCTCGGTTCCGTTTGCGCAAACTCGTGCAAGGACAGTTTCACAACGAGGATATTAAGGTTAAGTTAACTAATTAGTAAATTAAGCTAGCGCTAAAATTATAGCTAGCAATTTTTACTAAACAGTGAATTTGTTACTTGATCAGATTATCCTCAATCGTTGAAGCTTTAAAGATGGAAGTGGGGTTACAACTGAAGAAGCAATTCAAAATTCAGAAAAAAGGTGGCATCATTATATAAGTGTTAAAATATATAAGAACACTGAGAAACATAAACCATGGCAAAAAGCAAAGATGGCATGACACTTAACAAGATAAGTGCCGAGAAAACGAAAGGAGAGAAAAAAAATTAACACCAGCGGTTAACAATATGCCAGATGCGTACATAATGCGAAGCGACCAATGATTGTGCACCCCGCGAACAGGCGTATATAATTATTGCAGATGTATATGATACGCATTAGAACGAGAAAAAAATTATTCCTCAGTATCACAAAGAAAGAAAAGAATCAAATAACCATTTGCGAAAAAGCGTATTCTCCGAGACATGCAATAGTAGCTGGTAGCTGGTTTCAGCCGTCAGACGTGCATGGCATGAAATAATTATAAGCCTTCGTATTGCAGCGGATGCATCCGACTTTATCTTTGTGGTCAACCCGAGACGACTGATATGTGGGTGTTGAAATGAGCTGTTTGCTCAAAGACTTGTGATTGTAAATTTTATGGAAAAGGCAAAGACGGAAAACCTTTCGGCGTAGTGACAGCGAAGGCAATGATATGCTATTTTTCATTAGTGTTACGCTGGCTGTGCGGTTGTAATTGGAAATGATAAAGCGAGTTGCATTATTCTGGACATGTCCAAGGGCTTGAGATAGGTTAGCTTGGCTAGGGTCCCAGATTGAAGCTGTATATTCTAATTTTGATCGAACAAGTCTCTTATACACTCGTATTTTTAGAGAGACAGGTGCTTTACAAAAGTTGCGCCGGAGATACCCTGACATGCGGTTAGCATTACATATTATCGAGTCTGTGTGGGGTTTCCAAGTCAAAGTAGCAGTTATGAGAACACCTAAGTACCTATAAGAAGATACTGATTAAGTGAAATATTGATTCTAGTGAAATATTGATTAACTTGTAAGACGGAGGACAAAATTTCTGACGTGAAATGCGCATTAGTTTACATTGGCTAAGGTTACGTTCCATTTTCCAAGTTTTACACCAAATTGCGACAGAATTTAGGTTGGCTTGTAAGGCCTGCTCGTCACTGAGGTCACGGACTTCGCGGCAAAGAACGCAGTCGTCTCCATATGAGCGCATTAATGAAGACACTTGGTTAGGCAGGTCATTAGCATAAATTTGAAAAAGTAGCGGTCCTAAAACAGAACCCCGAGGAACATCAGATGTTATTTGAGATAGTGGCGAATCCCGGTCGTTAATATTAACATACTGAAAGCGATTAGTAAGAAAACACTAGAGCCATAGTTGTAGATTAGGATCCAGATTAAGTAAGGACAGCTTATACATTAATAATTTATGAGTTACTTTGTCAAACGCCTTGGAAAAATAAAGAAAATCTCGATCAGCACGGGAACCCTCATCTAGTATAGCATGCAGTGAATGTGTGTAAAGAAGTTGCGTTTCTCAGGAAAACGAAGCCATGTTGTGATGATATGGAAAACAAAAAGCATTACATTCAAGAAAGGTAAAATGTTGCGAGTATAATATATGCTCCATTACTTTGAAGGGAATGCTAGTTAAGGAAATGTGGCTGTAGTTTAGTGGCGAAAGTCTGTTACTCGATTTATATAGCAGAGCCAGCTTGCCGGTTTTTCATTGCTGGGGTAAGGCGCCATTGTCACAGGATTACTAAAAAAATGATGATGATAATTTTAGTGAATCAATTATGCTCACAATGCCAACAGAATCGGAGAGAAATCGAGAGGCACCAGGAGTGTCAACTTGTAAAACTAAAGAAAAAATACTACTTAACACGTTGTTAAAAACTAGAGGGCAATCCTTTGGCAAGGGTGGCTCGCCGGATTCACCACAAAGAGAAATTTCACATTTATTTTTGGTGTACACAATGGACCAGAACTTCTTGGGGTTATTTAACAGCATATTTGGTAATGTGTCGCCAAAGAAATGCTCTTTAGCAGCGCAAAGGACGTTAGTATATTCTGTGGCTGTAGAAAAAATGCGAACCCCAGCGAGCATCTGTGTGTCGCGATTTAGCCATACAAAATAGGCGCTTTTTCTTATTTGAAAGACGGGCGAGATTTAGGTCATACGATTGTGCTCGAATATTTCTCGCATGTATACAACATATATGTTGGTAAGCTCGTTAATTTTTGAGCAAAACAATTCCCAGTCTTCTTGAACCGAACACTGATCAAAATCGGTCAGATATAAATCTAGATATGTTGACAGCTGTTCATTGATAATATTGAAGTTGGCCCTACTATAATAATGAATGAGTTTTGCTTTTGATGGGCTGCGTAGGCTTGCTGAAACTTAAACCGATGTGGAACCCAGCGTGGTCGCTTAGACCGGGTAGTAAAATAATACTGGACAGGAGTTCGGGGTGAGTAGATAGTATCAAATCTATAGTGTGTTAGCACAATGTGCGGTTTATCTAGCTGAGCTTTTAACGAGTTGAGTGAAATTAAAACACGTGCAAAGGTCTAAAAAACTTTGGCATTGTGACGAGAACGGAGAAATGACAGGATAAACGTCGTCCCAAGAGATGTTGGGAAAGTAAGTTAAAATCACCTGACAGTATAATTGGCAAAGAAGGATAGCGACATACAATGCTGTTGATGACGTCATGGAGCTCGTCGACAAATGATAATGCAGAGTTCGGAGGGTGGTAACAGACGCCTAATATTAATCTAGTGTTTGGGAAAGTGAAAAAGGTCCATACGGTTTCCGAATTTAAGACGTCTATCAAAAAGATGGGGTAGCCTTAGATACCGATATCAGAGTTCCACTCCCGTGTCTCTTATCTTTTCTTGATCTTCGAAAATTTCCCTATTTCATACGTGCTCGCTCAACTACGTTTCTGCAAGAAAATGAGGTCTGCGTCACTCGAAGATACTAGTGAGTTAAAATGCTCCCGCTTGCTCATGAGGCTTCCTGTATCAGCGAAAATGATCGATACTGACCTAACACCATGACTCCTCGCAAATTCCTACAATGGCGCAACATTAAAAAATTAAATTATGGGGTTTTACGTGCCAAAACCAGTTCTGATTATGAGGCACGCCGTAGTGGGGGACTCCGGAAATTTGGACCACCTGGGGTTCTTTAACGTGCACCTAAATCTAAGTACACGGGTGTTTTCGCATTTCGCCCCCATCGAAATGTGGCCGCCGTGGCCGGGATTCGATCCCGCGACCTCGTGCTCAGCAGCCCAACATCATAGCCACTGAGCAACCACGGCGGGTGGCGCAACTTGGGAATGCGATGACCGCGTAATTCGGTTAATACGTGCACGCGTGTTAGAGGACGGTCCACCAGTGTTGTGCCTAATCGAGCAATTTGCACTGCCGGAAGCACGCGGTGAACTTCTTTCTGCGTGATCTTTCTTGAACGCTGTCAGATAGGCTGTCATAAATGTAAGTGGCGTTGTTCACAAACTGTTTATCATGTCGCAGATGGAAAACGGGGAATTGCGGAAGCGTCTTGGCGAAATCGACAAGCTTTTTGTGGGCGTGGCGTGTAGCGACCGAGAAATCTTCTGTAACGGCAACGTTAGTGTCCTTCAGTTTTGACCGCTGTTTCTTAACCATCTCTTTTATTTTGAATGCACCAAATTTCGCAATTACAGGCGTGCATCGACCAGCTCGATATCGACCACCTATAGGCGGTGAGCCCGCTGAATGGCATCAAGCTTTAGGTTAGGATCGATATGTCCTTGCAACAGAGCAGTAATTTTTTCTTCACTTCGTGGCCACGTTTCAACGCCGTCGGAAATGCGGTGAAATATAAGGCTGTCTCGACGGCGTCTGTCCTCCACTGTCGGCCAAGCGACGATGCAACTGCTGACTAAATTACGAGCCACCTCATTAACTAGAACTTTTGTAACGTTCACGTCTTTGACACTGTCGTCAAGTACGTCGTTTCTGGCCTCGACTGCCACAAGTCCTTCATTCACTGCAACAATTTTAGTTTTCAACGATTGCTGCGCCGTTTTAATGTCAGACATTGTTTTTAGTAAATCAGCCTGGCCTTGTGTCAGGCGTGCACCGACTGCTGTTTGAGGTCTCACAAATGTTTCAGTACTTCTGTGTTGCACTCAGATTCGGCAGACGGAGTAGGTTTGCCGTCGGTGACGTTAGGCTTCGGACCAGGATCGACCTCGACGTCGCCACAACACAATAATAACGTTACCAAGACATCAATGCATTCTTCTAAAATGTCACGAAGAACGCGTGGACATGGGACCAGCAACAACGAGTGTTTGTCAGAGCGTCTGGCATCTAAGGACTCGTTATTACGCACCTGAACAAACCGAAGACAGGATGCGTTAGTAATCTGAGTTGCATCGCCGCTCCCGGCCATGTCCACTGAGGTAGCACCAGCGTGCCAGACTGTTTATATCTTACGCAGGTAGTGCTGTTCTTGGCAATGCGGCTGCATTCCAGTGTAAGAGGGATATATGCTGTCGTCGGACGAAAATCCAGAGGCTGATTGCAGACGCGCATCGCTTGAATTCCAGGCCACTACCGCTGCAGGCATGCGGTACGCGTTCCAGGTAGGCGGATTCCTTGTTGAAGCTGCAACACAGAAGACAGGCCAGAACCTGAACAAACCGAAGAACGGAAGCATTAGACATCGGAGTTGCAGCGCCGCGCCCATGTCCACTTTATTTGTCCAGTTATTTAGAAAGCGAGCTATTGAAGTAAATGAAAAAGCGACCGGCGGTGGTAGCACCAGCGACGCCGCCGGTTCTCAGGGAAAGCTTCGCTGTAAAGTGAATATAATTGTTGGAAAAAGTCATTTCAAAAGATGACCCTAGGTGCAATGAAAACTATGCTGCAGCCCTTCACTTATGCGTTCACTGCAGCAGATGCATGTGTCGTACAAAAGTGGTGGCACACTTCATGTATGCCGCACAAGGTGGCACAAGTGCTAAAACTTGGAAGCTGTAGATGCTATTAACGCGGATGACACGCACGCACGCCGTATGCAGAAGTACGATAATACTAAATTAAATTACGTGGTTTTACGTGCGAAAAACACGATTTGATTATGAGACATGCCATAGTGGGGGATTCCGGAATAATTTTGGACCACCTGGGGTTCTTTAGCGTGCACCTAAATCCAAGTGCACGGGTGTTTTCGCATTTCGCCCCCAACGAAATGCGGCCGCCGTGGCCGGGATTTGATCCCGGGACCTCGGGCTTAGCAGCCCAACACCATAGCCACTGAACAACCACGGCGGGTTTACGATAATACGAATACAAGCGTTTGTGTGTGCGAGTCTCGCGTGCTCGTACACGTGTTGTACTGTCGGCAAGCTGGCTTTGCCACGGCAGGAGTCTTATTGCGGGAAAGCCGTATTTCCTGAAATTTCAGTTATGCTGCGTTGCTCGTAAACGCGTTTGCTTTAATAGATTAGGTAATTATTGCGAAATATATTGTCTATAATTTCTTCATAATTTAATAAATATGCATTGCCAGGCTCTTAATACCGCATTATATCACCCTTCTCCTTAATTTTCATGGGCTACCGTGTTTCAATTTTGGCATAAAATGCACTGAACTCGATTGACATTTCAGTACGGTCACATTTGAAGAAATAATATTTCTGTAAATGCGTACTGTGTGCGCAAAAGAAAGAAAAATAAAAAAAAATAAAGAGGAAAGTAAGAAAGTCTGTTTGGTAGACATCTCGCGAGTACTGACTTCTAGATCCGTACTCACAAAAAAGTTCTTACGCTAGAATTTGGCACTTGCGTTCCTCCCTGAGTTTTCTTTCACTGAGTTGCGGCGGCTACGCTTATTATTTGCATTTCAATCTGGTGCGGAAACCCTTTGGTAATATAGACTGCTGCAACTCGCCGAAAGTATTCGGGGCTGTAGCTCTACTTTACGTGAACTAATCAGACGGGCTTATTGGACGGCGGACTGTTCGATTCAGTGAAAGCACAGCACGTTGAACGCCTTCAGGGGACAAGTCGGTTTACGTAAGCCAAAGTGAAGTAAGTAGCCCCAGTATGCCAAGAGCCAGCGGATATACGCCGCGCAGCTGAATAGCCTATGTATGAGCTCGCAGAGTTTTTTAAACATTACCATGAAAGGAAAAGTTGCCATCCACCTGACGACCGCAGCATTAATATTACAAAGCGGAGCTTCGCTTCGAAATCCGAGCATCATTTCGGACCATTTTTTGAAAGCCAGCAGAAACCACAGCCGCTCACGCCCCCTTGTGAGCAAGCCACACGGGCACTCGCACCATAAACGTTGTCGTTTAAGGAACCGTTTTACCTTCTACAGATGCCGCGAGTGGCGGAAAGAAAAATGAAATTTTGCTACATCGTAGCATCAGTTCTTGAAATGCGGCCTTGTTCCGTCAATAATTTGATTGTAGAACTCCAACGCGCAACGGTATTCCGCTCTCACCAGCAGACGACGCGGTAGTTTCGACAGACGCGTTCCCGTTGGCCTACGACGTCGCGGTCCAGTGACGGGCAGACGACGCGGAGCCCGTCCAAACGAACAATCGAACGCCCACGACGTCATTGCGCGTCTGCGTCTCGCGCTTCCCGAGCAGACGACGCAGCGCCGGCCAAAAGCGCGATTGAGCGCCCGTGACGTCACGACCGCGGCGCGCCTCACCAGCGCCCCCGCGCGGAGCGTGCGAACTATATGGAAGAAGCGGGACGCAAAGGGAACGCGCCCTCGCGCTCCGCGGAAGGCGGAAGGCCGTTCCGGCAGCCATGGCGTCGAGACGCTAGACGCTCTGGACTCCGGCGGATTTTTCGCGCGTTCCCGGCGCTTGGAGCCGCACCGGACGATGGGGCTGGGCTGGGAGTGCGCCTTCACCGAACCGGGAACAAGGTAGGTTCCTTTTCGTCAAATTTGCCTGAGCCGGGTGAGCGGGAGAAATTGGGAAGAAAAAGAAAATAAGGGGGGGAAAAGGCCTTTTTTCCCCTCTCCTACCCGGCGAGCCATTTGTGCTGTGGATATCGTGGCTCCCTTGAAAACGACTGTTTCGACGTCGTCTGCGACGGCACGCAGGAGTCAAGCCGGGGGAGAAGGAAAAGAAGGGAAGAAAAGAAGGAAATAGGGAGGAATAACGCGGACACTGCGCGAGAGAAGAGGGTTCGTTCGAAGTGCCGGGACCCCAGGTTTGACGGGGGATACCAGGAGGGGGGCGGGTTTCCGCTATGCGTGCGTGTGTGCGTTCGTGCGCTTCGCTAGGAAAGGCGTGGATTACCGAAAGGCCTGGGCTGCTGCCTACCCCGAAACCGTGCGATAGGAGTGGTCGCCGCGCGCGTGCGCGCGTTTTTGGGGACCCGTATTTTTTGGCGCGCACCTTCTTCTTATCCGGTTCTACGGCGAGCGCCTACGTGCTTCTTCGAGCCTCGGCGGCTGGTCCGAATCGACGGCACACCTCCCACTAGCAGGTTGGAACGGTGCCGCGGCCAGCAAGATGGACGGAGCGGTTGCGTAGAGCGGGCTGCACATCAAGCGTTATAAACTTCTACGGCATGACTCAAAGGTTTCCTTACACATTTCTGCGCTTTGCCTTATCGGGATAACTGCGGCGCTTCAGAAACTTATGACGCGTAAATCGTTAGAACGTCTGGCTTACAGAGACGAAATGACTTGCCGTTTCAGTAGAATGGGCTCTGCATCTTAAGAGCCACTAGACCTATAGTAAGCTGAGTCTCTATTATTTCTTCTTCAAAAGAGCGTCGAGCTTTAAGCCTCCTTTTCGCATTCCTTCGAGACATATTGGCTTCAGTTACAACCTTTAGCGTATTTATTTCGGCACCACCGCCTTTGGCTCTTGCGTGAAGTCGTAATAGAAGCCTGTGAATTACGGCAACGGCAAGAAATGTAAAGTTCTTCGCGTACAGCCGTGTAACGCGAAAGCGTTTAAATAGGTCACGCTGGTTCGAGAGGTGCAAGTAGGCGTCTGCCACCCCGATTTGGAACATGCATGCCTATAGGCTGCAAATAATTTTTTTTTCACGCCATCCATGGTACACAGACTTTTGCTCCTAAACTGTACATACGATGATAATACATTTTCTCGCTTACTTTCTTAATCCTGTCCCCCCCCCCCTTCCTTTCCTCCTCGGTCCTTTCCGTCCATGGTTCCTTTCCACACGCAGGGTAGCCGCATGTAAGCGAACACATATACATGCTTGCAGAATCCTCTGCACTTGATTAAATAGCTTTTTTCCCTGTGCGGTGTTCATAACTCCACGTGCTCTAAAAAAAAAAAAAATTAAAGAAACCCCCTGATTTTGGAGCGTCGCTTATACTACGTGCTGGCCCAATATCGGAGCCTGTATTATGTGGGCGCGAGAAATCGTCCATGAAATTAGAGGTACGATGCAAATTTCGTTTAGGTTTCCAAACCCGTCTCGGAAACGGCGCTGCGAGCATTGAACGCACGCCTTGCGCGTTGACCGAGCGCGCATAAAAATAAAGAAAAAAAGGTAAAAAAGAAGAAAAGATGATGTGGGCGAGGGAGGGGCTGGCCCGGGAGGGCGGCGCTGTGGAGGGAAGAATAATGTCGACCCGACCTTACGAGCTTGTCGAACACGATCTGGCCGATACGTGCACGCTCGGTGCTTGCGTCATTTTAACTTTTGCGATAAGAAGCAGCTTTTGCTCACTTTCGACGCCGCTCCTCTGTTGTTCCCTCAATTCGATTTTCTTTTCTGTTTTTTTTTTTTGTGCGTCTCATTACCGAAGTCTTCGACGCGCTGATTAGGACGCAACCGAAGAGCAATTAGCGTTAAACCGGCAACGAAGGGCCGGCCGCAATCAATTATCGGCTACGAAGCGTTATTTTGACGCTTCTCCGCTTTGCTCGCTATAGACCTAAAAAAAAAAACATAATAATAATGTCGCGAGATTTGTCGCAAATGGGCGAGAAGAAAAAGATCATAAGGGCACACCAAAGAGAAATTCTAAATAGCTTATAGGTTGATAAGGTATTCTTTCAGAATACAATTTTTGTTAATTTCACGGCACTATGTTGATTATTGAAATAAGTAAATGAAGGTCAATGTCTCATTTCTTAAATTTCGCGCCAAAAACCCCAGCGCCCGTGCGTCGGTGTGACGTCACGCGTTTCAAAGTGTATTTTCATATTTGGATCGTAGTGGCTCGGTAAAAGTTCTCCAAACTTGCCAAATTCAGTCTTTGGCTATACTGAAATACAACGCAGTCGTTCTTTACCAATAAAAAAAAAAGAAAAAAAAGTTAACTGGGCCCGAGAAGACGTTGTCAAACTGCATGACGTCACAGCGGGCTGGTGACGCCACTCGTATTTCGTTCTTTCTTGCGCCTTTTGTGGCTTCGTGAGCCTTTTCTCACGTTAAGATAGGCTTTATCGGCGTTCTGGATGAGTAATTTACTTGCACAGCTCAAACATTATTTCCGCATAGTGTCCCTCTAAATAAACGGAAATACACTGCAAGCTGACATGTGCACAGGTTTCCCGCCTTCGACCTTGCGAGGCGAGATGTTACATGCCTTGTGTCTTCGTATCTCAATTCAGCGGAGCGTTGCATCCAGCCTTGCTTTTTTTTCTTTTTTTTTGTGTTGTGCTTGTGCTTTTCTTGGCTTGAGAGCGTCCCCCCACAGTATGAGCGACTTGTTAGCCGTTGCTGAAACGTAATTTACGAACGCGTCTTAACTTGGTATTACAATTTTTTTTCTAAATCTGAGTTATGAGAATAAGTGGGTAAAATAGCCTTTAGGCAGGTTCATCATTCTGTTGAGATCTTGGGGCAGTGACCCTGACCTCCATCCCTCGCGGGATGCCAGTGGAACAGGTCAGAACGCAAACAGGTGACAGGTATTTATATGATTCGTTGATTGAGATTTAGTTACTATACATCGCTTGCTAGAGTGCGCCTCGAGTCGTTAACATACAATCGTGACCTAAACAGCACGGAGCCCAAAATTGATGATGACTTGTCGACGCCTCAGAGCTTTTCTCGTGGTTTCTTTTTACCTTCCACGAGCAAGACGTCTTCGTATAGTTCAGAAAGAGCGACACCATCCACGCCGGCCGGGTGGTATGCAATCAAAAACACCTAACGACGCGTTATTTAGGCTACTTCAACAACACAGGGCGATATTCACGCGCACTTGCACGCACGGGCGCGCGCGCGATTATGCACTGTCACACACTAAATCACACTGAGATTCCAAAAAAGCAAAGTTGTCGTTAAGCTATAGGTGACTGGAAGCTCGCTTAATTTAGCCACTTGCTCGCTAAGTTAGCAACGCTGGACTCAGTGCTTTTCATTGATGTTTTATATATCTGTGACTAAATAACTTTCCGCGTGGTCATGTAAATACCGGTAAAAGCTCTATACGAGATTTATCGTGACCACTGAATTGAGTGATATTCAGTGGGAAATAACTGCATATGTTCAACGGTGTTTTAATTCTCTCCTTTCCTCTTGAGTGTCATTTACAGAAAAAAAAAACTTTTGCCGTTCTCTGTCTCCTTCTCTCACTTTTCTCTCTCTAATTTGTAGACATTAACGCTACTTTTGTGATAGCTTGATCCTTTGAGCACAAGTGGGTGCAGTCATTGTATTTCCATATTTCTAGAAGGTTATCCATGCTTGAATCATGCGCATCTAAGCGAGTAATCGTATTTTTACGTTTAAGCTTTTTTGTGTGTGTACAGACTTGTTTTACGAGAGATCTATCATTTTCATTGAATCTCTTGTTCGTTCTTTCGTGTTCTTTCTCCATATTTATTTACTCTTAAAGGAGTTCTGAAAAATACTCACGGAATTGCGGACACCCTGCCACGCGCTTCTTGCACGCAGAAAGGATGCAAGTTAGTAAGTATGAAGACCGGAGAGCACTGATCTGCTATAAATTGATGGGGAGGAAGAAGCTGGCAGAACTGTACAAACACAATATTTACTCATAGGCACATTGATACACAAATGGCAGACCCACAGGATAGTGCCCGAAATCTGCCTGCCGCAAATTTAAACTCCGCCACTCCTCCGTGCGCGGGCGTGTTTATTACATCGCTCCCTGACATAAAACCCAGGGGCGGCTGGAGAATGTTAACGAAGTAGCCAAAAAAAAAAAAAAGAACTATGGTCTTAGAGAGAGAGAGAGAGAATAAACTCTAAAAAGAGCACGCGAGCGTAGGTAGCTCCTCCGCTCTGCAGTAGGTGGTCCCCTCAGTCCAGGAGTCCAGCGGCCTTAGCTGCCCATCTCGCTCGATTGACCAGGTTGAGCTGATCCGTCGAGTCGGAGCTGGACAGCGCTACCTCCCATTGCTGTGTGGTGGGGTGTGTTATGGGTGTTAGCTGTGGTGTGTTTGCGCAAGCCCATACCATGTGGTAAAGTGTTGCACATTGATCACAGTGTGGACATTTATGGGAATACAGCGCAGGGTGTATGGCATGGTAAAGACTCAAATGTGGATATGTGTTTGTTTGGAGTTTTCGCCATATTACGGCCTCCTCTCGCGTCAGAGCATTATCAGGTGGGGGTAGTGTTCTTCGTGAAAGGCGATAGTGTTGTAGGATGTGAGTGTAGGTTAATGGTATGGGCTCTGGTTGGAACTGCTCGGCGCGGTCATCTCGCGGCTCCCGGTGTGCATGCGCTCGGGCGTAGGCGTGTGCCTATGGTCTTAGACGAGACATCGGAGGGCGACTGGGCAGTGTTGACAGCTGCGATATTTATAGCTCCGTAACAGTATTTTGATTTTATACTTATGTTGGTTCCTATTGCGCATAAATGGCGTCACCGACATTGATGTCACCGGCGTGCATTGACGTGACGTCAACACACGGTGCGAAATTTCCTGACTTCACGCAGAAAGAAGGCTAGGTGTGATGGCATTGCTCATCCAAAATACGAACTATGATGATGATGATGAAGATGATGGCCCTATAATATGGCTCACACCCACCCTGAGCGATTGATGATGATGATGATGGTGAACCTCTGTCATGGCTCGCACCCACTAAGGGGGATAGGCCAATAATCGGGCGGCAGTAGGGATTGGCCAAGGAACAATGATACCGCACGCTTCTTCTTCTCGCTGCGCTCGCGTGTGGCAGCCGCACGCAGTGACTATGCAGGAATACAGCGAGATCAGTGTGTCATGACGTCATCACGCATCGAACTTCTGGATACCGAAACCGAAACTATATTTTAGAAACAAGCATTATAGTTAACTATTCATGTTAAGCTTGCGAGTACTTCTTCAGGGGTTCAGAGAGCTTGGACTTCCATAAACATAATAAATGACAAGTCGAAAATGCGTGTAAGTGTTCGTTTAATTCTTTCGTTCTTTCTGTGAAAGATGTACGTTTAATGGCTAAACCTCTTATAGTACTTTTTTTTTTCTATTTTAGATGTATACATGGGAAGGTAGGGTACGTTAGCGCCGGATATCCAAAAATCTCAAATTCGTTACTCCAGCAGCAATCGCAAAGGAAGAGAAGAAGATATCGACAAGGACCATATTAGAGTTCGGCTGCGTTTTATTCTCGGGTAGAGTTGCTTAGAAAATTCAGCCTCTTCTTCTTTTAGAACAAGATTACATTGCGTTTATGTCTCGGTCTCCCTTCATCTGTTGCGATTATATCTTATGAAGCACGCATGTCTTCTCTTCTCATTCGGTTTCATATCCTATCAGTGCAAACCTTTCTAAAGATCGGTGCATCCCGACAGGGGAGATCTCAGTACGCTTTCATTAAAGAGTGGGAATCATTTTTTTTAAATATCAGTGGCTTTGTTTACGGCGCCCTGGAGTAGTTTTTGTGCAAAATCTATTAGACCATTACAAGTTGACCGCTACGAGTATACTTATTAAGCAGCTCTGCTCCAATAGCTAAGATCAAATTCGATGACATTTTCCCAAATAATGCCAAACATTTGCCCTATCAAATCCTAAATGGTAATTTAGATGATCACCTTTCTCAACTAGAAATAAACACTGATAGCGGCTGACGCTTCCGTCTGTGAAGAGAAGGCATGTGTGAGGCGTCGTATCGCCATCTCTTAATTGGTATTTTTAATGCGAGTACCTGACTTCACACCTATTTTTGAAGCTAAATTATTGGCAATTGTTATAGTTTCACTTGAATTACCTTCATCTTTCACAGCATCCGTAATTTTAAGAGATTGCATTTCTGTTCGTTCTTCCCTAACCACGTCTACTGTATCAAACGCATTAAAAATGTTCGATTCGTTCGTCCTAAGACATTTACGCCTCGTTGCATGTCTAATGCTAAATGAATGTGCTGATGAACTCGCAGTAGCATCACATGATGGCCCAATAATTCCTATTTGACGATCATCTGCGTTTGTAACAGCGGCGCGATTCAGAAAATTCGCCATTGAGGATAACTTTCACAAATCTTCATTGTACGCCTCTGAATTCTCGCATCTAAAGTTTTCTTGGAACAATAGATGGTGCTCCACTAGAACGGCTGAAGTGTCACTTACGAGGCTACGTTGTCGAGTCACCACACTCAACTTTTTACCTTCACAGGTCTGGTCTGGCGATATCACCATTGCGTCATTTCTGCAATGAGAGTGAATCTCTAGAACATTTCTTTTCAGCAAGTCGCCGTTTTAAGGTTGAAAGAAAGAGATTGTTGGAAGACCCGTTACGTAAACTTAGCTTGACGTTGACTCTCCCGGGGGTCCTTTCCTTTGGTGCTACCGAACTGGGTTTTAGTCTCAAGGACGTTTGTGATGCCCTCTGCAATTTTCTATGCATGACAGAAAGAATTCAGTGGTAAAACATTCCGTTTCATATTTCTTTTGTAGTTCGAATTTTGTATTCTGCATTATGTAGATACAATAGAGTTCATATCTATGTCACATAATTTTTAGTTCACACAAGTTGAAATTACCAGTTTTTGCGGAAGGATTGAAAAGCTGGCGAGTTGGAACCCAACCATTCTTGGGGAAAACACACACACACACACAAACGAAACACGAGGAAGAAGACAGGACAAGCGCTGGTTTTTGTTGAAATCATATTCCTCAAAATTAGTATTAGTATTCTTAACCCTGCACCGCCCGATTCATGGCCGATCCCCCCGAGTGGGTTGCGCCAGGTCATTGAGGAACAACGACGACAACGACGACCACGACGACAAGAAGAACAAGAAGAACTGTACACATAAACACAAGAAACAAAGTGTTTTTACGGGCACGAGCACCGAAAGCACTATCCAGTACCCATAGTACGGTAACCCATCCTACAGGGTTGAGAGTCTTTCATTCATACGTATGTAAGGGCAAAATGGCCGCGACATAATCCCATTAAAAAGAAACACAATGTAGAGAAGACAAAGCACCTAATGTCTATTATAGTATAATATAATGTCCATAATATAAGCGTTCACAAAAAAAAAAACAAAAAAAAACATGAAAGTCACCCGCGGCGCGCGTCTGCTTTGCGGGTCCAAGCACTTTGCTCACTGGGAGAGGACGTCCGTCAATGCTGCTCAAACGATAAAGCAGGAAAAGCCGCAGTCGGTAATAACCAGGACTTTCTATAACACGCTTCACTGAAGGGTCGGAGTTATCGCCGAAACTAAACTACAATGTCAGGACGTTCTTCTTTTGCTTCGACACATGGGTTGAGGCGCGTAGGCTACGTCTACGCGTATGGACGACGTGCATGATAAGCACCAAGAGCAACAAGGAGAAAGGCCAAAAGGAAGAAAGGGAAATAAGTAACGTTAACCGAGGGACTAGTAGATCGTGGATTTCGAAGTTGCTGTGCGTTTGCTTATTTGTTTGAAATATGATAAATGGAAACCTTAGTGTTGCTACTTTCGCAGCCAAATGGTGCAGCCGATGAAATCATCGCTCGACGTCGTGGATACTGAAGTACTAATTGGGGTATTTGGGTTTTCCTATCGCTGGAAAATTCCACGTAGGCTCCCACGTTCACCTTTCGCTCATTCGCGGGTAGATTGTCATGCTTCTTTTTTTAAATTTCCAAATGACCCAGGGCCTCGGCCAGAGGTTCGCAAAGGGTATGAGGTCACGAGGAGCGGGTGGCGAAGTTTAAAGACGTCATGGCCATCTATCTATCTATCTATCTATCTATCTATCTATCTATCTATCTATCTATCTATCTATCTATCTATCTATCTATCTATCTATCTATCTATCTATCTATCTATCTATCTATCTATCTATCTATCTATCTATCTATCTATCTATCTATCTATCTATCTATCTATCTATCTATCTATCTATCTATCTATCTATCTATCTATCTATCTATCTATCTATCTATCTATCTATCTATCTATCTATCTGTGGAATCTATTAATCTATGCAATCTATCTATCTATATCTATACGTAATTTATCTATATATTAATCTATACGTAATTTATCTATATATTAATCTATACGTAATTTATCTATATATTAATCTATACGTAATCTATCTATATATTAATATATACGTAATCTATCTATATATTAATATATACGTAATCTATCTATATATTAATCTATACGTAATTTATCTATATATTAATCTATACGTAATTTATCTATATATTAATCTATACGTAATCTATCTATATATTAATATATACGTAATCTATCTATATATTAATATATACGTAATCTATCTATATATTAATCTATACGTAATCTATCTATCTAATATAATCTATACATCGTTAGAACGTTTCGTACTCCTACGCACTCACACGTTGTCGTACGCTCGATGAATGCGGTTCAAGTTCATCGCATTCGGTACTCGGGTTTCGGGAACGGTGGCGGGCGTCGGCGGCATCCTTCGGTGCGACGACCCGGACTCACGCGCGTAGGCGCGAGAGACGACGTACGTGGGTTCGCTCCGGCAGGGGAATTTCGCAAGGGTTGTTTCTTTTTTCCCGAGCCGGACGACGCCGGAAGGCGCAGCGTGGGCTGCGGGTTTTGCGCGGGTAGGCGTCTGACGTAAATGCCGCCATTATTTGCGGCTCTTCAGTCGCGCTTGGAAAGGACGCGCGAGCGATCTGCTCTCGCTTAATATGAAGTCGACCTTTACAGACGATCTGCCCGGTTTAATATAAATTTGACCTTCAGAGCCCCGTTTATGGTGGCTTCTTGGTGGGCAAGGTCCCAGTTCACGTACTAGTGACTGCTCGTTTTTGTTTTTGTTGTTTATTAACTGCGACAGTGTCGGAAATTGACTAAGGCAGTAGTTCAGTTGATCGGTCGCGGCGCTATAAAGTGACAAGGACAGACGTAGAACGACATCGCTCGGCGTTAACTTCCAACCGCTTCTCTGGAAAGACGTACGCACTTTTATATCTACCGTCAACCCAAAACGTTTACGGACCACGGGAACAACATCATCGTGTTGTTGACATATACTGGTAGAAGCTGTAAATGCGAATGCTAGGCTGCGTTGTGGGGCTGCTCGGAAATTGGACGTTTTCTGAGATCCCGTGGTCCGCAAACTTTTTCAGTTGACTGTACCTCACTGCGCATGGTAACCATGCAGAGTAGAACGTCACGTCAAAGATGGCGCGGGTGCATGACTCTTAAAAAGAAGCCCGTTCATTTACAGATAAATTGATAAGGAAGCAGTGCTGACGCAGTTGTCTGCTCAATATTGCATATTTTCGGCTTCGCATACCTCACGTGTTAGTTTCTTTCTTGCTTTGCCCATGACGATTCAGTGGTGAAACAGGATGACCCGATGGCACTTTTGACACGATGTCACGGCCTATTTGCCATGCGCAATAAGGTCCATTAAATATGTCTAGGTCTGTCGAAATAAGCATTTGGAAGTTAACGCCTTGTGTTGTCGTTCTCATGACTCTCCTTGACCTTTTAACGATACTCAGTTTTCGCAATATACGAAGTTTGCCTAGTGAAAAGCCTGCCATCCCAAAATTGGAGCTTAAAATACGTTTAACGCGGAAACAATACAGGTAGAAAGTAAATAGGAATAATCAATACCCTTAGCGATTGCCATAGCGTAAAGAAAACTCACACTACCTACATAACGTGAGCGCCGTCTAGTTCCACAAGGCACGCGCAATTGCGTGACAGGTTAGTAAACGGTGTTTGTTTTTCTTTTGACCTTCTTTGCCTGTCCTCCGTTTCTTTCTCTCTCGACATACTCACTGTCAGGTAACTACGACAGTGCTTGTGGTGTCATACACTTTTTCTTGCGCAAATACAACCATCGTAAGGTTTAAATAAGCCTCTACGTCTGGTTTTGAAACCGAGACTCAACGTGAACCGTTAGGACTTACCAAGCCGAAACTGCTATCTTATAGCCTCGTCAAGTTTTTCTAATGGTTTGCGTCCGTGCTTCCAAGTTCCTCAGGTATAAGCGAGCCTTCAAGGTAAACTTTTACGAACGCCGCTTGCTACCGCTGTACACTAACGCGGTTTACTTTGGTTGTTATCGTATTTCTTTCTTTCCCCTTACTCTTTCTTTGTAGTTATTTTATCCCCGTACCTCTTTTTTGACGTGCAGGGCATCCAACGAAATCTACCTAAGGCTAACCTCCTCCAATTGTAAACAACCTTTCTCTCTCTCTTATCGTTTGCCATCGGTAAACAGCTTTCTCCACTATACTGTGTGCTTAGGCTAAATCGATGACTGTGTGCTTAGACGAAATCAATACAAAGAAGAAAAACAAAGCTAGAAGAAGCAATAAAAATAAAAAAATCTTGGAAATGCGAGGTAAATCCCACTTTTCACGATCTTGCTCTGGCCACCGGCCACATAGGATTCTAAGTACTCTAGTTTGTGGTCGAACGACCCAGAATACCTTCGAGCTCAGCCGGTTGTTTTTAGAAGGTTAAAACTTTACGTAAACTCCTCGAAGGTGTATTGTTTCAAAGCACCGTAGAGGTAGAAGAGCGTGCTCGGGGAGTACATTTGGTGGAAACCGAAAGGAGAATGGTCGTTTATAGTTCGTTCGAAGAAGAAACACAAACAAGAAAAAAAAAAAGAATATAAAAGGAGAAGAAATGCTAGTCGATCGCGTGGGTGCCGGGAGGTAGCAACGCACGCTTTAAATATTGACGCAGGTTCGATTTCTCACAGCGCAGGCCGGAGCTCCCGCTGAGCTCCGCGATCGGGGTTGGAACCTCGGCAAACCTCCTTCCCCGATAACTCTTTCCACATAGCGTAACGACGCCAGAGACACCCTCGCGCGCTGGGTCAGAGAGGAACTTCAACGCGGCAGCTTTTTTTTAAACCCTAAGGGTACGATCTACTAAAGGTAACACCTGAACTTTCCGCATGAGCTGTGTGCTATTTTTTTCCCCCATTTCCTGCTTTCGGCAATTGGCGAAGGCAGACTTATCGTTTGTTTGACGGAGAGGTTATATAGACGTCTTCTTCAGTCACATTTTGAACTCGTTTCCGTTTTTACTTTTTTCTTTTAGCGCCCGCCGGCATCGTTGTGAACCATTATCTCGTTGCTGCCACGTCCGTTGTGTAGTTTTACTTTTCGGTGCTTAGTGTCTTGCTCACATAGCGGCTTTCTCAATTATTCATCTTTACGCTGCAATGTCGCGTTATGATTTTTTTTTTGCTCGCATCTCTTTCGTAGTGACTTCATCGTTTTCCCAACTCCACGTCTCATTCCCTTTTCATCGTCTGCTGTCTTGAAACGAAAACTGTCTTTCGCAGCTGTCAGCAGACGTGACTCGCACTTTTTCTTAAGTTATCTTCCCCTTACGTCAACTGTTCTTCTCATACTTCTTGATACCTTCTTATTCTGTATGCTTCTTGATATCATGTAGTTCACATTTGTCAGTGAACATTACGCATATATATATATATATATATATATATATATATATATATATATATATATATATATACCTCTATCTCTCTGTGTGTGTGTGTGTGTGTCTGTGTTTGTGTGTATTTCCGGCTTTCCAATATACGGCCGCGACCCGTGTCGTACTGCTGCCTCGGCCGCGCTTACTACAAGATTTAAACCAAGATATAACCCCCCCCCCCCCCCTCCATCTCACAGAGAGAGATAAATAAGTAATGTTCACAGACAAATGTGCACTACATGATCTCGAGAAACATACACATCGCTACCGCAATATAAGAAGAGCGGCTGACGTAAGGAAAAGGCAACTTTAAAAAATCGCGATTGGCGTCTGCTGACAGTTGCAGAAGACCGCCTTCTGTCAGTTTTTTTTTTTCATATTTCTGTTTTTCGGGCTGTAGTTTCATTCTCATTATTTACGTCGCAAAATTTATACCTTTCTCCCCCTATACTCGCTCTCTTGCGTGCCCGCTGTCACTTTGGTTTTTATTTACGGTTATGGTTCGTGCCAGCAACGCTGTCGTCTGCTGGCGCAGCCGTTCCGGCTGCTGGTCGTCTGCTACGCATTAACTCGATCATTCCCACGCCGCTGCTTGCACTGAAGCGCTTTACCCCCCCCCCCCCCCCCCCCCCCCCCTTCCCCTTCCCGTGCCTCCATGTACGTGCGTTGCGGCCTTATGAACGTGATCGGGAGAACTCGGGGCTCTTTAGTGTGTACATTCATCTATCTGTATGTGCGCGGCGCGCTTATTCCCGCATAACCCTATATACTGTGCACGGGGAGCAGCGTGGCCGCTACGCGCAATAGCTTTCTATTACTCCGAAAGATCATAAAAACCCGGACCAGGCGAGCATCGAAGTATCTTGAGTTAATATGTCGTCTGGAATTATTTGCTTGTTTGTTTTCTTTTCTTTCTTTTTTGCCGTCTTAGCTTTTGCGTAGCTGCGTTTTACAGCGCATTTACTGCCAAAGCGATGGGAAGGTATTCTGCTCCAGTTTCCTTGCAATGAACCCGGCGCCAGTCCTTGGCATCGTATAGTTTCCTACGAAAACCACTAGAGGGAGCTCTGAAAGAGATTGCTGGAACCGCAGCCATTGCAAGCGTAGGTAATGATACAAGATAGTGATATAGCTTTGAAATATTCCCCTACAGCCGACTTGATTTGATCATCCTTTACTACATCTATCGCCATCTATAGTCTTTTGCATATCTGACCTCGATTCTAACTTTCATATATAGCGAAAGTTTATATCGAGATCAGATGCAGACCGAGATCAGATGCAAAATACTATAGATGGCGATAGATGTAGTAAAGAATGATCACATAAAGCAGGCTATAGGGGACTATTTGTCTCCACCCCGTTTCAAGAGGGATTCCACTAAACATCGTCTTCATCATCGCAATCATCAGCGTACAGCCATTGGTTCAGCTACCATGTGAACGTTGGAGAGTGGATCAATTTGTCAAAGTTAGAGCAACTCTCTTTGTGAATGCGTTAACTCCGTGCAGGCATGTCTTATTTTCTTTTATTGTTTAATAGCTGTTCTCACTTCCTTATTTACTAGGTTCACTTAGATTTGAACGCAGAAGTTTAATCTCTCGCTCATTTATTAGGTATTTTCTTTCGAAATTTCCAAGCAACCCTCGTTTTCTACCCCAGCAAGGCTCTTTGCACACGCATAATAATTGAAAATTGTTGCCTGCACAATTGGCTAGAGGTTTGCGAATAATGATTTTTGAGACCGAATCGAACGCGAGTCGAATAGCCAGAAGCGAATCGAGTCGAATCGAATATAGAATATAATTCGAGTAATGAATAGCCGTTATCACAATAATATAAAATGATGTTCACATCTCACTATCTTTAAAGTTATCAATTTTCTGTCATTGCATAGTAGGTTATGAAGTGTCGTTTATTAAAAGCACAAATGGGATATTAGGAGCGAACAAGTAGTTTCTTTGCATGCACAGGGCTCCACAGAGAGTGCGCGATCGCTGTAGAGCCTGTAAAGTTCGACTACCTAAGTGACTTAGCCTGCTCCACTACGCAAGTTCTCATGTCTATGCTATGCCTGCGGGGGTGAAAGCTTACCGTGCATTTGCTCCAAGTTTATGTTCATTTGGGCACAGTTGACGCTTAGAAATATTCGCAAAACATTCGAAAAATATTTGGATTTACAAATAATGACTATTTGATTAGAAGACCGAGTCGAACAGGATACTATTCGATTCGTTATTCGTCAGTTTCAAATATTCGCACACCCTATGCAATCGACAATGATCAATACTATATCCGAAGTCACGAAAGCCGTTTTGAAGTTAGAAGGCAAATCATTGTGTTAACCATAATTCCTATTCGGGCCAAACCGCAATGCTTGCAACTTTCGTAACATTAGCGCCGGAGTCCCCTCCTCAAATTTTTTGTGTAAAGCTTTATGCTTGGCACGGGAAAACTGTGGCCCCACTGAGAGTTTACAGTCAAAGCAGTTGAGGCTACTTTCTAGAGGGGCATTTAGTTGCGAAAACGCTGACTATACGTATTTTTTATATATATTTGCTTTTCTTATCATCTCGCCCCTCCCTCCCTCCCTCCCTCCCTCCCTCCCTCCCTCCCTCCCTCCCTCCCTCCCTCCCTCTTTCTCCCCATTCCTCAAGTGAGGGCTGAACAACCAGGCAGAGCTTTGGTTAACGTCCCTGCCTTTCATTCTTGTTAGCCTCTATTTCTCGTGGCGCGGATGGAGCAGCCTTTACCTGACTATAACCTGACTATAGCGATATGGCTAAACAAGGCGCGTCTTGAGATCGCCGGTATTTGAAAGTGGCATGTTATCTTGCTCGGTTGGATGTCTGCGGAGAAGAGCCTGTATTTCGGAAGAATAGGCTGTCAGACTAGTTTGGGTTGACTATCGATATCACCTGCAGTACCTCCGCCAAGTGCTACGTGAAAGAAGAGGCTGGCAGAAACGTATGCACACGCTATTTACACATATAGGGGGTGCACTGGCAGACAGACAAGATAGCAGACACTAGTTGATGATGATGATGACGATGAACCTTCACGATGTGGCATGTACTCACAGCGGGGGATGGGCCGAAAATAGGGAGGTTTGAGCGCGCTTATATTTGTAGGAATGAGCGGATAACTAGAAAACTTGAAAAAGAAACAAAATATTTAATAGAGAATTTGAACCAGATGAATAGATGATTACATTTAAAACAAGTAATAAAATGAGGTCCCCTGAACGAGAATTAAATAAATTAACATATACAACTTTGTCGCCTTTCTGTGCACGGGCCTCTTCCTTGTGTCGCTCTGTAACAATATTTCGTGTCGACGTTCTGAATACCCGCGTATATGTGAAGGCAAAGGGGTGAGGTCGTGCATCTGACGCACAGACAGTGGTGGCTTGGGTTTGGTAGTCTGGAAACAGGTGTACGGTAGGTTTAGGTCTTCCGATTCATATTTGTTTATTTCCAACGAAACTTTCGTCGGTATCGGCTAAGAAAAAAGAAAGTCTAATCAGGATTATCGCCAATGACAATACACCTCAGTCTCGAAAAAAAAATATCGAGATTGGAGGAGGAGGAGCAATATAATGGCAGCATACTCTGATAAAAACAAGAACAATGAAAGAACATAGTGGCGGGTGCCTTCTGCATTTTACTGCGAGCGTAGAGGGGCAACACCGTGGCCCCACACGCACGCACACACACACACACACATGCACACACACAGCTGAGATGATCTAGCGAGTGAACCAAGAGGAAATGATGAAATTGAGCGAAACACACGTGTGAGGAAAAACCAGCGCTCAGCGCAGCTGTACATGGCGCTTCGATCAGTGGCACCGCGTTTGCTTCCTTCACCGCTCCGTCATCGTACTTGCATAAGCCAAAGCCTCGCGGCAAGATACGTTGCAGCGCTCATTTGTTCGCTGGTATACGCTCAAGACCTAGAGGAAGTGGGTACAAAGATATGTCAGGAAGAAAAAAAAATGAAAAAAAGGAAGAAAGTTGCTTCAAGAAAGTGTCAGTAGCTGCTGAACTTAAATGACGTTCTCTTTTCTTTCTTAACAGAGGATGGGAAATGGGGGATTACAATCGCTACTTGTCTTTCGAAAACAGGAACGGGATAGATGTAAAAAATAGAATGGTGCGGCGGACAGCGGCTACTATACTTGTCAGTGCCAACACGAGATGAACCCTTTTTCCTAATTCGCGAGTGCGCTTCTCTGCACTGCACGTTTGCTCAACTACTAATGCCGGCGCGGGTCATCTCGTTCAAACGATGACAGCGAGCACAAATGCACGTTCTGAGGCTTGTCTCTTGAGCATGATTTCAACGCGAGAGCCGCGTCCGCGTTTTCCACGTCACAATACGAGCAAACTCGGCTTGCAGACGCTGCTTGCAAAAGTGGCTGTGCCTCCAATATTTGGGCCAACTGCTTCGTATGAAAGCTAGCTTTGTGATAAGGGTCTGCAACGAAGATCGCGATATAAATTCACGTGGAAGCGTTTGAATGCGAAAGGAAGTCTCTGCGTGCATTGTTCGGTTTCTGTAAGCGCAGTGCAACCGTAAAAGCCTTGCGCGATTTTCGACCGCAGCCCTTAGGCGACCGTCTCTACGTTGAGCGCCTTTGGATGACAGCCGTCGGAATTCATTAGGTGTGGTCGTCTTGGTCGGTGACATCTATAATGTAGGGGCATAAATGCATTCGTCTGTTCTATCATTTCTGTTGTCCTCTCTCCCTGTCCTTTTACGCCCCCGTGGATTTTATACGGAACCTCACGGCGACGCCGACGGCAGAAATACGCCTGGAAGAGAGAGAGAGAGAAACATGCTTTAATGGTGTGCTGGAGATGCGCCTGCAGGGTCCGTATAATTGCTATCGCAATGATAAACAACTAATTAAACTACTACCCCTAAGTTCCCCGTTACGGCTTAGTCGCGAACACCACCACGGTCGGTGTGTGTCACTTCGACGCTGCGGGCCGCACCGCCGAGTTGGGCGATTGCCAGGATCAACCACGTTGAAGTCAGCGACATGGCGGGGTTTGGCCCGCCAGCTCGGGGGCGTCCCAACGGAAGGTCCGACTCACCAGACACTGTGAATCCGCTGTTTCCTCTTGCCACCTCTTGCGTTTGCCATGCCGAGCAGCCGTGGTGTTATCGCGACCCTACCAATGTTATTGTGTGACACCAGAGCCGGTATTTTGTAGCGATGCCTTTCCGATGCTGATGCCTTTTCGCGCTTTTCGCGCTTGCGCAGTGGTCAGAGCGACGGTCCGCTCACGTTATCAACGGGATCAGCCGGCCGTGAGCGGTGGATGATAAGACTAGTATAGAATAAAGCATAACGCATCGGTACAAAATACCGGCCCAGATAAATTGTAGCCAGCGAGTGTATGCCCAGTTAAGGCTACCTCCATTAAGCGGTATCGTCTATCTGAGACAACCTGGAGTTAAGCGAATTATTTAACCTAAATTATCTACTTAAAACTGCGCTTCATTTTAGATAAGATTTCTACATAAGATTTCGACATAAGATAACACATTCTATTCCGAAACGTATCGTGGGAAGGAAGGCAATTTCGTGTAATTTTGGACGGCATTTAGATAACCCGTATCGTTCACCTGCAAGAGACGTAAGGGGGGAGTTTTTAAAATGCATTTGACTTCATATATATTACTGTTGTTATGAATCGAGTGTAAAATTTTTAGATGTGTGTAATTTCTTTTTCTTGCATGTAGTGGTTCAATTCTGACACTATTTTTATCAGGGCTGTTATACACTTATTTTCCACGCATATTGTTGCGTTTTGTGTTGTGGAGCGCACGTTCTCCTCAGCCTCACTTCATCTTCGATCGTCCGCTTCAATCCGTCAGCAAATAAAGTTTTAGTTTGGTTGAACAGCGATGCAAGACCTCGCAGCAAGCGATGTACGCGCAAACAAACGGCAAGGCTTGCCCCGTTAGACCACGGGCGTGCTCGCGAAGAAGGTCTTCACCTCCCGAACCCGAGCGCAAACACTCCCAGGGCTCCTAAGCAGCTCGAGAGGCTTACTCGCACTAGGCTAGCTCAACATAGCCCCCAACCCCCGTTTTTCATTTCAGCGTTTTTCTTCTTTTTTTTGGCACCTAGCACACAAAACGACCGAGCTCAAAATTCTGTCTCACCGGCAACTTACGTGTAATCGGTTTAGCGTGGCGATTGAATGCGCCCGGGCGACACGCATTGTTTTGCACCAGACATGTTTTCTTTTTTTTGTGCGTGTATGGGTGTGAGATTCATTGTTTCATTTTGTGAGAGATTGCGCGATAGTCCTTTGTCTTTGTGTGCGACTTTGTGTACACATGCACGGCGGAGTCGCTCGCCTCGTATTGCCAATTGTTGTACACGGGCACGAAACGGGGAGATACGCGGAGATTAAACTGCGGGTGTTGAGTATTGTGGATCGCCGGCGCATTGTGCTGTGAGAACGCGTTTCACATTTCAAAGGCGTGTGGTCGTGTTATGGCAACCGTGCTTATAGCTAAAATTTTCGTTGAGTTTTACGGCTAATTCGTGCGTGCGTGTGTTCGTGTGTGTGTGTGTGCGCGCGAGCGTTGTGGCAGTGAGATGTTTCAATGTAGGTTTCAAAGCATGCCATGCTGCAAAGTACATTGTTAAATTAGTCGTGTTCTCGCTGTAGGTCGCGTTGCACTCTGGGGATTACATTGCCCTCTAAAGAAACCGAAGGGTCAGTCCAGTTCTCGAGAACTTTTGTTTATAATGAGGACCGTGACGTTACACTGACTAACCGGCGGTTTCGTCCTGGACGGAAACTGAAAATATAAATTTAAGAAGGTAAAATTTGTGTCTAGTTGTGTCCCTCAGGAACCAATCCTTTTCTTCCACAACCGACTATACATATATATAGTCTCCAAAGAATACTTAACCAGTCTACACTCCTTCAATAGGTAGCCCTGTAGTGCCCTTTTTAACGTCCCAAAGCTAATTTGGCGTTATGAGAGACGCCATAATTATGCGTGACAGCTAATTAACTTACATCACCTGAGGACAGAATGGAAAAATAGCGCAAGAATAAAATGTTACAAAGCTCACAGACATAGGCTACTGTACTTAATGCGTAGTCTTAGCGCCGTGTATGGGCATCATGCAAAAATCCAGTCATAACGCACGTTCCCAGAACGGTCACTATTCTGTGCTGTCACTAAGGAGGAAAAAAAAAGGAAGCCTTACGCATAGCGAAGAATAAAGCCAATCGCAGCAAACACTACAGATAGATAACTGAACAGTATGCCCCACCAAAAAAAATGATTTTTTTAAATTTTATTTTTACATTCCTTAGTCGCTGGAGTTGATTTTTTATTATTGAGATAGTCGGCCTTTTGGTGCCATATTTCATCGGGATCTCATCTTTTAAACAACAACTACAACAACAACGACACCGACAACGACAACGACAGCAACAACAACAACAGGGACTACGACGACGACGACAGCAGCAACAACAACAACACAACAAAACACAACGCAGCAAATCAACAAGACACAACATAACAAAACACAACACACAAGACAACAAAACACAACACACAACACAACAAAACACACAACGAAACAAAACACAACAAAACACAACAACAACCCGGAGTTGGGGCATGGCTCTTGCACCCAAAGCCGCTGTACACTATCGTCTCTTTTTTTTTCTTTTTCATTCTGTCCTGCATCGGAATGTGACCGACACGGCTAGACGTTGAACCCGCGACCTTGCGTTCCGTACCAGGCCACCGTCGGCACTAAGCCGCCGTGGCGGTCAATCTCCTCAGACTTCCCGCCTTTCTCCTTTGTGCGCACTCTATCGCCCAATCTGTGGAACTCAGACACACAGGCACTCTTGAAAGAGGTCAAGAGGGCATATGCTCCCCAGATGCGCCATCGACGGGCATCGATCGTCCGTCGTAAGAACGCACGATAGATCTGGCCAGTCACTTGTGACATCGTATCTTAGCCAAGCTGCGTTCTCCAGATCGATCCGGATCGAACCGAGACAGGCAAGGTTGACATTGAGCAACTTGCGACCCCGACCAGCAGGTAGATTTGAATGCTTCAAGCGCTACTTTAACGAGATCGAAAATTCGGTAAGTTTCAAAAATTTTGTTCGCCACTGTAGATATATACACGTAGATACTTTTCAATAGAACAACAAATAATTTCTCTATGCTTTCCTTGGCTTCACTATCTGTTGCCTTCATATGCCTGTGACTAAATTATTGGGGCCCCTCGGTTCCACTGCTTCTCGTTCACTGCACAGCGAAGGTATCGACTCCGGCAGGTTTGATGCATTCAGGTAGCATCCGAGGGTTTATTGGTCAGCCGTGTGCTCCTAAAGTTCACGCACTACGTGACGTCAATGGTCAAAAGGATGTTCCAAATCCGCCGCCATGGCCTCGAGTGACGCTGGCCAACGCTTCCCGGGTTTGATCTTGTACACAATCGTAAATACCTAATAACGTTGACGTGGGAACAGACGCCGCTGTAGCTCAATTGGTAGAGCAACGCACGCGTAATGCGGTGGTTGTGGGTTCGGCTTCCACGGGCGTCAAGTTAATTTTTCGTTCGCTTTAATTTCCCTTTAGCTTTCTTTGGCTTCATTATCTGGTGGCTCAATATGATTTTGACTCTCTCTTTCTCTCTCTGTCTTTGCGCTTGAAAGCATTCGACTATATATAGTCAAACTTTGCTGTCCCCGGTGTCTTTGTTTGAGCAATGATATCGAACGCTAAATTTCCATTGTCGCTTTACATTAACAGTGAACCAACATTTCCTTCTCGACCATCATATTAATAGCGTGTATTGGCAAACGGCCTACGTGGACGGCTCTCGAATAATAATAAAAAAACACAGCTCAAATAATTACATCCCCTTCGTAGATGGTGTGAGGCTGTCTTAGAATAATACTACGAATGTGCAGGTGAATATGCTTACGAAGTTTGTACGCACGTCTTAAGCTTCAATTTGTACGTACGTTGTGCTTTTTTATACTTACACTCATTCGCAGATACTCACGTACATACATTTCTCACTACATAAATAATCAGTCGGACCGAAAAATATTCTTTTTGCTTGACTGTTTGTGCGTACGTGTTGGTATATAGAAACAGCAACAGTAGTACAACTTATTCTTGAAAACAGAACACATCGAGCCGAAGGCGCGGGCGGAATGGTAAAATGGTACGTGCGTCGGAAGCTAATTTCTGGCTACGAAGGGAAAAGAAAAAAAAGTTATATATAGATATATAGCATATACTAGCGCCGCAGTTATCCAAGCACAGGACGGAACGGGCCGGCATGAATAAAAGATTAAGGCACTGCGGAGTGGGCGTCGAAACTCTCGTAATGCGTGACTTCTGCGCTTTTTTAGCCGGCTACGGTATACTAGCTCCCAGCACTGTTCGCAGATTTTGTCAAGAACCGTTAGTTCTTTGTTTTCTTTCTTTTTCCTCTTTATGTTTCTTTTTTTTTCTCTCTCTCTTTTTACGCGCTCGTAATGCGGCGAATAATACGGCACCTGCGGGCGGAGGCACCGCCGCGACACGTCACTGCGGTGCGCCGCGCGCAACAAATGGACACACGAAAATGCAGCACGCATTTTCGGCACTGTTTCTAGCCCGCTCCAAGTCACGAAATACGATTGAATGTTCTGATAAGACCACCTAAGTTAACAGATATTTCCTGGAAACACGGCGCGAACTTTGTAAAAAAAAGTCGCATGTTCACCCGAAAGTGCGAAATATTGATAGCTTGGGATAGCAAAGTAGTATACAATTACGCGACGTAAGTTTTCCATGTACAGTCAACCGAAAAGGTTTACGGACCACTAAATTCCGCCCCCCCCCCCCAACCCCCCCTCCCCACCGAAAAAAAAAAGGCTGAATATCTCTGCAACCTGGGGACACAACCTGGTATTTTCATTGCCAGCCTGCAGTATAGTACATGTGAACATTCATAGTGCTGTAAGGTGCTACTTGTCACATACACAAACAGCTCGGATATTCACCGGTTTCTCTGATCCCGCGGTCCGTAAACGTTTGCGGTTGACTATACGTTTATGGGTCGTATAAATTGCAGTACACATTCGCTTATACAGTCGGGTGCCTTTGCAGCGAATACCTCTACGACGAAGTGACCTGTGTGACAGAGGAATAATTCCGTCGCGGTTGTACTGTGAGCGGTGCGGCACGCTATACCTTTACAACGAAGGGACTTGCATAACGAATGGTTTCGGAGGCCCAAATCGCTTAGTTATAGAAGCGTTGGTTTGTACTAAACATGGTGTCGCGCGCACGCAGCGAAACACGAAAGTGACGAGGAGCGTGGTGCCGAGCCTTCAACTATGCCGAGTCCCCGAAATTCAGATGGTATATGACGCAGCCATATGAGCAGATTCGGAAGTAATTGCTGAAGCCATTGTAGCGCAAACCTGGTATTGTGCTCTCTGTATTTGTTTTATTTGCGCTACAATGGCTTCTACAAGTATCAACCGATTTCATCAAGAACAAGTTTTGTTGCATTACTAAGGTGCGTCTCTATACGTATGCATCGTGACTGTGCGGTTTAGACTGTCATTTCTGAATGATGCCACAGAAAGCAAACTCTGCAGGAAAACGTGTAGATATACACTGGTCAGTAGCGCCGTTCTTTGGCGTAATGGTGCGAGAATTTCTGTCTTCGTTTGCTGCCTGTGGCTCCAGACGTTCTTGCGTCTTTGTTTTATACTTCGCCTTATCTGGCATTAGTGGCCCAAAGTTCAAAGCAGTCCTGTTTGTCATTTATAACGCAATATGTTTTGTTTACTATATAATCAATTTGCAAAGTCACAAAGCCGTTTTGAAGCGACGAGAACGAAGTTCAGGAAAACCACATGTAATCCTCATCATTTACACGCTGGTTAAATAAACTATCGTATACTGGCTAGCAGCTCACGTAGACACTTAGTACCGGAGTCCCTTCTAGTGATTTTTTTTGCAAAAAAAACTCTGTCTCCGAAAGGGTTAGCATTCATCGATTCGGCGATTCCTTGCTGCTCGTCGCTTGCGCGCGAGTCCCGTTCCTCACACACGAAAGAAATGCGCGCGCCGCGCACTCCGTCAAAATGACCCATCGAATACGACTGCGAGCGGTATTTCGTCACCGCGGCATTCAGCGAGCCGCGTCGATATGCTAGAGGCCGTCGAAATGCTGCGAAAGCGTGCATGCACGGTTTGTGCTCGTCGTTTGAAGCGCGATACTCGGAGCGCACGGTTGCCGGCGCTTTCTGCGCCACCGGTGGGCGCTGGGGACCGCGAGCCGATGCATTGTGTTGTTCGATGAAAGCGAAGGTCCTTGTGACACATTGAGACTGAATTTGTCGCCTAAGCGACCTAACGGTGGTCGCCGCGGTAGCGCAAAAAGCGCTGGCGGCAGACACGCTCTCCGGGTATTGCGTTTCGATCGGTGAGCACTATAGAGAAGAAATGATTGACGGTGCTTACCGTTTGCTATAGGAGTGCGCGAATATTCGGAACTTTCAGATAACGAATCAAGTGTTGTCCAACTCGATTCGGTATTCGAATCGAATAGTAACTATTCGTAAATGTGAATATTTTTGTAATAGTTTTCGGATATTTTACCACCTTAACTGTGCGTGATAAAACATAACGTTTTAACAAAACAAAACATAACGTAACATAACGATAAATTTAACCCCGGCGGCCATAGAAGGCATGTAACACCGAGAAATTGCATATTGGAGCACGTTGTACGTCCCTCAGGGAGCCAGACGCTTCCGGCTTAAACCGTTACCATTCGCACTCACCGAAGAGCCCAGAGCGTGCGAACAAACTACTATACTTATTTGTTCCTGATTGCTCTATTTGGGCTTTTAATGAGCAGCGCTTCATAACGTGTATTGTAATGACAGAAGCTTGCCAACGTTGTGAATGCATACTAAACGTGATCATCGGTTTGTGTTAGTGGTGATAACGGCCCACTGCTTATCATTCGAAAGCTGTTCGAAACGTATTCGACATTCGATTCGATTCGCGTCTGTCACCATTCGGTTCGTGTTTCATTCGGTCTCAAAAAATCACTATTCGCACACCCGTAATCCGTAACTAAAGACATAGATAGATAAAAGTAAAAGAAAAGACAGTGTGGTTAGCCAGACGATATCTCTGGTTGGCCACCCTGTACTGGCGAATATGAATGTCGGCGCCAATGCGATGAGCATTCAATCAACGTAGCGTCAAACCATACCGCCAGATTATTCCCTTCTGTGTAGCCGAATTCTTCAATTTTTTTTTGTGTTGCCGACATTTTCTTCTCTCACCTCAACACCTCAACGCTCCTGGCTCAATGCTCGCTTCGGCCCCATTCATCACTTCTTTCTCCACACTAGGATGTTTCTGATGCCGACTTTTGTATTTATCTGTAGCTTGACGTCTTGAATTTTTTTTCTTGCCCACTTCTTCACTTCTTGTCTCTTGTTCTGCTTGTCTATCCGGACACCTAACCAGTGTCACTCACACAATCCAGAGGATTGGCCAAGAATCTTCGCATACCTCGTGTCACATGCCCACTTTCGCATGCCCGATGGCCCAACTATAAATTCGGGCCCGTATCCAGTGACACACACCGACTTGGACGTGCAGAGTGCCCAAAAGATGTCTATCCTTGCATATTCCCAGTGACACGTGCTTAGTTGCACATAGTCAATAGCCGAAGTTGTCCATTCCCAAGTTGTCTATTGGGGCACATAGAGTGGCCCAAGTTGGCGTGAAAGAGGTCAGATGCGGCCATCGTACCGAAAATTACCCGAAGTTCCCCGAAGACTGCTAACTGCATTAAAAGGGGTACGAAAGATGAGTGAAAATAAAACATTAATAAGAGTACGTATGAATAGTAGAAAATCGCGTTGGCGCTGTCTGCGCAGCATATCAATTCGCCACATCATCACGCACGATGTTATGCCTCACAAAGGCAGACAAACAACGTTGCACCGTGCGGAGTGTCGCACGGTCACAATTTGTTGCGCAATCCGGCCTCTCTTATTTGGACGCACACACACAAAAAAAATAATGCAGATCCAACGCACATGTTGTAATCACACCCACGACCTCGTGCTCAGAAGCAGAATGCCATAACCTCAGCCAGCCCAGAGGGACTCTATTGAAGCGACGCAAACGGTACAAGCCACTGAATCAAGTAATTATCGGCGTGCAATGAGTAGTCAGCACAGGTATCTGCGCTCAACGCGTTCTGTGAATATTAATAATCATCGTCATCATATCACAGTACTGCCATTATTCTTCTTACGAGGATTATTATTATGATTCACCAACATAGACAAAAAATTACGAAAAAAGGTAATAAGACAACGCACCGCCTCGTAAATACCACCGGAATGGGCACCAATACTGCCTGCTATTCAATACTACCTAGTACTACCCAGTATGTACTACCCAGTACTACCCAGTATGTTGACAAAGAGCCGTCGTGTTAATGGTTGAAAAAGCTGCGACTGCAGCGAATCAGGGAGACATGTAATTTCCGAGCGTCTCAAAAGTTCCTCTCAGAAGAGCTGACTGTACAGCAAAACTTAGCAGTTCAAAGAGGCACTGCACAGCTCTGTAACTGACCCTCTGCACCGCGGCTCTTATTTTACACCCACTTATTTCTGCTTACTCATTGACTAACCCATTAACTCAATCACTGAATCTCTCGCTCAACCACTCAACGACTCACTGGACAAGCAAACAAGCAAGCAAGCAAATAAACAAACTGCTAACTGACTTACTAAACAATATATCCTGATCTAGGTACGTAACAGCTCAGAATTTTGAACTAACTACATCTCGATCGAAATGCACACGTGTTTTGCAGTCTTGAGCCAGAACACCGCGGCGCCTTTCTTGAACAACAATTACTAATGCTGAGGCGGCGAGCGGAACCTTATGCGCGCATCTAAATCTATGGTTAGGTTTGGGCAACCGGAAGAGGCAGGTCGTAAAGAAAAATACGTCGTCGTCATTTGTCCAGTGTCGTCACGACAGCCGTTCTCGGTAATTCCGTGCAACCGTAAAATTGGAAGGGTGTGGTTCGTCTTCTCGAGAAAAAGGAGGCGTTTGCGTGCACCTGCTACGCCTCTCCGTGCACATCAATTAAGAGTCCAACTCTGAGTCTTTTACCTTGCTCCCTCCCTGCTGATTAAAAGTTTTATCGCAAGGATGCCGGGAAGAGGAGATGCAGAACGTGCATTGAAAAGGGAGAGAACCTTGGAAGGTATTATCATTGTAAGCTGACGAAGGTGGCAAATGTACGATGACGTTATTCTCCACCGGGAGGTTCTTGTACGCACACATGCCATCAGATTTAGCCGTTTTGTCTCCGGAATTTCGGTAGTATCCGTTAAATTTGATTATGCGCACAAATAACCATCCTACTTCAGGCAAGACCACTGCTTGCAATATGAACACACGTGCGCACGCACGCACGCACGCGCACACACAAACACACAAGCACACGACGCGCGCGCACACACACACACACTGTGGATGGGCGGACGAACAGACAGACAAAACTGAAATGATCCACGCCGAAGCCCGCTTGCTACACTTCTCTGTGTCTTTCAAACATTGTTCAAATCATTCGAGGCCCTTCTTCGAGTCTTTCTTCGTGAACCCGAGGAAATGAATCCCCGTGTCTACGCGGTGTCCCAGCTGCACGCAACCAGCGCTCGCGGAGCTCGGGGAGGCGCCTTTTTTTTTAACCCAAATTGGATCTCCTCAAGCAACGCGCTGCGTCTTTACGGCGGCGGCGGTGTCAGGACGCGCCGTTTCAACACCGCCAGCGGACGATGCCTCGTGGCAGACAGTGTCGCGTCGCCGCCTTCGCTGCGTCGACGGGGGGGAGGGAGGGGGGCGCCGTACGCCCAAAACAAATGCCAGGCCCGCACGCGCCCTATGGGACGACGAATCAATCGCCGCGCCGGCCGCCTCCGGTCGTAAAGAGGCTCCTTATTCCCGCCGTGGCAAACGGCGTCGGCGCTTGCGAACGAGCGCGCGGTAGCGCTGTACGCCCGGACGTGTCGCCCATTTTCTTCTCGTGTCTTTGCGACACCGACTGCGCCCACGGTTTGCCCGGCTCGGTTTATTTTTCTTGTGTGTGTGTGTGACCTGCACGCTGTCTGATGGCTTGCCCGACGACGTTGATGAGTGGCTTCTTGCGCCGCGGTGGTTTATTTCGCTCCTGTGCTGGTGCCAAGGACGAGACTTCGTTTAGACGAGGTCTGCCGTGCCGCTCGTTTGCGAGTTAATCAACTAATCAGTGAGTTGCTGACTAAGTTGGTCAGTCATTTATGCATTTATTTATTTAGTTAGTTACTTAGTTACGTGGTTACTTAATTAGTCAGTTAGTTAGCAACCACTCTGCAAGAAATAACGGCTCCTTCTAATTTCCCTGACTGCTCATTCGCGCTGCAACCGCGACGAGTTAAAAGGGTTGCACATTGGGAAAACTGGCAACGATCTATCTTCAATACCACTTAAGTCTGGGACAAGCAAAACAACTTAGGACACATGCTGGCTACAAGATTTGTTTATAACACGAAAAAGGCCAGTCTTCAACCCTGTATGCCACGTCACTCCTGCAACCCGCGCCTACGCATACACAGCCTTCAACACTAAGAGTTTTAAACTGGTCGCACAACTTCGGAGCCAAAATTCACGCAGTACCATAGCTACCTTCCAAAAAAGGTTACATCGCGATGTAATAAAGCAATCCAGCGTTGGATAGCACACGCGCCGCCACATTTGTTCTTCTTTATTATTCTAAACGTCTCGGCTACTTCACGCGTTATATCCTTTCCTATAGTCTGTAGGTGATCTTCGTGTCTTCCAAAATTGGAACACATCCACAGCCAGGACAGTGCGTGGCGAGGTGCGTGTGTGCAGCCCGTTTCAACGAACTTTTATGTTCTCTTAGCCTCGTGTTTCCGCACCTTCCGCCTAAGGGAACATAAGAGAACGAAGGAATTAATGGAATACAGCGCCACGGTAGCTCAATTGTCAAGAGCATCGTACGCGTAATGCGAAGATGTGGGTTCAGATCCCACCTGCGGCAAGTTGTTTTTTTTTTTTCGCCCACTTTCATTTCCCTCTACTTTATCATTTCTACATTTTAAAGGTCGAAAAATAATTTACCCTATGATTCCCTTACTTTCATTGCCTGTTAGCTTCATATGATTTGGTCTAACAAAAATCGCGCCCGTTGGTTTGCACACTTTTTTTCTTTCATCTTTACTCACCAATTTCTTTCTACAGCTATGACAGACCAACTAGCTCTCAGTAGTTCCTCCTGCTTCCCAGTCTAATGGCCTGAATAATTATTCTAAGCACGCAGTGCACAGCATAAAAAATGGTTGTGTCTCCTTGCCTGACTCTGTACGACGGTGACAAAACTTGGCCATGTAGCTGGTCACCTTCTTTCATTATTCTTAACTGTTTCAGACAAAAAACATTTATAATAAGTGATATGGTTTAGAACGCTGGGCACAGTAAAAAGATATGAGTGAAAAAAAGCAGGCATAACACAGATTTCTGTCCCGTACTGAAATCTTGAAATACGGTTTTCGGTATTTGTGCGGGGAGTCCATATTTGTAGACTACGCATAAAGAAAAAAAAAGGAAACTAGTCGATCATAATAAAATCTCTGCGTGACGCCGAAAATGTAAGAAATGTCCCAAAAACGAAGCTTTCGCTAAACAGCAATAATTTTTCTTTTTTTTTTTTCTGTTTGGGTGGTCTCGAAACGACATTCGATATTGTCCGCTGCCTGTAAAGCGTGCCGCGCCGCAGTAAGCATCGGCTTGCGGCGAAACAAAATCTACAGGGTAACGTAATACTACTACTAAGTGGTTCGTTGGGAAAGGGAAAGGTTGGCGCTATCTTCTGCAGCCCTTGAGGGAGCACGGCTCAGCGCCAGGTAACGTAATCTCAGCAATTATTTCCCTTCCCTCCACACGATTTCTTCGACGCTCCTTTTCCTAGGCGACCAAGTTTCGGCGACAGTTAAAACGATATCGTCCCATTTATTAAAAACAATTCTTCTTCCTATCTGGCCATTTGCTGGTTGGACAAGGGATGGCTGCATTCTTCAAGTTGCATAAAAAAAAAGAAACTCGCACAGACGTGTTAAATTTCAGACGACAGTGCTTAACGGTGCCTTAGACTTATGGGAACAGAAAAATGCAATTTGTTGTCGCTATGCGACAAAGAGTAGTGTGGATCAGAGAGCCAAACGTGGATAGCCGGTATTCTAGCTGACATTAGGATTAAAAAATGAACCTGGGCAGGCCACGTAATGCGTAGTGTAGATAACCGGTGGACCGTTAGAGTTACAGAATCTGCGCCAGGGGAAGAAAAGCGCAGTCGAGGACGGCAGAAGACTAGGTGGGGTGATGAAATTTGGAAATTTGCAGGCGCAAGTTGGGAATCAGCTAGCGCAAGACAGGGGTCATTGGAGATCGTAGGGAGAGGCATTCGTCCTGCAGTGGACATAAATATAGGCTGATGATGATGATGATGCTGATGGGAGACGGAAAGAAAAAACTAAAATAGGTGGGGACTGGTTACTCCAGTGCGGTGAAGCGCTTAGAAGCACGATAAGTGGCACGATAAGCCGGTGGCAGCCACTTAAAACAGAAAAAAAATTTAAATTCTGGGGTTTTACCTGCAAAAATGTGCAATCTGATTAGCAGATTCTGTGTTAATTTAAACCAACTGTGGTTCTTTAACGTACACCCGATGCATGGTACACGGACGTTTATGCATTTTGCCCCCGATCGAAGTACGAAATGAAGGAAACACCTGTGTCTCGTCTAGCGCCCAAATAGCAATGTTCAGGAAACCCCCATCAATTATCAATAATTTCTATTAAATTATAATGTTTACGCACGATATACTGAGTACACACAATATACGTGAGGCCGCGTTGTGGTTCAAGAAAAGGTGGCAAACAGACGTAAATTGTTTTTTTTAAAGCTTTATGCATGCGCCAACGCGTGCAAAAAAAAAAAAGCTCACCCATGTCCAAGGCTTATGTTGGAATCTATGCGAAGCTGAGCTTAAGTAACGGGGTTAATAATTCTTTACAGATAACAGTGACGCGTACAATTTGGGGATGACAGGTGCGTGCACAAAAAGCACGACACGCGCCAAGCAACATTTATGGATTCGGTATAGGTCTTGTGCGGTAGTGGGACTTGCACGTTCTGGAGGATTGGCCGAGAACAGGCGCACCCCACCAATGGCACGTAGGGAGTGGCTAAGTCAACGAAAGTAAATATAAATGAAAGAATTGGTAATATTTAATTAACAATTGTATTGACAGATCGGTGTGCTTTAGAGACGTCAGGGAGACGGGAAATATACGTGCAGGTTCTATGCAGGACATTATTATTTTTTTTTTTACGAAGAACAGAGCTGGTCAGCATACTAGTTATACATGAGCCACTTGATGGCTACACCTTCATATAGCTTTTGTATTCATGTCCGCAAATATATTCGGCAAGATAGCAGCCACGGTCATGAAATTCTGGGAAGGTTCGTAAGAAAGCTTCGCATGAAATAGCAAACTTGTATAAAGAAATGAGGTGCACTTACCCGGCGCGTCAGCGGGACCTTACCAGAGCGCAGGCCACCGTCCTTCGCCAGCTTAAGACTTTTCTCAGTCCACGCAGATTGGCGATTATCACGATCGGGAAATCTAACTCCATATGTCAACATTGTAACATGAACGAATTGGTAACACAAGACCACATCCTATGGGGATGTAGGAGTTTTCCTCCCCCAAACACGCTCTTGCCAGCCCCCCCCCCCCCCCCCCTCCAAACTTACCTGGGAGGCCTTAATTAGGACTGCCGCCGATCTCGGAGAACAACTGAAAATTGTCACTTGGACCTAGGGAGTCGCCCCCAAATGCCACCCTGAGACCCCGCCATGATTTTTCAATAAAGATGCTGTAACCGCCACCGCATTCAATAAGAAAGAAAATAAAGAAAAACAACCTCTTCCTTTCCGCTTTCGCTGGCTCGAGGTAGAAAGCGTGGATTCTTGCACAGGCCTCCCCAGCCGTTGAGAGCACGATGAGCAGTGCAAACAAAGCGAGGCGTTTGAACTGTTTTCCCTCAATCCCCGTTTTCTCGACAAGGCGGTGAGAGACAGGGAGAGAGGGAGGTAGAAAGCGAAAGCGCGCGCTCTGCCTCGCCCGGCTACTGCCACAATACCGCATTTTCTCGCGCACTGCGTGCAGCCAGAAGGTTCGAGATGCTTAAGAGTATGTTGCCTGTACCTCGATCAGGACGCTCCCGTTGAAGTTCACGGTGACGGAGAAATTCTTTTCATCCGCATCCGCTACACCGAATTCGATGTGATATTTGTGAATTACATTATTAAACAAAAAACATCTACCGACTGTGGGAAGTAGACCTTTCATCTAGGTCGTGTAACTAAAAAGAAATGAATGAAGTCGAAATTCTGTAACTGAGCAATAAAAACGGTATAGCGAATCTGTAATCTGCATCTATTGAGAAATATAAAGCGAACGAAACTGATGCAATATGCAACGCCCTGGAATATAATACTTCTGACGGGTGGGGGGGGGGGGGGGGGGGAGGATGGGGGGACTTGTGAATACTCTCGTAAACGTTGTAACAGTTTCGCGTAAGCTGTAAGCTGATGTATCGAATTTGTTCGGTTTAGATGCTTTACACTTGGATGAGGAAATTGGAGTTGGTCCCGATGTAAAGCTTCCTCTTAATTATTCGTAGGTTATTATACCAAATAATAATAATAATGATAAATAATACTTAATAAGTAAGTCACAGGCCTGCGCGGCACACGCAGCACAGTCACAGCGTAAGCTGGAGGAGCGGCATGTAAGAGAGAAAGGCAAATTCTACTGACTGTACGAATCAATGCTTTGCTTTACGACCTCGAATGTTATGAAAAAGTTTCCCGACGGTGAGCAAAAAAACGTCACAGGACCGGAGAGGCGCACGCAAAACAGTCACAGCAGCGAAGTCACTTTTGCGTCGTTTTCATGAGAACGAAGTGAACTGTCCGCCCACCGTCGACGGCTAGCTGCGGCTTGTGTTGCTCTCTGCACAGCGGTCTGCTGAGCCCGACGTTACCTGGGTTCGAAGCAGACGGAAACTGGGTCTTTCTTTTTCTCATTCCTGGCGATAGCCGCCACGGACGACATCGCCGACCGAAACGGCTATTAGAATGAGCCCATAACAGCTTAAGCTGTAAAGAAGAAAAAAAAAAGAAAAGAAAATATTAAGCACGAAGTTTACAAATACGCAACTCCGCACCAAAGCCAGATATCGCAGTTCTGTCGTGCAAATCTCTCCGGATTGTCGCGCTGGGCAAGTTCGTTCGGTGTCTCACGATAATCGTAGCTACATACGAGTGCCTGTTAAGCGCTCAGGCGCCGCGTTATACGCGCGAAAACTCGGGAACTTCTCTCCCGGGCGCAACTCCCCTAGCGCGCGCCAACCGGTGCGCGCACAGCCCTCGCTTTTGAGACGAGGGCTCCGGCAAGCCCCCCGCGTACCCGGAGGATTGGAAATCGATGGCACATCTGCTGGCATGGGACGCGCTGGCAGATTTGGAAAGAAGGGGGGGGGGGCGAACAATACCTGGATAGCAGCGGCATCGGAGGGGAGCGAAGAATGGGTCGCCCCCTGATAAGAAGAGCCCGAAGACAACGGGGGCCCTTGGAAACTGGTTGATTATGGCAGGGGGGAGGTGCTTCAGTTCATTGATTGGACGGTCGACCGGTTTGTTGGTCGTTCGGGTTGATGGGCATGTACTGATTTGAGTGACTGATCGATTCGTAGGAATCATTGGTGCACCGATATGCCGTCTGATACCCGGACGTTGCATGTCTTTATGAGCGGTGAAGTTAGGGCAGGCGCGGGGATGTGAAACACTGCAGGCACGAGGGTAGCTGTCGATTCGAGGGTAAGGGAAAAAGAAGCGCGTAATCCGTGCATGCGCATACACGAACGCAAACGTACACGCATGTACACACAAGCACATGCGCACTATCTTTCTGCCTTAAGCGCGCAAGTGCACCTTTCTGTCTAACATTTTCACACATTTGCACGCCTAATTCTCTCGACAGAGTATCTTTCTAAACCACCCGTGTAACTAACATTGTTATGCATCCACGTTTTAATTGATCGTCTGGTCAACTTCACTGCCTTTCCTCTATTCTATTTCTCTCTCTCTCTCTCTGTATTATGTGTAGCGACTACACAAAAGCTTTGCTTAACAAAGATTCGAACGTGCACGCTGCATCTGCAGCATTTTTTATTTGTTAGCTTGATCCTTAACCAGAGGCCGGTAGTTACCCGGACTCTAACGCGAATTCCAATTCTTGTGTTCCGACTCACGGCATTCGGGGCAGCTGTGTCGGAAGACGGAATCGAACAGCGCCTGTGTTCGTTCTTCGGTATCCAACGACATGTTCAGTTCTGCGCATTTTCCTGTACCTCTCCCACCAAAACAACAAACTGTTCGCAACAGCATGATGGCAAGCTTTCTTTCTCCGGACGACAGAAAAGGAAAAAAAAAGTAAGGTATTTATCGCGAACGCGGTATACAATGAGCCGAAGACTCGCGGGCAGTTTGCAGAACTGCTTCCAAAAAGGCAAAAACTGGAGTCATAGCGTAGCGTCCATGTTTTATAAGCGTAATTACGCGCCGAGTGCCTCTATAGCGAGATGCATAGTTTGCGGCCCAATCCCCCAAGCTGACGCAACGAAACGGAGAAGCAATTCGTTCTCCGCGCGAAAGCGGGTGGGAAAGGAGGAAACACAATCGCGGCGCGGAAAGCTGCCTGTTCGCGTGCGCACCGGGAAAGCGACGAGAAACAAGAACAACAAGAACAAGAACAACAAAAAAGCTGATAATAGGAAGAACACGACTGCGCCTTGTTTGGCCGTTCTCCGACGCAACGCTATTGTGGCTCCCTCGCGAGGCGAAAACAAAAGCGCCCGCGCCGCCCACTGCGGGAGGCGCCGGCGAGGGTAAATCGAAGAAGACTCGTTATTATAACGGCTGCGCCGACGCGCGATGGTTACCTCACCGCGCCGAGCTTTCAACCGCGTACGGTGGAGATGCGTCTAGGAGCCCCGGCGTATTCGATTAATTTCAACGGCGACCGTCACCGCGTGGTTGCTTTCACCGATCGCGCTGCAGCAGTCGCCAATGCTCGCGTAACGGGACGCGGAGGAAGCCATTTGTACCCTTCGGATGCCAGTAGGGCGAACGAGGAGATACGGAGCGAGGGGGGTATTTCGGAAAGGGGAGTGAAGGAATTGGAATGAGGGGGGGCGATTCCCGAGAGGTGAGGAAAGGAGGAAATGGAAGAGACGAAGAGAGATAGAGAACGGAAGGGAATGGCGCGGGTAAGGAAAGGGAAACTGGAATGCCGGGGCAAAGGAAGATCGGGAAAGTGGGGACATTTTCGAAAGGGGAAAGGAAGAATGGGTAAGAGGGAGATCCCGCACAGGTAAGGAAGAGGAGAAATGACTGTGGAGGAGAAAGAGAGACAAACAGAAACCAAAGTGCGAGCAAGGAAATGGAAACTTGAATACGAGGGAAGGGAGATGCGTGAAGTGTGGTGAAGGAGAGACCTGCACACGGCGCGCGAGAGAGGAGGTGTATTATAGGGAGAGGGAGCCTGTAACCTGGCACCCTCGCTGTAGCCGCAGCAGCGCCCCCTAGCCGCTGGGCGCCGTATAAGTGGCGTGCGTGCGTGCGTTAGGCCTCGGCGCGCGTCGGGCTCGCGGTAATGAGAGACGGGCGCTCGCACGAGCTACGCACCTGTGCAAGTGGCCAAGCGCGCCGGAATCGAAAGCCCCAATCTATTATGCATCGCTTACTCGCGCTCTATCGCTGTCTCCACATCCGCGGGCGGCTACGATTTCGCCCGAAAACCGTTTTTTCCCCCTGCGCTCCCTCCCTCTTTCTTTCTTTTCGTGTGTCCATGTGTTTCCACATTTCCTCGCTTTCTCCTCGTATTCCGTTTCCTCCATCCCTCTCCGCCCGTTTGTTTGTTGGCACGTGCCAACAAACAAACTACGTTCTTATTCCCGGCTGAGAGTATAGAGGCGCGAGAGGCTGCGCCTCAACTGGCGTGGCAGTGTACTGTATCGGTAGGCGTCGCGCCGAGGTGGACTGTTCGTCTATTCGTATATGTAAGATTTTTCGTACAAGAAACTAGGGATGGCTATTACGAGTAGTGGGTGGTATCGCTGCTTGACGTGCCTCACCGCCCATGTATACGTTGACAGTGGGCGCAGTAAGAAAACGAAGGATTAAGAAGCGGCGCATTAACGTGGGTACTTGAAGGACGCAAATAAAAAAAAAATTCAGTAGTGCCAGTTGACAAGTAATTATCCATAGAACGAAATAGTAATTCCTCTGTGTGTGCGATGAAATCAGTGCGGAAATTGTTGTACCTGTCATATCCATAAAATATTGCGTTTTTGTATGAGTTTATTTCTTCTGCAACCGCTCATATTCTTGTTTCCGTTTTTGTTTCCGTATAGCTCTTGAGCAATAATTTAGTCAGGAACGGAAAGCCTGGAATGAGTAACTTCAGTGATTGAATAGTGTAGCAATATAACCCGCACATACGGCATGGATAGGCATATAGCACACACATACTCAAGTACATGCGGGGCCCCACGGCGACGTCGACAGCGCCGGCGAAAATTCGCTTAGAGTGTCCGTGTAATTGCTTTCGCAATGAAGAAAAAGATAATAAAAAATGTACCAAAGGCTGAGCTTGGAGCCAAGAGTTTGTTGCTGCCTGGCTTGGGAATCACAGTCTCTGCGAAACCATTGCGCGCCGGTGTGGAGCGGAGCCGGCCTGTCACTCTCGCGAATTACACGCTTTCTGACGCCGCGCGTGGGCGCACAAGGACGGGGCCATTGTCTCCGCTCGCTGCGTTTTCATGAATTCGGGCACGGCCCGCGCGAGACCGAAAGCACCGGCGAACTAAAAATGACCCCCCGGTTCACTGAATTAATCGACAGCCCCGAGAGCGCCGTTTTCACTGACAGCCAGCGCGCGTCGGCTTCGAGTAGTGGGGACGGATTTAGTGCATTCTCGCCGGTGTCTGCAGCTTTTGTGTTGATCACCAGTGGGAGGCATAGATGGCGTTCTTATGGTGATGTTCTTGCTCAATACGGAGCCCGAGAAGATTTTATAAGGACGACGAACGTTGGACTGTCACTTCCTTGAAGTTCGTTTCGTCCACTGAGATACGACGGTGTCGTAGACTGGCATGCACGTCACTTATAAGAATCGAAAAACAGAAAAAAAAAACGTCTGCATTGTTAACGTTGAAACGCCCTCTATGTTTATAAATCACTCTGTCGCTTCATGGATGAAATGCATCGTGAGTGTGCCCTTTCAAGAATACCAGTGGAATTATACGACTGCCGTCGTCGTCAGCCAATCGAAGTCAGGCAGCAAGACGAAAGTCTCTGCCGGGCTTCTCCGGTTATTCTTGTTGTGTGTCAGAAAAAAAAAACCCACGTGCGTTTGCAAATTTCATGATCTCATCACTTTGATCGTTTACTTTCTCTCTCATCTTCGAGTGCGCCTTCCATTAGTTACCACTCATCATATTACTGCAAGGTTTAGTGCATGCTGAACGTAAGCTGCGTGAAAAAAAAATACATGGGGACGAAAAGCAACCTTGCTATAGTACATAACTGAGTTATTTGTTTTACACATAAGGTGACGCGCCTGATTCCACTTTTTCCATAGTATAAAATGTAGGACATTATCTAAGCGAGTTTGATAATTCGTACTACAGTATTTCTACCTTTTAAGAAGTGCTATTTTCTGAGTTGCAGAAGATCAACCACACGTTTTTCGCAATTTAAAGAAGGTACCTAGCAATGGATTAAGTAGACGTGCACTTAGTGGCGTTAATGCCATGTGATGTGATCACCGTAATATGACATTTTGCTTCCAGTGTTGTTTCGGCTATTTCTGTTTTTTGTGTTATAATATTTCTGATATATTTGCGCTGTTTGGATATTTCTCTTGTTTTACTAATTCTTTTTAATCCTTATATGACTATGTACATCCCCCCTTACCCAATGCCTTCTTGAAGGCCTGTAAGGTACTGTAAATAAAATTAATTGTGCGAAGGTTGGGAAACACTCATTAATTATTTTAATTATACACTAAAGTTAATTTCAAAATGCCGCCCCTGCGTCATCGACGTTATCGAATATCATAGCACCGAACCAAGTTCGCCGACGTTGCGTAGCAATCAGGCTATGCGTGCTCATAAAAATAAAAATTGCGACGGAACCCATGTCGCGACGACTGTCCGCCGTATTGCGTTAGCATTGATTCAATATAGCGACACAATGTATTGCCACCGTCGAAACGAGTTATGTATGAGACGTGTACTCCAGCGGGACTCAAGGCGAGGCGCGCCGGTGCGTGCTAACGCTGATAAAGGTGCCATGCGGCAACCGGACTCCTGTCTCTCTCGCGCTTCTTTCTGGACGCGCTACGCCATCTGGTGGCACTACCGAGAAGTCCGCGCGTGGCCTTCGAGAGCAGAAGCGTAGCCTTCGAGACCAGAAGCGTGGTCTTCGAAACCAGACGCGTGGCCTTCGAGACCAGGAGCGTGGCGCGCCGGTGCCTGCGAACGCTGAGAATTGTTCCTTTGCTGGCCGCACACTCAGTGGCACATACTCGGTATAACCCTAGTTGGTAAGAGGTTCATTGAAGATTGGCAAAGTGGCTCAGTGGTAAAGTATCCGCGACTGCCGCGCAGCGGGCCTGGGTTCGATCCCGGCGGGGACCGGGTACTTTTTTTTCGCATTTCCGGCGATAGTGGTTACGGTCACCGGCAGCGGCGGCGGCGGACACCATCGCGAATCGAAACGGCTATTGGAATGAGCCCATACTATAGTTTACGCTGTAAAACCCAGTGCGTTCAAGGAGAAGCTTGCTGAAGCATTGGCGTGAAAGACGTTCAATGAAAAACGGCACGGCACATACCTAGTGCATTTGTGGTGCAGCCTGCTAATGCGTCGAGTTGATGTCCTTCAGGGACCATTGTGACGTTACATAGATAGATAGATAGATAGATAGATAGATAGATAGATAGATAGCCCCTGGAAAGTACGTGTAGTACCCTAAGAATGGTAACGCATTAAAGAAGAGAGCTGCGCGCTTTTCTTCTGTCTGCGCTCGTCTAAGGCAGCCGGAGCGGAGCGATCGAAGTAACGGAGCGAGAAAGCGTATCATGGCGTCATGATGCTTCCCCTTTAAGGATTCGGAAACCGAAAGTGAGCCCGTACTCACAAAATGCCCTTACTGGTTCGTAGAAACCAAGTATCATATTAAATGGGCGCTATGACGCTTGCCGGTACATTTTGTCTATGACTCGGAGGGTCCGGACCTTGAAACAACGTAACGAAAAGTAGTGATAAGTCGAATACCTTTTACCGGAAGAAGGGTATATTGGGAAATGTACGCGAAACACCGGAAACGCGAATTGCGTCCAACAATGTAGAGGAGGCGCTCCTGCCCGCCCGTGGGCGGCATGGTTCCGCCCACGTATGCATGCTTTCCTGCGTCGTCGCAAGTCGAAGGCTTGCGCGATCGTTTATTGCCTCGGCGGAAAGCGCTGGAAGCGCCCACGGCGCCAAGACGGGCGAGGACTCGGAGCGTGCTCGAAGAAACGGAAACGCGCGCCATGCAGTGAAAGCAAAAGAATGCGGAACATGCCTGAGGCAGAGATCATAGCGCGCTCGTATGCGTCGCTCCGGGCAGGGTGGCGAGCATACGCGGCGGCTCTCGCCCGTATTTACTCGTGTAAGGCCCGCACCTTTTTTTTTTTTTTTTTAAACCGGGTGGGTGCCTTACACGAGGCAGGGTTATAGCTACTCACCGTTGCCTCGGATTGCGCCCAGACTGCTGCGCAAATAATTGCAACCACTGGTGCAGCACTGGCGCAAGCTGTGTCGAAGAGATGCTTGCAAGCGGCGGAAGGATAATCACGTTTATCGTTGTTAACCGACGTCAAAAGCGAAGATGAATTCATGAGCGAAAGTAGCGCCACGCCGCTTCATTGTTTGCGCCTGCCTGTCGGGATGCGATTAATTCCGACTGTAGGCACTGTAGGGCATATAGTGTTTCAGATAACGTGCGCCACGTTTAAAGAAAAATGGAGAGCCGTCTGTGCAGACGAAGCCAACTGTATGTTGTTACCAACCTCCCGGGGAAGGCCCCAGTGCGTGTTTCTTGTGGTCTTGTAATTAGTTCAATTAGTATTGACTGTCTACCTATCTTTTCGAATGTTAATTGTGTTCGGCCAAAATGCCAATGCATGCAGCATTGAGTAGCACGCCTTTTCTAAATGTTTAGCCGGAGTACACGTCTTTTTGTGGGATACATACGCACTTTATCTCGTGAGAAGCTAGAAGCAATGCATTGTATTTAGATAACTGTCGCTTTTTTTGGCGATATTTTGTTAGCCACTTTGAGAAACACGTCTGAAGAAACTTGCGCGAATCATAACCGCCCGACCTGGGAAACCATAAAAGCTGCACCGGTACATATATGCGCCACCCCCTTATTCGACACCTTTCAAGCTTTTTTTTTTTTTTTTTTTTTTTTTCGCGAAGAGAAACCATTTTTCGTAAAGCTTGACAAAACACTCGTAAGGTCATAGAAAAAGCCCAAATGCACACGCTTCACGAAAAATTCGGCAGAGTTGGTAGGTTTGCACTTATGCTCTTTCCTGTGGTCAGAACTTAAACTAAGCGGAATCTTTGCACCTATCATTCATTTAGGACGTGCAGGACCCTTTCATCAATGGACAAGGACTACAAAGTGTATGTATTGTTCGGTTAAGGACATATACATACGTCACGTGAACATTCCTTAGTTGCGTTATATTTATTAGTTTCATTGTTTATTTATTTGTTTTTCGTTACAACACAAAAGATATTGAGCAGGCGCAATAATGTCTACCTCAATATTTCCCAACTAACTCACGCATGCAAAACAGAACAAAACTGTGCGCCAACACATTCGTGGGGACCTTCGTGAGATATCCGCTTAAACCGAAGCGATTATCCGCACGTTGTACATTTTATATCAAGTTTGAAGAGGCACTAAAGAGAAAAGGAAGTCGACCTGTAATAGTATATTACGCTTCTACAAAAGAAATAAAATAGAAAACAAAGGACACAACAATTCTCACCATGAGAGCACTTACTAGAAAACACGAAAAAAAAAAAGAAAAACGGATAACAAATGGTGACGTTGTCTCTGAGTTCCCAACCCCATCGCCATGACGTCAGATTATAGATAACTGTTTACCGGCAAATATAAACTACGCTGTATTCTCGAGGAACACGAGACTCAAGCTGGCGAACTTGGATAATATCTATTGCCCCAAATACGGGCCCAAATACGGACCCGCTGCGGTGGCTCAGTTAGCTATGGCGTTGCGCTGCTGAGCATGAGGTCGCGGGATCGAATCCCGGCCGCGGCGGCCGCATTTCGATGGAGGCGAAATGCAAAAACGCCCGTGTGCTTGCGTTGTAATGCACGTTAAAGAACCCCAGGTGGTCAAAATTAATCCGGAGCGCCCCAGTACGGCGTGCCTCGTAATCAGAACTGGTTTTGGCACGTAAATACCCAGAAAGAAGAAGAACGGGCACAAATACGAGAAAATTCATTGAAATCTGTGACGTCACATTGCCTGGCCGGCGAGATGGTTCCGGCGAGAACCTTCGAAAAAATTAAAGTTTCGCCTTCCTGTTTTTCTTATGTTCATCGGCCTCCTCCAGCCAACTAAAAAAAAGTTTTTTTTTCAAGTTAGTGTTTTTATCTGTCTGCACTGATTCACTTTTTTTAGTGACCTTTTAAGTAGCAAAGTATACGATTCCTCTGTTGGAGGCGGGTGCGCTACTAGGATAACTCGTCACAGCAACTAGGAATAAGGATCTCTGTTCCGTTAAGATGAGTGAAGGATTCGAATAGAACTGTTAGTTGAGCCAGATAGGTATTTCATCATTAGGGAACTGTAACGCTGGGATGACTGAACACAGAGCGCTTGTATGCGTACTATTTTTCGTGTCTCTTTGTACCAGCGCTCTAATTTACCAGCGTTGAAGGATTCCTTCTGCTCATTGTGATACAGGCTACATGCGGCGCTTCAGTAACATCCGGAAGTTCGAACAACGCTCGCAACGCCTCCATCGAGTAGCACAGCACGCTCTAACAGTGAACCAGCTTCTAAAGGGCTCCGCTTTTAGGTAGTTTCACGATCGCCGTTGAAACGAGTTCCGAGTGAAATAGCCCCTTCACTGTTGGCTCGCCGGAGAGATAGTTGAAAGCTAGCCAGTGCGCGGGAGACCGATTCGACAAAGAGAGTTCGGGTGAGGGGAGTTCGTGCACTCACGGTCCTAGCATAGGTCTACGCGCGCACTTTCTCTGGCTCGAGTCGCCCCAGTGTGTGCCGCTATTCGTTCGCCTCTCGCGCTCGCTCCCTGTGCGCGCCTGCGCTGTTGAAAGTCGGGCTTCACTGCTAGACAGCAGCGCTGCGAGGTGGAGAACGCGGTGCCAGGGTTTGGAAATACGCGCTCGGGCGCGGCGGCGGCGGCCGCCCGGGGAGTTGTGGCCCGAAGGGCAGGCCAAAAAAGATCGATTCGGTGAAGGCCATTGCACCCTTGACGGCGGTGCCGGCCGGGGAGCGGAGCTCGGTCCTGGGGAGAGGAGGGTCGGCGGGGAAAGGAGGTGACCGAGGGGAAAGGGGGGTCGGTTGCGAAGAGAACGGGCGAGAGGAACGAGGAGGTAGTCGGCACGGAGACGCTGCCCTAGGGAGAGAGAGCTCGCCGGGTTGGTTGGGAGAGGAGGAGGGAACTTAGGGAGGAAGGGAAAGCGGCCGAGCGAGAACAGGATAAAATAGGGAATCGAAAAGAAAGGCGCAGTAGGGGGAGGAGTGGGTGGAGGATGGGCACGTGAGGTGAGCGCATCGCGTTTCCCACGCGTGTACGTCACATTAGCGCCTTCGCTTGTGAAGATAAGAGGAGGATAACGCGCGGACGACGAAAGAAGAGAGAAGGCAATGCTGCAAGGCCGGTGGCCGGAAAGCAAAGAGAATTAGTGAACTTTGGGGAACAGAGGAATGGGAGCGTTAACAGCGCGGACCTTGTGTTTCCCGCGAGCGCTCACGTCCGACATTGTTTCCCAACTTCGTCTGGCGCTATATACCACCCGTGGAAATGAGAGAAAAATGACGCCGACGGAGCGAATTGTCTGCTAGGAGAAAGGCGAACAAAAAGGGTGACGGGGAGTGGGTTTCGCTCTGGGGTTGCGGCGCATGGTAATAGGCCGCAGATTATGTGGAGAGTGTAGTGATGAAGCGTTCGTTTCTTTCTTTCTTTGGAGATACGTGGCACGAAGAGCGATGTCATAATCTAAAGGGGGGCGTGGCCAGCGGCTTCGCGCCACGCAGCTGCCCTTTCAGAAGGACGTTGGCTTGGCCGAGAGACCGGGCATGGCGTTTTCTACAAGAAAACTCAACAGTGGAAACTCTCTGCTGCAGAAATTCTTCAACTATTTCATAAAAATGATGTTGAGTACGGGATGAGCCTTTACAACGCGAGGGGCAACTCGGGAACGAAAACGAGACGGGACAAGCGCTGACTTCCAACTGACGATTTGTTGGTAGAATGTAGCATTTATACATGCGCATAGTTTTCTATACTACATACCTGTCGATAGACTCGGCAGTTGGAAGTAAGCGCTTGTCCCTTTTCCTTGTCGTCCCTGTATTGCCTCTCGCGCTGTAGAGGCTCATTATGGATTACCAACTTGCCAAATCAGCCACCTTATAAGTTAGTACTTGGATTTGTATCATCTTCGTGATCGTGGCTTCAGACGTTCTTGTGGCTTTGTTTACATGGATGTATCTGCCTTTATTGGCCTAAGTTGCGCGTATGGACAGAAATGGGAAGAAGTTAAAGAAGACATGGTTGCATATGCACCTAAGTAGTATGCTGGAGTGTGGTAGTACATGCAACGCGTACGACTGGCCCGTTTCAGAGGGGAATTCAATCGCCATTATCGTTCAGTTATTGTTAGAATGATGGGTAGGTAGCGCACAGATTTTATCTTCGTGCTCGTCGATTCAAACGTTCTCTTTTATTACGCGTTATCTTTCGGAGTGTCCGTGAGATCGTATTTTCTTTTCATACGCGCACCTTCAGACAGCCATCCTCTGCGTGCATGCAAAATCATTGCGAACTGCTGCATTTTAAATGCGATATGTCGTTGAAGAATGACCGATTTGCAAAGTCGTAAAGCAATTCAGAGCGAGAAAAGCGGTGTTTATGCAAATTCATGTGCGACTCATAACCACTAACCTGGCTGAATCGGCATGCTTGTAGCGACCGCGGATCCACTGCAGTGCCAGTTTGTCCGTAGTCAAGTTTGCGGTGTTTGAGCCTTGCACGTAGGTTTCCCTATGTGTTGCGGCTGGCGTCCCCGAAGTTGTGGTGACAATAATTTCGGCTGTTTGGTATTCCCTGCGTAGTTTTTGGCATATCGTCGTTGCTTTGTGGTTGCTATTGAACGAGAGGAATAGGGAGGGGGGGGGGGTTCAAGAAGCTTGATTCTTTGGCAGCCGCACCCACAGGACAGTAACAGATACAGTCAAACCTCGATATAACGAGCGTCTATTTAATGAAATTAGCTATATAACGATGTTTTCCGCTGCAAGTATAACTTCGTTATATCGAGGTTCGACTGTAACGAAGTCAGAGGAAGCATACGAGATGTTAATTTATCTGTTTCATTGAAATTAGAACTGATAAGGTAAAAGGAAATGAAAGTTGGCGAAAAGACAACTTGTAGCAGGCAGGAGCCGAACCCACCACCTCCGCGTTACGCGTGTGGTGGTCAACCGATTGAGATACGACGGCGGTCATCGTCCCGTCAACATTCATGGGTGTCTAAGTCACGTGTGCAAAGCTAGCCCCGCGAGTGTTAGCCAGCGTCGCTCACGGCCTCGACGGTGGGCGTGGAACGCCTTTTTTAATAACTGCAAGTGTCATGTATGGTACCTGAGCTTAGGAGCAGGCAACTGGGCAAAGTGGATCGCCATGCATGCGCTGTCAAATAATTTGCACCCTTTTAAGTGAATAAGGGTGTAAATCGGTCGATAACTCACAGTTTTACATCCTTTTGGGTGTAACTAACATAACTATAATTCACACCCTGCACCTATTTTGGTGCAAGGATGTGAGTTATAGAGCGATTTGCACCCTTATTTACTTTTAAGGGTGTAAACAATATTCCATCGTGCTTGTGTGGTACGCTATATAGACACCGGCTCATATTTTCAGCATAGCCGCGAGAAACTCTTACCGATCAACATCGGACGTGGAGCACCCGCTTGTTTACGGTACACAAAGAAAAAAAAAAAGAAGCGGCAGAAAATGATGGCTCGAAATTTCCCTGTGCCTTTTTACGTTATAAATGCAATGACTCAAACAGTGCCATAGTTCGCAATGACCAATTGACAGATAGAAGGTGCGGCGTCAAAAAGGGACCACGCTGACACGATGTTTTGAATGTTGAGTGAATAGGATCGACACCCATTACCCGACACAGTGGCTCAGCCGGAGTCGGGTTTTTGGTACTAGAATTGGTAGTATTAGCATTGGTATCAGAATTGGCATTAGAAATGGTAGTAGTAATTGACTTTTTGATTATAGTAATGATGAAAAGGAGAAAGTGAAGAAAAATACCTGCCGACCACACGGTATGTGTGTATAGCATTACGGCCGCCATCTGGACGCCGGCCAGAAGGTGGCGTAGAGGGAACAGGGGTAAAGTAAAGGGAACGAGAATGAGAGAGAGTATAGATAGTATATATTTAGAAGGCTATAAGCATTTACTTACAGTCCGCGAATAAGCAAACAGTTCCACCTTAGTCTGCGTTTAAAATAGAGCGCACGCGATATCTGCGTTCACAGAGGTGGCATTCCGCGTTGCACTTAATATAACAACCCGTTTATTAACACCACTATATCATTAAAGCAACATGCTTATCAGACGCCAAGGATGTCGTTCGCGCCATGTGACAGCACACATTTCGCGGAGTCATACCGTTCTATGAGGGTGCAAAGTCAGCACTCCGGTACAGGCTTTAACCCATTTCCGCCGTGCCCAGCAAACCGAAAGAGAGTGACCGCACGTTCGACAGGCTCGTCCACCGTCTACGCATTGAGTGACGCTGGCTTACACTACTGCAGGGCTAGATCTAATAATCATCATGCATCAGAGATACCTCCAGTTACCCTTGTCTTGCGCCAGCTGGCCCCCCTTAACTTATGCCCGAAATTTTCTCATTTCTCCCTCGTACTCTCTTGCTACTTTCCTTGTACTCATGATTTAAACATCTGAATTGAAGATACGTGACAGTTAGTTTGAGTTAGTTGTTTCCTTGGTTGGTAGCTAACAAAAAAATTGAGTCGCTCGAGTTCCCCCTTATTCTCGCGTCGGCGCTCAAACGCGTCTTGCACGGCTCACTTCTTGTGTCGCATCGAAAGAAGAACGTCCCCGGATTGTAGCTTCCGCGACGCCGCCGACCTTTCGCGTGGAACATGTTTTCACAGAGTGCACTCACTGTAATCAGTAGGAGGTTCGCCTGCGCGGCCGTTTGAACCGAGCATGCCTGACAGACGCCCATTCTATGAATGAGTGAAGCGCTTGGACAGTGGCGATGTCCTGATAAGAAGGGGCGTGTCGTCACGGGGCTCTTCGCGTGTTTTTAGTGGACAGTAATCTCGTAAACTGCCTCTGAGTGACGTTACCTGATTTGTATATCCACTGCGCTTGTTCTTGCTTTTGTACCCGTTCATGTCGCGGCTGCGTTGCCCTTTCTGCGGTCTGGCTTATCTGCAAATACGGATGGCTACACGTACCGGGTGTTTCAGCGAACACTTTCAGAAATGTTTAAATGTTGCCTGTGGCAGATAGCACAATTCTATTTCATGAGCTGGTCTACTCGAAGAGGCGGACATTACTTGCACAAAAAAATTGAAATACATAATCGTCTAATTAATAAAAAATACTAATTAAGGGTTTAACTAATTACCTTATGGCCAGTATTGCAATTTACAAATTCTAGCCGTCGAGTTCGCAAGGCGGATCCACTTGGAACGAATTCTCAGGATGACATGCAGTTTCGAGCGTAGCAATATCAATTCCTCAACTTTGCGGAGAAATGCACTGGCGTTCCAGTAACTTTCGTGCTTCAATGCATAAAACGACGTTTTTTTAACGAAAATAACTGGAACGCCAATGCATTTCTCCGAGAAGTTGAGGAATTAATATTGCTACACTCTAAACTGCTCGAAACTGGTGTCATCCTGAGAATTCGTTCCAAGTGGATCCGCCTTGCGAACTCAACGGCTAGAATTTGTAAATTGCAATATGATCCATAAGGTAATTAGCTATAAACTTAATTAGTGATATTTTGTTAATTAGTCGATTGTGCATTTAATTTTTTTGCACAAGTAATGTCCGCCTCTTCGAATAGATCAGCTCATGAACTAGAATTCTGCTATCGGCCACAGGCATCCTTTAAATATTTTTGAAAGTGTTCGCTGAAACACCCTGTATGCATGCATTAAAGGACTGGCATGAGCTTATGAGGACCAATTTTTATTCAACATCACTCCGGTTCTGCGCTGCTTAAGCGCCACCAATATTCCAAACGTCCCTTGCTTATGTTTACTGCGGCAATGTTTAACCTTTCATACCTGCTTTTTTTTTAAAAAAATTAGGGCTTTATGGAGACTGACCATATGTTTTATCGGCTTTCTGATGTAAATTCTGAAATTGTCTCAGCGTAATTGTCTCGGGCAATGCTGCCACATGCAGTGCACGCGGCCTCAAAGTTCCATTTAGTAATTTCTGCCGGAAACTCGATGGTTCCGACATGGTTAGGCTGTAGCTTATAGTTAAGGTTAGAGTAGATTAACATAAATTACGTTAGCAAAAGTTCGAATACTTGGAATACGCTAGGTTAGAACAGGCTAGATTCTTAGGTTGGGGTAGATTAGATTAGGTTAGAACAGGTCAGGCTAAGCAAGCAAGCCTTGTTTGCTGGTCTCGACTAAGCGTCCCTAACCGCTCCTTCTTTGCGTGGCGGCTTTTGTTTTGATTCTGGATAAAAAATTAAAAAAAAAACACGGGAAGGAGGGATGACGCGGTTCGAGTTCCGAGCGAGTCCTGTCTCCGCAGCGGGATTACAAAAACCCCGCTCCCTCTGGGTTTGCTAAGCAAACCTCCGAGAAACTCCCGCATTGAAGCCCTCTAACGCATGCGGCGAGACGCTCGTCTCGCCTCAACCACCTTTCTTAATTTCTCCCTCTTCTTATTTTTTTTTCATTACCATAACCACCAGCGCCGCATTCCGTCGCACGTGGGCTTTAGACGCGTCCTTCAAGGCGGAAAAAAAAAAAAAAAACGAGCGATGGCACTCCGGAAGGAAGAGCGGAAGGAAGTGAGGACCGTGGCCTCTTCCCTTTTTTTTCTTATTTTTATTTATTGGGGAAACCACGCGGACGCACCGAGACGTTGTTCGGACGGATTTGTTTTGGAAGACGCCGAAAGGGGAGAGGGATTCCACGCCACGCGATCTGGGAAACTGGAACAGTAAGGAAGAGAGAGAGAGAGGGAGACAAAAGCGAAGGAATGAAATGGAGGAAGAAGGGTTGTTCGTCGCAGGAAGCTACGCCGTAACGCCGTCGTCTTCGTCGCACGCTCGGCGACCGGAACACAGAGAGCTTATGAGCCTGCTCATTCCTTATATCCCGTCTTTCCCGACCAGACAGACTTTTTTTTTTGTCTTTGATAGTATAAGGGACGCATCCTGGCTTTCTAGGGAAGTAGGAATGGCGGAGGAGGAGGAACGCGGAAGGTCGTATAGCCAAAAGAGGACGGCCTCGCGGAACAACATGCCGGGAGGCATTTAAGGGAAATGAGAACGCGAGCTGGCGCAGCTAGGCGTAAGGACGGGCTATGGGCTCGGAGCTGGTGTGTATATATATATTATACGCCCCGGGTCGGCCGGCCTCTGTACACTTGAAATGGGTCGAAGCTGAAGGGGATTGTTCCTCGCCTTAATACGCGTGCCGTACGTCTATGTCGGAGCGCGGCAAAGGACGTGGCCTCGAAAGAGAAAAGTTCGGGCGCTCCGGTTGCGCGTATACGCATCCGCAGCTGCGACTGTATGCAAATGCGCGTGTCACGCCGACTCGTTAGAATGGGGTTCTGGTTCAACGTCGCTGTGTTTCTCTGTCACAGTGCTATTTCGCAGCGCAGAACCGAGACAACCAAACAAGACAGAGGGCTGTCTCTTTCTCTCTTTACACGTGACGCATGCGTGGCAGAAAGGATGTTCCACATCCGCTGCCCAGGTTTGTGAGTGGTGGCGCTGGCTAACACTCCCAGGGTTAGTTCTTGTACATAATCTGAAATGCCCCAGAAAGTGGATGGGAAAACGGCGCCGCGGTAGCTCAATTCGTAAGAGCATCGCACGGGTAATGCCAGGACGTGGGATCGTTCCCCACCTGCGGCAAGTTGTTTTTTTCATCCACTTTCTTCATTTCCTTCTTCATCTTCTTCTTTCTGGGGTTTTACGTGCCAAAACCAGTTATGCTTATGAGGCACGCAGTAGTGGAGGGCTCCGGATTACTTTTGACCACCTGGGGTTCTTTAGCGTGCACTACAACGCAAGCACACGGGCGTTTTTATCATTTCTTTAATTCAATTGATAAGTACAAGCAATATCCCCTATGCTGCATCCTTGGTGCCTTCGTGTGTTGGCTTCTTGTGATATGACTATATATATATATATATATATATATATATATTATATATATATATACATGCATTAACTAGATTTTTCAATGGGCCGAGCGTATTTAGAAAGATGAGAAGCACAACTTCGCGAGATGAACACGCACGCACGCACGCACGCACGCACGCACACACGCACGCACGCACGCACGCACGCACCACACACCACACACCACACACACACACACACACACACACACACACACACCACACACACACACACACACACACACACACACACACACACACACACACACACACACACACACACACACACACACACACACACACACACACACACACACACACACACACACACACACAATGTGTGTGTATGTGTGTTCGTGTGTGTGCGTGCGTGTCTGTTCACCTAGTATCAAACGTTTTCGAGTTGCATGTCTGTTATAGCCGAAGAACAGGGGAGCCCACGATCACTTATGTTCCTGCTCACGCGTTTGCCCCGGCGGCCGCTCAATAGAACATAGTTCTTCACTCCACTAATCGTTCTTCGTGCTCTGCCTCAACTAAAATCTTCACAAGGGGGCACCACGAGGTCTTGACACACTGATGCCGTCTACTTCTCGGGGATTCCGTTAGCTGTTATTCGTGTTCCAAGTTGGAAGCGCAGTATTGACGCACCAACATGGTGTACACGCTGAAGCGCTGCTGGAACAGTTCAGGACTGAACGGCACACGCTAACCAATTTATCTCTTTTCAGAAAGGACGGAAAGAGTTCCCTTCCGTCCTACGTTCCGTTTTGTACCTTCCTATCGCGTTCTTTCACTTTGTCTCTTCTCTTTTTTTTTTTTCCGTCTCACCAGTCCCGCGCTGACTCATATTTACCTTCCGCTATTCTGCTTTCTTGATTCCTTCCTTCTACTTGGGTAAAGGTGAGCACAAGGGCAATGCACAAAAGCAAAGATGTTGGTGGGAAAGGCGCTCAGCGTCTTTTCCTCTTCTCTGAGAGAGAGAGAGAAAGAAAGAAAACGAGGAAGGGTATCAGCGGGGGAGGGGGGGAGAAACGAGGGATTAAGAAATAAGGGAAGGGAGAGAGAGTGAACTTTCCCGTATTACCATAGCGCTCACCATTATCCCAGCCGATCGCGAACTATTCCCGTAATTGATTATTCTGAGGTATCTGGAAAGAAAAAAAATACAGCAGTAAACTTGACAGACGGGAAGATAGCAGCGTGTATATCTAAAAAAAAAAAAAGATAGTTTTAGCTCATGTACGTGGGAAAAAAAAAAAGAAACATTACGCAAGACAGAGCGCTAACCTGCAACAGTTTTCTTTTTTTAATTCCCGGAAACAGCGATTTACGCAATTTGTTTTTTGAGCGATAAAGAGGTTGAATTTCCTAGGAAGGCGATGCAAGCATGCATGTCACGTGTTGCCGCTGAATTGCATAAATCGCCGTTTCCCGGAAATAAAATTGCTGTAGGATATTAGCGCTCTGTCTTGCGTATTCTTTCGGCTTTTCCATGATAGCTGCCCTCCCCCCCCTCGCTAAACAAAAAAGTTTTCCCTAGTAATGACATACACCAACATGTCGAAACGCTCACGAGGGCGTGTAATTACAGCAAAAACGGGGGCAGCTCCTAGGGTGGAGTCGAGATCAAGAGGACGAAACGGAGTTTTACAGGCCATGTGCAACGCGTAGAACAGATAAGCGTTATCGTCAATTTGAGTTATCAGAGTTATTAGAGTATTATGGTGGGTACCAATGGAAGGGAGACGCAGTAGATCGCGAGAGAGGACTGCAGGGGGTGTGACGAAAATTGAGGAAATTGCAGGCATAATACGAAGACGGGAGGGGGTAATTGGAGGTCAATCAGAGAGGCCTGCTTCCTGCAGAGGGCAGAAACCAAGCTGACGGCGACGAAAAAGATGATCTTTGTTCAATTTACCTTCCTTCCTTCCTTCCTTCCTTCCTTCCTTCCTTCCTTCCTTCCTTCCTTCCTTCCTTCCTTCCTTCCTTCCTTCCTTCCTTTCTTTCTTTCTTTCTTTCTTTCTTTCTTTCTTTCTTTCTTTCTTCCTTCCTTCCTTCGTTCCTTCCTTCGTTGCCTGTGTCACCACGCAGTTATAATTCGGCCGCTCGCTCGCACGCCCCCCCCCCCCCCTCCCTCTATACCCTCGCTGGTCCCTTCTCTAAACATTTTGCTGGTTCGTTAGCGCCAGGATTCGGCAAGAGCGTCGCGAAGGAATCCGCGGCGCGGTTCCTCCGAGGCCGTCGCCTCTGCCGGAAAACTGCGTGTGCACCAAGTGATATAGCGTCGAGGAAATCGTCGCAGCCCGCTTCTGGCCCGGCGAAGATTGACGACAGTGCGAAAACACAGCCAACGACGATGGGACAACGCCTGAAATCTTGGTGGAAGAGGATGGGGGGGGGGGGGGGGGGGTTGGAAGATGAGGGCGCCTCGGGGAAGTGTAATCGAATTACGGCGCGGGCGACGAAATTTCGCAAAACCGCGAGTAAGATTAGAAAAAGAAAGAAAAAAAAGCGGAGTGAGAAAACGAATCGAATGAGCTCGCTGCCCCCGGACGAAAAATATAGCTGCTGTAGGAAAAGTAGCGGTGGAGAGAACGAGGAGGTGCTCTCTTCTTTCACTGAAAATTTATTTCGGAAACGCCTCTTTCTTTCTTTCTTTCTTTCTTTCTTTCTTTCTTTCTTTCTTTCTTTCTTTCTTTCTTTCTTTCTTTCTTTCTTTCTTTCTTTCTTTCTTTCTTTCTTTCTTTCTTTCTTTCTCGCTTCATCTATTGGCGCCTCTTCTCAGCCGCTTGCGAGTTTGCCTCTCGCAGATACTGTTGTTCTTGCGTCCGCGCTATTTACAGGTTATGCCTTCGTCGAAAATAATCCGAGCGCCGACTTCGGCCGGGTGCTTATTTATTTAACGCGATCTCCTCTTGCGCGCCTTGCAACGAAGAGTATATAGAGAGCTTGACGGGACACCGGCAGATAAAGAAACGACAAGGAAAAAAAAGAAGTGTTTATTACAATCAACGTGAATGACATTGCGATCGCTTCGCATTTCTTTCCGCGTGTTATTCTTGAAGCAAGGCACAAAAGAAAAAAGAAAAGCAAAACAACACTACTAAGACATTCTTTTTTTTTTTTTTTTTTTTTTTTTTTTACTGGAGCGATGCCGACGTACCGCAAATACCGTTGGGATTCGGCGCCGATGTCGTCACTCTTAGTGGCGATAAATAATTTAGGCTAGAGAAGTCAGGTTCGAGTATCCCGTTAGCAAAGTTTAAGGACCATCTAGGAGAGGTCCCAGCATAGTTATTGTTTTATGCGTTTTTCTTTAAGCGAGAACTCCAAACAGATTCCGAATCAACGTATCGGGTCTTTTGCGACGGTCTCGCATTTTGTAAAACTTGGATGAAAAAAAAAAGAAGCCAAAAAAAGTTCCTCTTTATCGCTCATTGCGGTATTTTATCTTATTTTTAATATCAATGCTGTATAGTAAGTAAAATGTTTTTTTCTTTGTCTTTTTGCCAGCTTAAACAAGCTCGAATCAGCCTTATTTCAGGAGTGCCAGCTGATTGGTATGCGGGCTCCTACTGCGTATCTTTCTCTTTAGTCACAGAAACTTTTCCATCAGTTTAGTTTTCAGTCTGGTGACGGTACAGTCACCGCTTCCCTTTTGAATAGCATTAGTTTCGAATTTTATTTTTTAAAGCTTTCAATCGCATCGTGTGATATTACACGTTACGTGGGATGAAACTCAACACAATTTTTCGTATGCATCGCCGTTAGTCACATAGTATCTACCTAACCAATTCACCGAAGCTTCGCTATACGTAGATGCAAACATGTGCTTTGAATGGACGTATTTTTAATTATTAAGAGCTGTTTCCTCACTGCCTGTTGAAATAAATATGCTGAGTGCATTGCGGTAACTAAAACCTGCAGGGCTCACAGATTGGCAACATTTGTTCTCAGTTTTTCTTTCTGGCTGGCGGCGCGTTGCAGCAATAACGTGAATAGCGCAATGAAAAAAAAAAAATGCTGGCTATCCCGTAATCGAGAGTAGATGTAAGCATGAAATGGCTATCGGCAAAGAAGATTGGTGTCGCGACACAGGCTTGAAAGCTTACTGAGCCGAAGTGAACCTGTTTTGAACTGAACCTCGTTGCAAGTCTCGTCTCGGCCCAAACAACCATCCGCGGCGCGCCGGACGCTGCCGGCCTGGTCACGCAGCGTGGCGCCATCTCTCGAAGGAGGCGGCGCAAAACCCGCGCCGCGGAACTCGCGGACCGCTGGCGTTGAAAAGAGCACAGGCAATCCTATCTCAGCGCTGAAAGATGACAATCAAGTGTATGGTGCACTGTATCTGCCTTTTGAACATCGCGATTGGAAATGGCTAATAAAACTTCAGCGTACTAGAAGTTACAGCTTGAGTGATATTGCGAACAAACAATAGGAAGAAATCGGAAGCAATAATTTTTTTAACTTGTTTGGACACTAACTACAGTGTATCTAATGCGGTCCTGTACAAGGGTTTGGGGGCCAGAGACTGCATTTCCTTAAGTTTTGACTGATTGCCCGGATTATCTCGTTTTGGTCTCGCAGCGATGCCCGGATGTTCTCGTTTCGTTCTCGCCTCATTTTCGTTTTGAGTGTCCGGATCACGGCTCTGGATTTCGGCCCAAAGTCTCTTGAAGGTCGCCGACAACGGGAACTAAAAGCATTTCTTGCTTAAAAACAGTCATCAACGTATGGGACATTTCGAAGCTGCTTGGCTATTAACTAATCAAAATAATACCGTGTTCGGTTGCACTCAGCGAACGCGTGGCGGCGTCTGCCTCTTTATTGCTCTCCGTATAGTGTAAGCCAACGCACATTCTGCCTCGTGCCGCTTCGTTTATGAAAGCGAACATTCGACCGTTCTTTGAGACGCCGTGCTGACGGGCGATTGCTTTGGGGCGTCCGGAAGGTTACGTACTGCGGGGAGGGCTTGAGATAGATGGTGTGTGGTTGTGAAGAGCTAAGCTTTTCTCCCGCCACCCTTTCTCCCTGTGGAGGTTGCGGCAAAGGGCGGCGGGAGAGGAGGAAAGTAGTCGCTTTCCACGCCGGCGCTCGCGCCACTGGATACAACACAGATATTACGATTTGGCTTATATGCATAGCCGCCTATACCACCGCTATACAGATGTCTCGATTAACTTATCTCTTTTCTGCGTAATTGGCTGTCAAACAACGAACGCTACCCAACTATCCTTCACCGCAAAAAATATACGCCTTCGAGGTCACCATTAATGGGTTTAATAAATGGAATACCTGTCTAGAAGCGTCCGAATTCTTGCTTACATTAAGAATGATCGCCGACGATTTCTACGCAGTTTTTTTAAGACGAAAGCCTTAGACCTCTGTTTCAAGGTCGCGTTGTGAGGTACAGAAAGTCACGTGACCAAAGGAAGGCCAGAAGCGAACCAATGCATGTCCAGGCGTGTATAAGAGATTATTAATGATTATCATAGGTAATTAATGATTCATTAGTGATTGGATTAGGGTGGATTAGGGTGAATTAGGGTGGGTTAAGACGGATTATTTTATTTATTGCTTCCCGCGTGAAGTGGCGTCATGAGAGTTCGCTCCTTGTAACCCATATAAGGCGCCTCAATGCGCGCGCTCTGTTAGCGAAGCCTCAAAGGCGGTGAGGCTTCGTCTTAGCCGGTGCAGGAGGCTCGCATGACTACGTTGTTTAACTTGCGGGATGGCGAAGGTACAAGACATAACGAAGAGGCCACCCGGAAGCGCTAGCTAGGCGTGTGCGGCAAGGCGTCGCACGGCCTAATATGCAAATTAGTTTGTTGACTAGCGCTAGAGGGCGGCACCAACTCGGTGGTTTGCGCAGGAATCCCGCGTTCAAAACATTCACGTGGATGAAATAGTGATGGAATGGCCAGGTGTGCACAGAGTAGAAATCAAGTAAGGAAGGGGCCATTTGCGAATACGGACAGTCGAGGTTTGAAGCGTGTGAAGGCTGAGGGAAGTTGTTTTGCGACTTGGGTCAGAGGAGACCACAGAAGTAGAGAACATCAGGAAACAAGAGAGCTCAGGATAGAAAGCAGGCGCGTACACATTTCCTTTTCGTCGAGGGGATTAGATGACCGGGCACCTCCTTTCCGTACTGTTGCGCTTGAGTACAAAGCACATGTGCTGTCACTTCTGCAGTGCTTTTGACAGGGGGCTCACGCCGGTTCACGACAGTCCAGTGGGCATTACGGCGGCGAGCAAGGAGCTCTCACTGTAAAGGCCTACATTGTTACACAAGAAGACGAACAAAACAGGCAAACGAGGAAGAGTCCCTTCGACCATGCGTTAAGCTCTATACCACCACGAATAGACGAAGGGAACGAAATAATATAGCTACCTTGTGGCGCAAATTTAGCAATGACTTTGCTCCAGATTCCGCATTTTGACGTGGACGAAAGATCTCGATGCTTTCTTGCGTCCAGTTGGAGAGCGCCACGTGATCGCAATTAGTCGGTGTTCCATTGCGGCGGGTCTCTCGCGGTTGACTCGTATTTTCGGGAAAATGGGGACGTTAAACATAAATCGCTTGCCTCCTCCTCCTCCCCCTCCTCCTCCTTACATCCCCATCATCATCATCATCATCGTTACTTTTATCGTTATCATTGTCACAAACAACGCGAAGCGTGCAACTTTCTTTGTTCGCGGTCCTAGCTGACTATTGCATTACCAAAATTGAGAACTATAGCAAAGAATGCCGAGACTCGCATAGAGACGCAAGAGAAAGCAACGCCGTTCCTTTTCATGCGCGCTACACACAGTACGCATCGAATATCGCAGCGGGTGTGCGGAGCAACGGGTGCGCGTGCCATTAGCGAAAGTTCCCGCGAGCGACTTTTTATTTTATTTTCATTTTTCGGGTAGTCGTAAGCGCGGCGTCCACAAAAGGCCCTGGAAAGACGCCAGAGGCACAGCGGCGGGCAACAAAAATTGCGCCGCTGGGGCCGCGGCGAAAGTGGAACGATGTTGCCAGAGAGAGAGTGTGTGGAGGGAAAGGGGGGTGGTTGGTGGTACAACGAACAAAAACGTGCGCCTAATTCGACCTTCGACTGGGCGCAACGACATCTGGGGGCCGCTGCAGTAGAGAGGACAGAGAATTCGCCGCCGCTTTATCTAGGAGCGCCCCCTGGTTGCAGACCGTGAGAGAAAGAAAGAAAGGAGAGAAAAGAAAAAAGAAAGCAAAGCAGGAGCGCGAGCAAGCAGCGCGGATAACTAACGGGAAAAAGGAAGAGCGACTCCCTCAAGAGTCGCGATTGTAGGGAATGAGGAAATGAAAAAAAAAAGGAATATTAGGTAAAGAAACCGAAGTATATATGGAAGGAAATGTACAAGCGAAGACCGAGATCGTTGCTGCTGAGAAGAGCCGAGGCGAATGATTCGGAAAAAGAACGGCAGGGATGGGCCACGGAAAAGGACCATATTCAAACGATAGGAGACCATCGAGCAAAAATGGAGACCAAAGAGAGAAAAAGGGGAAAAAAGGAGTAGGCGCACATAAACAGTGAATCTCAATCGGGAGGAATGTTTGAGGGAAGAGCGTAAGGCCTTTCTCCCGCTTCATCTTTTTTTCCCCTCTATCTGGTATGCCTCTGGAGCTTCTTTCGAACGAGTCTCTCATTTCCCTCGCAACCTCCCCACCTCTCATCGTGTACGCGTGGCAAAAAAAGGGGGGAAGAACAAAATGAACGAGGCGTGAATCAGCGTCTTTGGTTCCTTACGACGCCTCCAGCGCCGCCGATAGTCGGCTTTGTGGCGTTTGCCAAATTACGTTGCGTCGGGGGCGAGGAATAACAAAGCGCCTTCGGCTGTTCTTCTTCCCCACCGCAAGGCGGCGGCGTGGCGCGAGTTAGGGAGAGAAATGGGGAAAAGGTCGACGGCTTCCTGGTTGCTCCCTAACTCCTTTCCCCCCGTACTGCCCTCTTCCGCTTCATCATATCGAGCCTTTTTCGTATTAGCTTTCGCACGCTCAAGCGTGTTCCTTCGATTCACTCACTTTTGGCAGATTGCCCACTGAAATTTTTTTCTTTTCTCTTTCGGTACTCGTCTTCCGGGTAGTTCGCCCGATGTTTGAATGCGCGCGCAGGTCAGGAATGCGGTGGCGAGTGGCCCTCGCAGGAAACGCCTGTACATGCGCCAGCGAATCACTTCGTCTCTGTTTGCTTCTGCTTGCCGTTCGCGCCACCACTCTTTCTCGGCAGAAGCACAGCCGTCTCGTGAAACCTGGGGGTCGAGGTGATAATCGTGAGATATAAATAACACCACCTTCGTTTAATAAAAAAAATTACTCAGATCCGGCGCGCATGTTTGAATGCATGTCACGCGAAAGTACATTGGAACACGTAATTAAATGGTATACAACTAGATGCGAGGCCTGCAATTTTCTTTACTTCTTTTTTTGCAGCGAGTAATGTTGTGATTTATTGTTTGATTGCGCACAACGAAGGTGCACACGCTGGCTAAATTTTGAGGTCAAAATGCAGTGATTTCATGTGCTGCTTTGCTGGAGCTTGTATCTGTTCTGCATATAACGCTTATATATACCGGGTGTTTCAGCGAACGCTCAAAATTATTTAAAGGTTGCGTGTCGCAGATAGCACAATTCTAGTTGATGACCTGGTCTACTCGAAGAGGTGGACATTACTTAAAAAATATTGAAATACATAATCAACTAATTAACAGAAATTAACGAATTACGTTTTTAACTTATCCTTTTAAAAGCATACGAGAACTTTTTTTTCTGATGCAATATAATATTGTTAGAGAAATTGCACTAATAACAAATGTCTCGTATGGTTGTATTTCTACTTTTGTTGCCGCACTGTACTGCTTTATTCAGTTTTTTTTTCTTTTTTTGACGACGTTGTAATTATCTGCTGTCTAACCAATGTACTCTGTGTTTTCTGCCCTGCACTGCCAAACACAATAGGGATATGGGAGCTTTGTCAACCTGCTTTTTAGCGGCTTTTACTCCCATACACCTCAAACATGTTGTATGTAAACATGTTGGAAATCAATTCAATTCAACTAATTATCTGAAGACCTCTATTTCAATTTACAAATTGTAGCCGTGGAGTTCGCAAGGCGGATCCACTTGGAACGAATTCTCGGGATGACACCAGTTTCGAGATATTAATTCCCGAACTTTGCGGAGAAATGCATTGGTGTTGCAGTTACATTCTTAACGAAACGTCGTTTTATACATTCAAGCACAAAAGTAACTGGAACACCAACGCATTTCTCCGCAAAGTTCGGGAGTTAATATCTAGACACTGGCATCAGCCTGAGAATTCGTTCCAAGTGGATCCACCTTGCGAACTCCGCGGCTGGAATTTGTTAATTGCAATATGGGCCATAAGGTAATTAGTTAAAAACTTAATTATCGAATTTTTGTTAATTAGTAGATTACGCATTTCAATTGTTTGTGCAAGTAATGTTCTCCTCTTCGAGTAGACCAGCTCATGAACTACAATTTGTGTTATCTGCCACAGGCAACCGTTCAAAATGTTTGAAAGTGTTGGCTGAAACACCCTATATATTGCATATCATTTTTTTATTTACGCGAAGGCTTTCTTTGTTGACCGTCCTTGCAAATTATCTTTGTTACCTTGAACATTTTGTTCCTGGACTGTTCTTCAAACTGTTTTGTACAATGTTGACATTTTTGTGTAGTATGTTCCTTTCCATTAGTAGCATCTGACAATTAAGCTTTCATGTCTCGTGACATGTCGCGAAATGCTGACCTCGGTTGATTTGGTATTTTCTGCTAAGTCTGTTAAACTTCTCTTTCCGAAAATATATCCTGCGAGATACTGAACGGCCGGCGGACTCGAAAACATAGTTGGCTTAATTGGCAAAGAAAGGCACGTCGCGTCTGTGCCTTGCTAGCGTGTGTTCATCAGCGTGTACCTGAAAGCGATTGTTTCATGAGCACATACATAAATATTCATCACTATAGCACCACGTGCAAGAGACCTGAACGAGTATCTTCGGACCGTACTCGTGTACGCATGTGACTCATACTCATCATTTTGTATATCCTCCTCAAACCCGAGTGCAGCTCAACGGTGTGGTCGCTTTTAATGTCAGTTCTTATTGCCGACTGTTACGTTACGATTTCTTTTTTTTTATTTAGAACCGCAATTAGTTCCCGAAAGCAGGATCTTCATGTACGTGGAAAAAATAGACATCCCCTTATTTTCCTTCAGGTAAAAACAGCCTTTTTTTTTGCCTGAACACAGAGATCAGGTTGTAGACAGTGTTACAGGCAGGTGGACATGTTGATGCTGCATTCTGAATTTCGATATCATCTCGTGTTACTCAGAACGGAATCAACGGGTGCTTTTCGTGGCCTGTGACGATGCAGCGGTCTAGATTAACAAAAAAAGTCCTAGTCAATATTATCGATTGCTGACGGCACGAATAGGACTTAACAAACTTCCATTGTACTTACACAAGCGTCTGACTCTGTAATCGGGAATGATATTTTACGCGATCGTTTCTGAGATAAGTATGAAAATTGTCGGAGGCAATGCAACATAAATGTACGGGTGGCCTCAGAAGGATAACAATTTTCGGGCACTTATGACTCTCGAATGTTACGCCTTTTCTCTGCTATAAATGTGCTACAAATGTGCTATAAATAGGCACGCACGCGGTTGTGTTGTAGCTTCTCATATAAGGACGCAACAGCCAAGTAGAATTTTCTGTAGTAAGAAATACTTATCACTGGCTGGTGTATTCGACGCCACTTCGGTTGCTCTTGTGGTTAATGCGACACGACAAAGAAACGCTCAATTAGCTTAGATTGATAAAGTATTCTCGTAAAACTATATATTCATTCATTTGCGGTAAGAGGCTGAGTACCGGACGAGAAAGTGAAAACCAACCTTCCGATCTTTTGTCTTTGTTTTTTCGAACCGAAACTCTGGAGCCGGCACGTCAGCGTGACGTCATGAATTCCAAAGCATTTGCTTGTATTTGGGTTGTTGTGGCACTGTAAATGTTTTCGAATCCCTTTAATTCAGTCTTTGGCTATTTTAATAAACAAAGTAGTCCATGTTGACCGATAAGAAGATTAACTAGGTGTCAGGAAGTGCTGTCAAGATCTATGACGTCATCGTGATCTGGGGCGGGAATTTCAAGTTGGCGATGGTTTTTTGTGTTTGCTCCTTTTCTGGCTTATCGAGTGTTTTTTTTTAATGATTGATCAGTTTATTTCCATATGTTTAAATTATGGGGTTTTACGCGCCAAAACCACGATCTGATTATGAGGCACGACGTATAGTAGGGGACTCCGGAATAATTTCTACCACCTGGGGTTCTTTAACGTTCACCTAAATCTGAGTGCCGGGTGTTTTCGCATTTCGCCCCCATCGAAATGCGGCCGCCGTGGCCGGGATTTGATTCCGCGACCTCGTGCATACTTAGCAGCCGGACACCATATCCACATGTTTCCAAAAGACCATTTTAGCAAAAGCACCCGAGTCCTTAACAAAACTGCTAGTTCTTGGCTCATATGCAAATAATACAAAACAATATTGCAACGCAAGTTAAAAAGTAATCTGAAATAAAAGTTGACAATTTAAGAAGAGAAACAAAATTGATTTTGCGCAAAAGTAAAAAAAAAGAAAACAAATAGCAAAAGCACACGAAATTACAACACTGAAACGTATTAGTTATCAATTAACGGTTGCATATGAGAATGCGAAATTTTTTACTTCATTTTTAAAAATCGTCTTTGGAAAGTTATTCCATATATTTGTCCGTATGTAGGCTTACCGGGGCCTACTGTGCAGGTTCTTGAACAGGTGGAATATTAAGTTTTCTCCGACTGCGAGAATGTTTCTTTTTGTTTTTGCTCTTTTTGTTTTACATGTGAAGGATAACAAGTTTAATATCGACACAACGAAACGGGATATAACGAAATAATGGATATAACGAACTAAGTTTTGGAAGAGCAGACCTTAGCCAGGTGGCCGGTGTACCAATTTTTGCCTGTCGTCTTTGGTTTTGTAGCTTACAAACCAAAATAAGGTCATTCTCCTGCTTAAAAAAAGTGAAAATTCTTTCGAAATTCTGACAGAGATTCATAGTGTAGTACATGCAATGATGGACATGAGGAAGTAATTCTGGCTCTCTCTTCAACTTTGTTATAACGAGGGTTTACTGTATGCTAACACAGCTCACGTTATTTCTCTATTTAGTCTCCCTTTTACAAGAAAGCGGCGTTTCATAAATGCCACATGCCACCCAGCTGTCAGACTGAAGTGCCTCTAGAACTTCAGTCGCAACGATACAACGTCTGCTTTCACCCAATCCCGCTGCAGAGATCGCGCGTTTAATTTCAGCTTACAACTCGGCCTCGTCTACTTTCCGCCACCCTTTGGCCCGCCTTCACCACCGCCTTCCCGCTTCTCTGTTCGTGCTTCGAAAAAAAAAAATTCTTTAATCTTTCGCAGTTCGCAGTAAGTGCGAACGAAGAGCGTACAGCAGGGGAAAAAAAAAGGGGGGGGGGGGGCGAACAACGCGCCCCTTTTTATTATTATTATTTGTTTTTTCTTTCGTCAGAAAGGAAGACATTCTGTTCAAAAAACCTTCCGACGCTGTGTTTCCTGATGTTTCGTTATTTCTCTTTCTTCTCAGCTTTGGGGCGCACTAGCCTTCTGGACGAAGCACGGAACGATCTTCAATTCCGCTCAGCTTGTTTATTCTGCCGTCGCTTGCGCTTCTTTGCCTCTTACTATTTTTTTTTTCCAGGCAGAGTGTTTTCACCTTCTCCCTCTTCCTTCTACTTCTTCGTTTTAACTCGACATCGTCGAGGCCGTGACCTCCCCGGAAGTATAATTACAAAGCCAAACATCTGCCGCACGATTCGAAGGAGAAAGAGATAGAGGGCGGGGAAAAAAAAAAGAGAAAAAGTCAGAGCCAGGTCATATATGCGGCATGTCGGAGCTGCTGCACCGGCTGGCGCTGCGGCCTGGGCATGCGCATAATCGAATAAGGCGCAGCGGTGCCGGCCCCCTGTTATACTCCTCAGTATATTTCCTTTTCACTTTCTTTTTTTTTTCGTTTTCTTGCATAGAGAGGGTGGCGTTAAAAACGAAATCACCGGCACTTGACGTCATACTTTCAAAGGCCGTTGCACGCTTCATCGTTTCTTGGGTGGCTCTGCTCGTAGCAACACCTCCTCCCCTCCCTCTCCCCCCCCCTCTCCCACGAAGTTCACGAAGAAGGAGCTAACGACAACACGCGAGGGAAGTTACCCGGTCAGAAGAAGAACAGAGAGAGAGAAAGGAAAAGCGTCCGCCATGGAAATTTTATAGTGTTCAGTTATGCTATGTACACATGCAAATACACACGCATTTCATCTCCGGCCGCGACCGTTTCCTCTTCAACCCCCCCCCCCCCCCCCTCCCCTCTTATAGAAAAAGAAATAAAGTTGCAAAGTTCCCCGAAGTAACGCGAGAGCTCACATTGCGCGCTGGTGCGCGATGTTTGCCCCGCCTTGGTCCTTGCCGTTCTTTTATCTTGGGCTTCGAGTTAATACAAATCTTTTCCCTTGCCAGTGATTGTAGTTGCAAATTGCGCATCGCTGAGAGATGGCGTTATGGCATACACAGGCCACCTTTTTCTCCCACATAGCTTTGCGCTGGAAAGAAAGCAACCAACATAATATTTGCTGCGCTACGTTGTTTCCTTCTTGTTATTCTCTACAGTAATGCAAATTCCATTAGTATTTTTATGCCACATTCCTGTGTGAAAAAAAAAATAAGGAAGATGAAAAGGAAGGAAAAGCTGTCATAAAACTAAGGAAATCAGGCAATATTGTTTTACTACAGAAACTCACCGGCAGTTGGAGATTACAAACATTCCTTTCATTTAGGTTATGGAACGAAGCTTTTGTCCATATTTATGCTGCAAACCTGCTTTCCTCGATATTTTAAAGGTCACCACGTAAAGTGAAAATGCTGACAGCCTGCTCTTTGAATAGCGTACGTAAGTGGCCTTAACGATGACAGTAATGCCAAGCAATGGAAATGTAATAGTTGCGAACTACCACGCTCGACGAGAAATTAGACGTGTTGCCCCGCATCACTGCTTTAATTAGCATTCTTTCTTACTTCAGGAGGCCCTCTGGCTGCGCATCCACTTGTAACAAATATTTCAGTTCCTGTCGTGATATAACCATTCATCTATGAGAAGTCAATATCCGTAATTAATGTAGACTCTGCAAGTATGACGAATGCCCTAATGCGACCTAAATACTCACACTACAGTTTCGAACCTTTTTGCTGCAAAGTTATCGCGGTGTATCCAGAAAGATATATGTAAATTTGTAGGCCTTGAAATAAAATTCAGTCATAGTCTGCGACTAGAGGGGTCAACTAGCCTGTATTTTATTTGTAAGTGACTGCACGCGTGTGTCCTTTTCCGCCGTGTATAGGTGCAGACAACGAACTGCTTGCTCCCGTACTGTCCGCTTATATCCGTATTTCCTATCCGTCTCAGCACCGCGGAGGCCACCAGTGATCCCGTACTGTCCGCTTGTATAGGTGCAGAGAACGAACTGCTTGCTGCTGTACTGTCCGCCTATATCCGTATTTGTTATCCGTCCCAGCGCCGCGGAGGCCACCAGTGCTCCTGTACTGTCCGCTTATATCCGTGTTTCCTATCCGTCCCAGCACTGCGGAGGCCACCAGCAGCACCCCTGCAGGAGGAGGCGTTGTCGTAGCAGCAGCCGCAGCAGTAGCAGCATTGGTGTGAACAGCAGGAGGAGGAGGGTCCCCGGAGGAGGCCCGCCGCCGGCCACATGAACCACCCGCCTGGACGCCCGCCGCCCCGCCTCGGAGAAAAGGTCAAGCATATCATCGCCGCCAGGATGCTCTGCTGCGGACGCAAAAAGGTGCCCGCATCTGCCACACGGCGGCGCTGCCTTCTCTTTCCCTCTCTTACAGTCATAGGTATACCGGTACAAGGTATATTTCGAGGGAAAGGAAATAAAAAGATCAATTAGATGTAGGCAAAAATGTTCGTTTCATCGCTGTTTGGAACGAAAAACGTTAGGCCTAACGTGAAGGGACAGGAACAGAGCGGTGTGGGTCAGAGAGCAAACGGGGATAGCCGATATTCTAATTGACATTACGAGAAAAAAAAATGGAGCTGGGCAGGCCACGTAATGCGCAGGGTGGATAAGCGGTGGACCATTAGAGTTACAGAATGAATACCAAGAGAAGGGAAGCGCAGTAGAGGACAGCAGAAAATTAGGTGGGTTGAAGAAATTAGGAAATTAGCAGGTGCAAGTTGGAATCAACTAGCGCAAGACAGGGGCAATTGGAGATCCGCGGGAGAGACATTCGTCCTGCAGTGGACATAAATATAGGCTGATGATGATGTTGATGATGACAAAAAAATGTTAGATGAAAAACATGTATAGCGCATAGCTGAATAAATCAAGCAGGATAGGGGACTATCATCATCATCACCATTATCATCATCACCATTATCATCATCATCATCATCATCATCATCATCTCTCCAGCAAGGCTCGTATTGAACGTCCGCCTTCCAGAGGCGCTGGAATTTTATTTATTTATACATTCTTTTATTTCAGGATACTGTCAGTCTAAGGCAGTAATTTTAAAGGAGTGGACATTAATAAACGGCATATATAATGACTTACATACTAAGGTTCATAAGTGAAAAAGAAGATGAAAGACGCGCACAATATGTATATCACATTTTTGCCCGAGTGGGCTTGAATACAGGGCCATATATAGCTACTTACATGCTAAAATTCATACACGAAAGATACCACGAAAGGTACGCACAATATATACATCACTGTGGTTTGGGTACACATATTACGTGCTTTTTCAACATCTTACGAAACACATTGAAAGTTGGTCGAATGACTACAAATGAATGCAGTGTGTTCCACTCTCTTATTGACTGTGGAAAACAAGAAAACAAAGATAGTGTTGAAGTGTTAAGTAGTGCTCATGACGCACTTGTGTTTTACGTATAAATTCTACAAACGCTACGCTATTTATCTTGAAACCGCAATGCAGCAACCCGTAGAAAAAATTCAGCCTATGTACGAGTAGCTTTGCTCTAGTGGACAAAGTAGATAGACCGGCACTGCACAAGAGCTTGGTCGGCGAGTCTGTCCGTATATACTTAATTAAGGTAAACCTTGGAGCCTTCCGCTGGACGTTATTGGAATGTTAATCTTCGTACCATACTATATTCGTGCATTCCAGTACTGGCATGGTAAGTGTAGTGTATGCTAGTTTCACGAGCGGATGACAGTATTAACTAGTCGGTAGTCGAGATAAGCAAGATACGTTTAGAGATTGGTGAAAGAGAAAGCAGGGCAGTGATTGATAGAACCGGATTCATTATGCAAGCATGAGTAAGTGTACGATATCGAAACAGAGGTTTTTATGGGAAGAAAGAAAGGTTCTAGTGAGAGAGAGGTAGAATACTGGGCTGTTGCGCATGCATATAATAGCCGATTAGCCTAAACAGGCTAGGCGACTATTTGTTGCCGCCCCGTTTCAAAGGTGATGCCAATAGAAATCGTCGTCATCATCATCATAATCATCATCACGTCTCGCCGACTAATGTGTCTGCTGCAGGAAAAATCTAGAAATTTGAAGAGAGTGAAAATAAACTTTATACAAAAGAGCGCAAGAGCGTTGTCAGCACGTTGTAACAAAGTTTCCTACTTAGATAACTACAGCGGGAACTCTATTGCTGTGATCGTTTAGCTAGCTAGCTCGTTGTGAAGGCTGACATAGCAGTCTACCGGGCGAGCCGAAGCAAGCATCAAAACCCTGCAATCGCCGGCTCCCGCGTGACTACTTTCTGTGTCATGACGTCACAATAGAGTAACCTCCTGGTAAGCGAGACAGAAGCTGGCTGTGGAAAATCTATTAAATTAGAATATTTAGGACGCTCCGAGGCCTGCTGGTGTTTTTTGCGGGGTTTAGAGGTCCGGGATCTTTATTTAAGGTAGAAAATGAACAGTCGAAAATTCAATGCTAGTGATCCTTTGAATATATGACATCACGCAAGTACTAACACGCAAAATTAAACAATATTGAACACAGCTAAGAGTCGTGAAAAACGAGTAATGAAACAGATTATAAAGGCTGTTTTTGAGAGCGCGCGTAATTCTGACTCAGATGAAATTTATGGAGTATAGGTTAGGGACGGTGTAAGGCGACATCTGGAAGCCAGGAATGGTACGTGACCAGGAAGCAAACCGCTGCTCACAAAGTTAAAAAACGTAGGCAACCTCGAGACGTCGACGTTGTAGGAGTGGCTCTAGTGTACATATAATGTCAATACTCGCAGTGAACAACTTTGTTTCGGAAAACCTTCGGTTTCCTACGAGCAGATGGCTGTCAAGCCGTTCCTGGTCCCCACCTCCTCAGCGCGTTTGATGGCCTGGAGCTGGGCGTCCAGGCTTGTAGTCATTAGGGTTCAGTCCCAGGCTTCACTCGACGGTGACTGTCCTATATCTGGTGTGGGAGGGTCCTTGCTGCATCCTCAGGTGATGTGTCCAGGGTGGCAGTCTTTGTCTTAAAGAGGGCGCATGTTGATGTGAAGAAGGCTAGATCTAGAATAGAGGCACGGGGAAGGGATTATGTTCGATAGTTTTGTTGGTGCTACTACCAGGTGGTAAACACAAGAGTAACAGTGCAATTAACTTCACAAGTTAGTGATTTTTGGCATTGGCCAGCAGCCTTCCCTATTATGTCCAGCCCCATGGAGGATTGGCTGAAATTTTCTCTCACGAACAATTCTTCCGTAAGGCGTCTTTGTGAACACGGACCCTGATTATTTCAGGTTCAATGTAACTTAATGGAAATTCGTTGGAAACTTGGTTGGTACCTGCTTACTACGGCTAGTCGCATACGGTGAACCTGACGAATGGTTTGTTTTTGCATGCGTGTGTACACATATCGTGAACTTGGCGTGGCGTGCATGCCCGCTTACTTCTTTTCCCTACAAGCGTGCTGTCGTAACCCCGATGTGGCGCAGGAGAACCACGAGGGTGACCTGGTGGTGTGCGTCGAAGGCGGCAGCGAGACGTGGGGTCCCCGGGTGGGGGCGGTCAGACCCCGGCTGGCGCCGGGAGCCCCCGCTCCCGAAATGGTTCTGCAGGGGGACTTCCGAAAGGTGCGTTGGCACGTTCTTATTAAGGCGAGAAAGCCTTAGGTGTCTTGTGTACGCGGTGACCTTGCGGTGACCTTGGCGACAGTGCGCCGTGACGAAAAATGGCCGGTGCCGCAAAGAGTAAAAACACGTCTAAAAATGCTCGGATTGACGTCACGTTTCTCAGGGAGGTTCCTGTAAACGAAGTAAATGAGTGGCCTTGAAAAGAAAATATGGTAAATTTCGGTCGGGGTGGGAATCGAGTCCGGGCCTCCGTGCGAGACGAGCACGCTTCCCTGAAGCCACGGCTGCTCCACGGTTGTGGCTTACTCAAAGTGGGCCTAGTGCGTGCCTGATTGCACACGTCACGTGGTCACAGAGACGCGCTCGTGCGACTGCTCGCGCGTTCGTCGTCGTCGTCTTCCACAGCTGGCAGGCTTTTTGCCTTCACGTTTTACAAATCTGTAACACTTGCTTACTTTTATTTTCTTGTAAAAAAATGTGGCTACGCCTACGCAGCTTCACAGCTCCGAAGGCTCACAAGATGACAGTGTTTAACCCCGCAAAGCACAAATACACGAAGTGAAAAAGCCGCTCGTAACATGTCCATTACGCTGCAACGGAATGGTGGTGCCATCTGTCACGATTACGGCGAACGCCGTCCTTTCGCCCGTGGCCTCCGCGATCAGCTCCCGCAGAGCGCTGATCGCAGAGGTCACGTTTCGCCGTAGCCGTGACGCTCCCTCTGGATTTATTATGGACGACACGGTGGGTGAACAATGGCCACAAAATGAGTACTAAACTAAACTTACCAGAAAATGCTACCTTCGTGCAAAATTTGAGTGCGAACAAGCCAGCGGTTTAGCACGAACGGTCATACGTATACCTCACGCACTTAAAGGGACCCTGAAACGATTTTGATGATTTTGTACAAACGTACTGAGTCGTTAGGGTAGGTCTTTCTGATCAATAATCGACGCATGTAAGTGCTCCGCGTAAAGCGTGGAATGTATTCTAAGGTTTTAAAACGGCACATCGCTACGATCGAAGCACGCCAATCGGCTGAGTTTTCAGCCGCCCATGACCAGGTTACAGCCAGGTGGCGCGATTTGACCGTATGACGTCAATAGGGCGAGCTATCCGATTGGCTGCCTATGGCGCGTCATCGATAATTGTGCCAACATTATGGTGAACAAATGTTGCTCGTACTAGTTTGGATGTTAGTTCTTTTGTTTCTATAAAAAGGAAGTAACAGAAAGAGAGTGTACAAGGACAATGTATCACTAAACTAAAAGCACTTCCGGCCCACAGCAAGTGTCGTCTGCTTGTGTTGCAACGTGCTCCGTGTTGACGAGAGGTGCGCGGTCAGTGTTGGTCTCGTTCTTTCTTTTCGCGAGCACCATGGTTCGCCATTGTTGCGTTGTGGGCGACTGGCAATATTACGAGCTGCGACATCGTGCCCCTCTGCAAGGCAGCAGATGAGCGGAGTGGCTGCAGCGCATCGGACTGTCGCTATCCAAACGGCGCCAGCATCTACGCGTTTGCGGCCGTCACTTCACGCCGAAGGATTACTACCACAATAGAGTCTAGCGTGTCCGGTATTCGGATAAACGCAAGCGCAAGTGTACTGGCCGTTCTACGGGATGAACGGAAGCGCAAACGTGAACTGCTTGCACGGCGCAGCCACCTGGCGGCACAAAGTGTAACCAAACACAGAGCTAATATAGCAGTAAACAAGTGCATTCTACTTCGCTGCTGGTGCAACAAACAAATACACGCAAAATTGCCGCGCGACTGACCGCTCGAGGCACTTTGCGTGTACTCGCGGGCTTCTTTCACGCTCGGAAAAATACATTTATTGTGGCATGTATTGAGCAACAGAAAGCTGCGCCGGGAGTTTTTCATGTTGCTCTACAATTTTATCATTGACACTTTTCATCAACTTGTAATATATGAGAAGTTCATTAATTAATGAGGACGTCATGTAATTAGGCGGAATGCACAAAAAATAATAATTTGAGCATCTCCGAGCGACGACAAACAACATATACCTCGAGTCCTGTCCAGCTATTTGCATATTTTGAAAGTTTGGCTCGAGTTACGGGGGACAGCCTATACAAGTTCCGTCTCGTCATCTCGCTCAGTCTCGTCCGCGCCCGTTGTGTGACATGCGTAGCCGTGCACGTGTGTAATGTGGTGTGTGCATAGCCATGACACGTGTCGCCCATGGCCGTGCAACGTGTCTCGCAGGTGAGCGGCATCTCGAGCGAGGTGTTCCGCCAGATCGAGGCCGTCGAGCGGGAGTACGACGCCACCACGGCGGCCCACCTGGAGGCCGTGCAGAAGCGCGGCGAGATGGTGGTGCGCGTGCTCGACCCGCGCTGCCTGGGCCGCGCCGGGGCGCAGGCGGCGCGGCGCTACGCGCAGGGCGGCACCGCCTTCGTCGAGATCGTCAAGCGGCCCGGGCAGACGCTCGGGCTGTACATCCGCGAGGGAGACGGAGTGCGCACGCAGGAAGGGGTCAGTGCACATCCACCGTACCTACGCGAGAAATTGCCACACGGCCGTAATGCCATTATAACCAGCAACACCGTATGCCGCTTTGGGCGGGCGAAAATACTGTTGCGACAGCAGTTATGCATGGACACTCCAGCCGCGTTTCTGCCGTCGCCGTCGCCGTGAGGTTCCGTGTAAATTATGAATGCCTAAGTGTTATATGGCTCTCATGAGGCGGAAAGTTCCGGCGTTGGCGTGACTACAGGATGGTTCAAAAAAGTAGTCAGCTTAAGTGAGCCCGCGACGTTTGGTGGGAGTCAAACCCACGACCTTTGGTGTTCATTGAGGCGGAGGTAATTAAGGTACAGTTAATAATGTTGAGATAATTAAGACACCGCTAATTAATGTAGAGTTAACATGGCACGTGTTTAATTAAGATAGAGTTCATTACACCACTCGAACCCACGACCATCGGTGGGAGTCGAATTCACGACCGTTGGCGTTAATTATGACGAAGTTAATAAAGGCTCAGGTAATTAAGGTATAGTTAATTAAGACACTCGAACCCACGACCTTTGGTGGGAGTCGAACCCTCAACCTTTTGTGGTCGCAATGCTTTCGCATTCATCCACGTACGGATAACTAAGTGCCCCTTGAAATTTCTTTTGGACTGCTCTTATTGGCTTGACGGGAAGAGATTGGTCATTGCAGTACAGAATTATGGCCAAAGTTGAGCAGGTTGGTTGTCCCGAAAAATGGTAAGGATGCGTGATAAATCGAAACACATATTCAACTAATTAAGAAAAATTCACTCATCATATTTTTAATTAATTAGGTTAAGGTAGATATTGCAATTTACGAATTGTAGCCATTGAGTTTGCCAGGCGTGTCCACTTGGAATGAATTTTCAGAATGACACCAGTTTGGACTTACGCGCCATTAAGCCCGCACTAAAAATGCACTATTGTGCCACATAGCTTTTTAACATTACGCCCTTTTATGCATTGAAGTACAAGAGTAACTGGAACGCCCATGTATTTCTTCCCACACTTTGGGAAATATGTTGAAACTGGTGTCATCCTGGAGATTAATTTTAAGTGCATACGTCTCGCAAGCTCACCGTCTACAATTCCTACTGTGCAGTAAAGAATTAATTAATTAATTAATTAATTAGTTATTTACTGAGTTTATGGTAAATAGTTTAATATGTTTAACGCTTTCTCGTGCAAGTAATGTCCGCCTCATCGAATAATCTAGGTCATGGACAAGAACTATGCTATCTGCTACAGGCGATCTTTTTTTTTTAATTTCGGGAAACTTAAAAATGATCACCCCGCATATGTACTGCAATTTACTTACCATCATGTCTTCCTCTTACATAGATTATGCTTTGTTTAACCGTAATTTATCGGCTGTAGCCTGAACACCTTCCGCTGAGACTGCGCGGAGCGCCGCGCACAAACCGCTCGATTACATATAGACTAGTAATAATGTAAGTCATAATTGTTAGTGTTCTATTAGCACGCACACGGAGAGAATAAGTCGCGCTGCGACTCGCTCTGTCGCCAGGTGTTCATCTCTCGCATCGCCCTGGAGAGCGCGGTGTACCACTCGGGTCTCCTGCGGGTGGGCGACGAGATCCTTGCCGTGAACCTGGTGGACGTGCGCAACATGAGCCTGGACGACGTGGTGATCATCATGTCCATACCGCGCCGCCTGGTGCTCGCCGTGCGCTCCAAGGGCGCCGGCGGTCCCGGAGGACGCTCGGGGGCGCTGCCTCCCGTGCCGGCCATGGCAGCCGAGAGGCAGCGGCCGCCCGTCGTCATCGTCAAGAGGGGCGTCCAGGTACGTATCGTCATCAGCATTTTTTTTATTGCGATAGCAATTATATGGACACTTCAACCGGATTTCTGCCGTCGTCGTCGCCGTCGCCATCGCCGTGAGGTTCCGTATAGATTCCAAGGGCGATAAAATCGTCGCCGCGCGCTATCACGGAGAGCGAACGCACGGCGGAAAGCAAACGCGACCGTCGCGCGAAAGGCCGTGGGGGTGTGGGAGGGAGGGGAGGGAGGCGGGGCGACGCTGTGCTGCTTCACCAAATGCTTATCTTGCAACCGGGCGCAAGGGGAACTGGCCACTCAATCTCCCACGCGAAAGCAAGAAATCGGGAAGACAGCGCGGGAGGGAGGGAAGGGGGGGAGGCAGCTTCTCCTCTGCCAACAACTTCTCCTCTGCACAACTCCTCAGCACTTTGCCGCGCGGTGGCGGTCGCCCGCACCGTCTCTTATCTCTACACCGCTCTGACCTTTGTATGCGCTGTGCATTCGCCGCTCAGTTTCCGTTGAAGCGATAGGCCGCGCGAACTTTCGCCCGCTGCGGCGGCTGCGCTTGCTGCCAGCGTTTTGACAGTCGTTGTCTGCGGTCATTCAGTGTGATCTATTCATGTTTGCTTGTGCGCGCTGACACCACGATTGTTAATTCAGTTAGTAAGCGAATGTGTCCAAGTTTATGCAGCCGATAAAACTACTATCCCTACTCCGAATAGGTCTCTATACTAATTTGCTATCGAAATCGATGCCTCGCCTTTCGGGCGAAACTGCGACATTTTTTTTATTGCGATAGCAAAATTATATGGACACTCCGGGCGCCTTTCTGCCGTCGCCGTGATGTTCCGCATAGTCCAAGGGCGATAACAGCATGCGCCTTGCGCCGTATGCTGTATGTGCGAGTGAAAACGTGCGATGGAGAACCGCACGAGATTGAGTTGGGGCTCAATCTCGCGACTTTAGCGCCGTCGCGGCGCAAAAGTCACCGGGAAAAGGGGAGGGGTAGGGGCGTTCTATTCCGGCGGCTGCTGCGTATTGCGCGGCCCCTACCTTGAAAGCGATCTGCGACAGGGAAACAGTGCGCTGAGGGCTTTTATGTCCACTGCAGGACGAAGGTCTCTCTTAGCGTGGAAGCCTGGGAGTGTTGGTGATTCATTGGAGTCACCAACACGCCGAAGGTCATTTTTTCCGAAGGTCTCTCCCCAGCGATTTCCGATTGCCCCTGTCTCGCGCTGATGCCAAACTTGCGCCCCTGTAAATTTTCCCAATTTCATCACCCCCACCTAATTTTCTGCCGCCCTCGACTGCGCTTACTCGTACGTATACTGCGTACGTTGTACTTCGATTTAGTGGTCTGTACACTCGGCTCCCGTTAATTCAATCCTCGCGGGACCACTAAATTCGAATGATCCATTCCAAGCACAAGAGGAAACAGGAAAACCTAGAGAAGAAAAGACAACAGGACAGGGTGAACGCTGTTCCTGCCTGTCGTTGCATCCTCCCTGTCTCCCCCCCTCGATTTTCCTGTTCACCCTTAAGCGCTAGAAATTCATGAAATGTCTGTAATGTCTTCCTGCTTTTTGCTCGTGAAGCGCGGCAAGCGCCGACCTGCTTAATCGCTGCGTCAGCATTGAAACTTCCTAAGATAAAAGTGAATTAAAACAGTTTGACGTTTAGAGAATCAGTAACGCCATCCGATTAATTTCTTGTTGTTTAAGCCTCGGTAGCCGCTGCGCGCGCGACGGGACAGCGGCGGAGATGTAATTAACGCAAGCGGCAGGCTTTCTCGTTCGAACTAAATGAGTTTTTATTCCTTAGCAATGGATGGTTTCTCGCAAGACCTTTCCGTTATGCTCGAATTAAGCGAAAATTCGAATTAACGAAGGTCGACTGTAATATACCTTCTAGGTACATAAAGTACATATCTGCGGCTTTCACTGTTTGACGATGTTTTTTAACATTAGAACTGGAATAAATAAACAAAAATACTTGAACGATCCTACTTACGTGTCAAAATCATGTCCTGAAGGCACGCCAGTACAAATGCCGCAATAATGCTGTCTAACATGGCTTTTTTTTTTGCTGCGTACCATACAAGACTAGAATTAATTACCAGAATGCATCGCCACTGCGCCCTCTACTTCTTTTTACACTGCTGCAAGAACATGTATTTCTATACGAGAGCTGGTCACTTCTATTGTGACAAACAATATTGTTCATATTCCTCTCCTGACAGCACTTGGTACTTTCGTGCCTCATTCATATCGTTATCCCACGTACAAGATTGCCCTCTTTTGGTGCTATGGATATCTGATTAAATAAAAATAATAAATTACAGAGGGGAAGTGTAAAAACGTAAGAATAAAGTGCAACATAAGAACACAGTGTTGAAAGCAGCAACCGAAAAGTTCAAAGACCAAACGCAGATGCTGATTTATGTATCATGGCCCGAGTTCACAAAAAACTTCTTACGTTAGAATTTTTCGTAAGAAAAAATTTCAATTTCCCCATTTCCATTTCGGTCCATGACCTATGTTGTGCAACCATACAGAAATACTGATTTGATGACGCATGCAGTGTCTTTTTTTATTTTTTTTTGTACGCGGTTCTTCGCATTGTCCCTTCATTTGAACTTTCCATTGTATTTACCTAACATTGCCTCCTCCTATGTATTGTAGATGTTATTAGTATTGTAGATGTTAGTACATGTGGTATTTTGTTTCTTATTTATGTACCACACTCCCCTTTGTCAGGCTTTGTGCGCTTCTGGGTAAAACAAACAAACAAACAAATAAATAAATAAATAAATAAATAAATAAATAAATAAATAAATAAATAAATAAATAAATAAATAAATAAATAAATAAATAAATAAATAAATAAATAAATAAATAAATAAATAAATAAATAATCAATCCGGATGCCAGACATAGCATTAGCGAACGCGGCAATGTATAGTAAATATAGGAACCCGGCAAAGTCGGGTCGAGTAGACTTGCCGGGCCAAAATACCGGTCGTCGTGTTTAACGCAAACCCGATAGCTGGTCTGACAGAGCTTCCGTCGATGCGATGTTCGGTCAGTTCGCCTGTACAAGGGATGGGTCGACTATCCCAAGCCCGCTCGGCTATAGGCGATTTTGTATTCGTTTCATGAGCGCCGCCATCTTGGACTGCTACACAAAGAATTTTCAAGTTTTATGCGAAGTGAATTCACGTAACGTGGTCACAAAACACTGAACGCATTTGTACAACTATTTTCATGCTTGCAAATCGACTGTAGTAACGTACATTTCCTTGTGAATGGTAGAAAACAGCAGCGTTAACAGCCCAAGATGGCGCCGTCTAAATGTTCCCGTAAAATAGTCTATAGCCGCACGTAAACGCGCGGTCGACTCGACCGGGATGAGTCGTGTTCGACTTTCGACTCGACCGGGATGGGTCGTGTTCGACTTTTGACTCGACCCGCTCGAGCGTCGAGTTTCGCGTAAACGAAGCTATATCGTTTGTCGTGTCGCGGTGTCGCCGCTTTTGCGGCTTTTCACAAACACGACGCTCTGCCCAGCAATCCTTAAACATTTTGACCCAATGGCCATCGGCACGTGCCACCACTGTGGGGTGGTGGCAGACACCTTCCACATGGTATGGGCCTGCCAAAGTAATCTAGCACTTACTCCCAACCTCAACCCTACCCGAGAGGACTGGGAGGCAGCCCTGCTTGGTTATTCAGACATTCACGCCCAAAAGGCCTTGGTCCAGAGAGCCAGGCTGGCGGCTTCGACTAATGGGGTCCCGGACTAGGGATCCCACCCAATATGCAGGGCCCCGCAAGGGGGCCCACACCTCTCTTTACACTGAATAAGTGCTTTTTACCACCACCAGGAAGCCGAGGACGACCTCCACAGCGAGAATGGCATGGGCGGCGGGGGTGGCCTGATGGAGAACCCTTACTACAGCAGCACGGTGCCGGTGCGGAGGCAACCTCAGCCCCCGCACCGCTACCCCAAGACCCTCGAGAGCCTGGCAGAACAGGTGCACGCCTTCCGGGACAGCCCGCACATGGAGCGCTCATCGGCGGCCAGGAATAGGTGGGCGCGACAGCGACCTGCTTTCACTGCAAACGGCTTCGCGTGCAAAAAGAAAACGGGGTGGCATCGTGGAGCCGTATATCCTGCTAAGACCCCTCGTACAATATATACAGAGTAGAATCTCGTCGATACGATTCTGCATGATATGTTTTTCGGTATAATACGTTGCTTTTTCTTTTTCCCGATAATACGATCTGGTTGGATATTATTTTGGATGATACGATTTTCGGATGATGCGCTTTACTTTCCGGTTCCCGCGAAAATTGTATCAACGAGATTCCACTGTATTGCACATTGCCTCCGACTTTTTATATAAATTCACGAAGTGGTTACGCAAGATATATATATATATATATATATATATATATATATATATATATATATATATATATATATATATATATATATAGAAAGGCAGGGAGGTCAGCCGGAGCTATAGCTTGCTCTGGCCTGCTACTTACTCTACACTGGGGGAAAGGGACGGGGAAGAAAAGGGCTTATGAGTGATGATATGAGGAGAAGGTGCGTGTATACAAGTTCGCAACGTGGTGGCATCTGTATAACAGTGCGTCCAGCCCAGTGGCTTGCATGAAGGATATAGCGGCACTGGTTATTATGGCTGCGCTGTTTTCGTTGGGCCATGGTCCTCAAGGAAACTCGTCTGGTAGTGGGCTCTCATCGATGTTTGCAACGGAAGAGGCCAGTTTCTGTCGGTATTGCGCGTACGCGGGACAAACGCAAACTATATGATCAAGTGTTTCTGGTACGTGACAGAATTCACAACATGAGCTGGTATCAAAATATTCTTTCTTGGTATGAAGTGCGGTGCGTGCGCAACTAAAAAAAAAGTAGTTTATTCATATTCTTGTCATCCGCTTTCGAGAAATTTGACGCTAAATTGACCTAGACCTCTGTGTCGTCCCACAGGGCCGAAAACAACCTCGAGGTGTTTTTTTTTTTTTAGATCACTGATATTGCGCGAAAATACCGGACGGGACAGCAACATGACAATATAGTACACTTAGTTAAATCTTCATCTATGCGTTTAGGCAATAAAATGCAGTTTTTACCATGACAAACACAAGGAGATGATGGAGGTACCACGTACATGTTTTTCAAGTTTATAGCGCAATAGTGGACAATAAAAACCACCTTGACGAGCGAATATGTCCCATGGTTGTGTTCGGGTCTCAGGAGCTAGGATATGCCGGGACCCCGTGTTGGTAACCCACGCTTGAAACTACGGCGCGAGAACTAGCTACACTGGACGACACGAAGACAAGACGAACGAAGCGCAGGACAATCAATAATATATGCCTATCATATGTTCGTGTGCTTTCAATAAAATTATCTGTTGATGGTCCTGCGCTTTGTCCATGTTGTCTTCTTTTCGTCCCGTGTAGTTTTCACGCTGTAGTTTCAAGTAATCCCGGTAGGTCTCACGGTAGTCTGCCGAAACCTTTCGCGGCTGAGGAACATATGAGTCAATTTCAACGCTTAGGAGCAAGTGGAAACACCTTTGAAGAAGACGGGAACGGCGATAGTCTGCCTTTTTTTTCTACGACGTTTCGTTTTTCTACTAAGCGATGGAAATGTTTCACTGCCACCGCAGAACTAGCCACTTTTCGCCAGCTAAATGGCCGCAGAAACTGCAGGTCCTGCACAAACCGACCTGCACAAACTGTAGATCGGTGCATGTGTCCACGCACTCTCCACTGCCACCACCACAGCTACCCCATTGCCAACCCTAATACCACTACCAACCACAATACCACTACTAGCCACAACACCCCCGATCAGAAGCGACAAATGGGCGATTTGGTATGGAGGACACGGATAAATCGGAGCAAGTAAGAGTTAAGACACGGAAAAGAGCCCCTCGAACTAGAAAAATAAATCGATCAGAAGCGAAAAATGAGTGAGCTGGTACGGAGGCATGCATACTAAATCGATTTAGTCATGCCTGCGTACCGACTCGCCCATTTTTCGGTTCTGATCAATTTATATTTCCCGTTTAAGGGACTCTTTTCCGTGTCTTAACGCTCACTTAAGCACTTAAGCGCTGTGCATTGTCTCTTTTCGTGCCTTTACTTTTGCCCGAGTAGTTCGCGCTCCGATTGAGCCGCAAATCCGCTACACCACGCCCACACCACTACCACCCCCCCAGCACCACCACCGGCACCGCCGCGTGTCGGCTCAACGCAAGGTACTGTCTGTGACGCAGGTACTGGGACGAACACGACCGAGGCATGTCGTCGCGGCGGCTTCTGCGCACCGAGAGCGAGCAGCGGCTGATGCAGCCCGAGATGATGATGCAGGGCCCGCACGCGGGCCGCTATTACTCGCTCAGGCCTTCGGCCACGGGCGGTGGCATGGTCTCCCTGCACCACGCGGCGCACCACCAACAGCAGCATCATCATCAGCAGCAGCAGATGGCGCCCGGGGGCATCCTGCGGCGCCGGTCGCTCATGGAGAGTTGCTCGGACACCGAGGTCCAGTCCGGCAGGAGACCGCCTTCGGCCATGGGCGGGGCCTCCTACATGGCAGCCCCAACACACGGGGTACGAAGCTCAGTGAGCCGTTTCACTTCAAGGCTCCTGCTACGCTGGTATACCGAACATTCATCGTACTGAAGCGCAGACAAAGTATGCCTGCTAAGACCGAGAAGCGCTTATTGAACTCTCGTTTCCGTTTTACAAAGCAGAAACACATTTTTTTGACTGACCTCTTATTGAACACTTTTTGTGCAACTGACCGCGGCCCGGCGAAAAGAGGCTCGTCATGACATGGTCGCGCAAAGCGTAGTTCTAACGCACTGTTGTTGTGCAAAGTGCTGGAAACTGTTGCTACCAGTGTTTTTAAGACACATTGTCAGACGTTTCAGAGACGTTCTTTTTTTTAACCAGATCGTAAATTGGGCGGAAAAGATGTACACGAATACTTCGATGGAGTTTTACAAGGACGGCAAGCATGAAACCAGGAAAGGAAATATGTACGATGAAACAAAGGGCAATGGCTTGCTATTCGAGGTCCGAGCTGGCACTCTGAGGGCAAGAAGACAGGTGTGAATGTTCGCAACAGAGCGAGGCATTTGTCGGCCGCAGACGAATTCCGGAGACGACTCAGTAACACTGTAACAGAATGCCAGGATATTCACTCAGTCAGAATCGCCGAAAACGTCCGCATTCATCAAGCAACGGGGTTTCAAAGCTGATATGATTGTTAACTACCCAGTGGTCGAGACAACCGAGAGGTTTAGAGTATAGCTTGAAAAAAAAAAAAAAAAAAAACATGGCAGGGAAGAAACGGGGGCGGTATCGTAACGGGGGCAGCGATAAATGGGTTGTTCAATAAATACCGAGACTGATGGTCTGAAATCTTTATTTCTGAAAATTATTATTGGCCACTGTTATCCATTTCTGTGTGCTCCACAGTATGGGAAATGCACGCGTGCCACCTTCTCTACCACGCCTAGATAACATGAGCGAATACATCTTTTTACGCCTACTTCAAAATCGCATTCAATGCATTTCTACGCCTGCTTCCATGTCAAAGCAATGTCATTTTACTGTTTCCCGAAGCATCCCAACAATACACTTATCCGTTTTACAATTCAGATGAGACACTCTTTGACTTCTTCATGTTCCTCACGGTAAAGATGGACGCTACTATGACGTAAAATAAGGTATAGTTAAGACATTGGAGTCGATCTTGAAGAACGTGTCTAAAGATGGCGTGACTCAAATTATCTAATTTTTGTTTTTTATTGACGCCCGTATGCGCCACAGTATAAGTTAAATAAAATGATGTAGGTCTGCTTCCTGTATGAAGTCCATGAGCTAAGCTTGGTAGAAAAGCCGGGACGCGTGCATTTCAGTTACTTGGGAGCGTATAGAAGGAGGTAACAGTGCCGACGAATAATTTTCAGAAATAAAGATTTCGGAGCATTAGTCTGTTTTATTGAACACCCCACGTCTATTACGATAAAGCAGATATAGGCAGAGTATGTGTACTGAATTACAGTACGGTAATACGTAAGTAGCTCACATAGATTAGGTGACAATAAGTCGCCGCCCCTATTCAAACAGAATGGGATTAGAAATTATAACTATCGATATCACCACCGTCATCACTATCACCATCACTCCTGCCGGCCACGTCTCCGGTAACCCAGCATTTCGTGAAAGCTAATACGCACACAGACAAGCTTTAAAAAACAACTGCAGCAAAAGTTCCCTTGGTGGAAATTGGTAATACATGGGTAGTATATTTGCTACAAAAGCAATCTTGGCAAACCTGCAGGGCTAGTAATTGTCTAATTTTCTTAATAGCAGTCTTTAGTTAGCGCCTATACAGACGCGTGCACCTGGTGGTTAATGGCTGTGTCGTAATCCCAGTACGTCGCCTCCGAGATTTTTTAGCTGACGGCGTGTAGCCGCAGGCGGTTCCCAATCTCTGAGGTCATGCCAAAGAGCCGTATGATCTGAGTCCTGCATCACTTCCGTCGAGAGGTAACGGCGGCGTTAAGTTGTGGCCTTGTTGGTACGACATTTATTTCTAATGCTTTTTTTAGCGTAGAAACGTCAAAAACAACGGACAGCAGACGAGACACACAAGCAGTTGTGTATGTCTCGTCTGCTGTCCGTTGTAGTTGAGGTTTCTGCACTAAACACTACTAATGGCTGCTTTAGAGCACACTTCTTGCGCTTGTTTATGCGTTGAGCGTCGGCCTCGGCGTAAACGGCATACCGAACGAATGGAGCGCAGCGGAGAATGAAAGACGGCGATAGCGATGAGAGCGCGAGGACAGCAGAGGAGGAGGGTACAGCGGGAGCTTGAGGAGGAAGGTGGTGGAGGAGAGTATGGCGAAAGGGTGAGGCCGCTTAAGATTTACTCTACCACCGAAAGACAAAAAAGGAATGAACGCGGAGCGGAGTGGAGGATGACAGACGGTGATAGCGAAGAGAGCACGAGGATGAAAGCGGAGGAGGAGAGTAGGGCCAAAGGGTGAAGAGGAAAGCGGAGTGCCGCACGAGACGGGCTCCACGGCAGCGACTCGCTACGAGATGGCGCATAGTAACGTGTCCCTTCAACCGCTTACCGACGACGTCATTGCGAAGGTATGCGGCAAGCACATCCACCGACACCATATATGGAAACAAAGCGCCGGCGTGGCATTCGAACCCACTGCGCATGCGCTACTTCGCCTGTGCCGCTAGAGAATGGGCTCCGCGCGAGCCACACGTTCCCGTATTCACGCTTTCTTTCTGAACAATGAGTGACGCAACTGGTGGAAGTGCTTCGTCTGCCACTGCTGCTAAGTAAGCTGTCCGAGCAGAGGTTCAGCGCCGCAGCCAAGAAGACCCTGCCGTTCAGATTCAAATTTTTTGCCTCAAAGTTTCGTGAATTCAAAACACCTATACAGCTGCGCTCAAATTTCGCATTAGGGAATATCGTGATCGTCGGTGAATTTTTTTCTTTCTTTTTTTTTCTGTTTGCAACTGCCGTATTGAAAACGCCTGCTTTCGGGAGCCTTTCATGACGCATCCACTCGTTTATCGAACGTAAACTTTTGCACGGATGCTGTTCTGTATCTGCACTGTCTGGATCTAGGCATTTTAAGTGGCCCACATTTTCGTTGCAGTTGGCCTCAATCTCTCTATACAGACAGAAATATATCCGCGAACCAAGGTACCAACAATTCCTCTCTCATGCAAATTCGTTTCCTTCCTGGCCACAGCAACACCCGCGCACGCTGACAGGGCGCTCCAACTCCCTGCCTCGCGGCGTGGCACTCGGGGTGCTGGACCCGCGTCGGGCGCTGCGTCACGGTGTGCGATTCGAGCGCGCCGCCTACGACTCGCAAGAGGACAGCGACGGAGCCCTCTCAGCGCCGGAGCTGCCTTCGGGGAGGCCTCGCAGGCCCAAGGGTGAGAACCGCAGCCGGTGGAACAGCAGTGCTTGCCGGACTCGGGGCTACGTACAGTGCGTTTCATATATGCTCAGCAGGTAACGCTAGAGAGGCTTAGAGAGAGACCGACGCTCAATCTGCAAGGCCTTTCCGCACGCGTGCGGAAGGCCGCGCGGAAAACTGCACTGGTCGCCCAAATTTGGTGCTAAAATTTGGGGTTACGTTGGGTCCGCACGAGAAATGTGAAACGAAATTTCTGCACCTGTTTGCGGCGTATACTGAGTTCCGCACCTCCCCGCACTTTCCGCACGCGTGCGGAAGGCCGTGCGGATTGAGCTTAGGTAGGCCTTTAGAGAGACTTCTCTCTCGCTGCTCGCATTAGTGACCAGAAAAGTAGTGCGTCACACATGGAAGAAGGACAAAGGCAAGCGTCGCGTAGTTCGATGTAACATTAAGTCTCATACTTTTATGTCGCAAAACGTGACGTAATTATTACGCGGAAGGGCGTCGCAGATCTCAGCCTATTCACAACTGAACGAGCGAAGTTACACGTTTCCGCGGCCACTGTCGCCTACCAAAAGCACAAACGTGAACAAGTGACGCGTCATTTAACGTAACATTGCAGTTATATTCACAGGTTGTATAGTTGTATTATATTAAGTACTTATTCAGTCGTAGGCATCGCAGATAAAAAGTGGCCACACTGCGAAACGCTTGGGCGTAATCTTCGATACGATCGCACTACTTGTGCAGCGCCCCTGCAGCGTCGCCTGCTAAGTATGAAACGGAGCATAGTTGTGTGTGCGTTATAGGTGTTCATCTGCGCTGTTGTGAAATATCAAACTTAGGACACTGCCTGGAGCTCTAACAACTGCTTATTTCTGACAGATTGTTCGTACACATCTATGTACGCGTATGCTGATCACAGCGGAACACTTCACCCGACATCAGGCAGACGTACGCCCGGGGAAAACAAAGGATGCGTCAGCACTATTTGCAACCGTGACAAACCCATAGATGGGTTTAATGCTCACTTGCGCAGTGTGTGAGTAGGGGAGTTAGCGCTCAGTAAGCTTTGTTAAAACGGAAAGAAGAAAATCCATTGGTGCGTGGTCTCGCGATGCTCAACTTGCTGCAAGAAAGTCGAACCGCAGTATAGCACTCCAAACCCGCCAAGAATGCTTCGCAATAAAAAGTGATCACAGTGATACGCAAGCATGATGCGGGAGAAGTATTCTGCTGTGATCTGCATGGGCGCATGTAGATGTACGAACAGACTTTAAATGAGCAAGATGTTAGTTCGCGGTCCATTCAGTGTCATGTGTCAAGTTTATCGCGATTATACGTCTACAAAAGTCAGCAGCGGACGCTATTCCACCGATAGCTTCGGAAACCCCGGCTGTACTCGCGGTGTCGCTGCAGTTTGCTTCGGGACCCCGATGCCGACGTTTCATTGACGAATTCCCAGTGTCATTTTCGTGATCTGTTGAGTGCGTACCTATGGGCATGTCCTCCGAGATTCAGCGGCGTGCGCCGTTTGATCTCGGAGGCAGTAGTATGGGCTTTGCGCTGCGTCTGTCTACCGCTTGGAGCAGACAGTTTTTCACAGAAATCAAATTACCGCGCATGTTTCAGTGTGGTTGGAACGCTGTCGTACGCGTTGCACTTTACCTTAGAAGCGAAGCTTTTTTTTTTTTTGCTTTTTTTGGAGGACCATACCGGACTTTGCTGAACGTAGCTACTACTGCGGCTGTCTTGCGTAACAGCTCACATCAGGAAGTTCAATCGTGGCAGCACCCAAAAATCTGTGGGAAGCCGCTAAGAATGCATCGCATATGAAAAAAACAAAACATAAGTAGGATGATGCCGGGTAAATGATTCTATTGTAATCAGCTAGGCGTCGCTATAAAAGCGAAGCTTTCTTTTCAAACCCTCCCGGAGTTTCCCGACTGTGGCTGCTGCTGCCTTCCTGAATAACTCACACGCGAGACAGAACGCATATAACGAACCGGCTTATATTGACTGGCTCTGCTTCCCTGTGGAATTACGCAGTGACGGCACGTGGCGACGATATTATCGTCCTTGGATTTTATGCGGAACATCACGGCGACGGCGACGGCAGAAATGCGCCTGGAGTGTCCATATAATTGCTAGCGCAATAAAAAAGAACGTTGCAGAGGCGTCCTCAGCGACGACAAGTTGTTCGGCGAACGCTTTGCCCAGTGAGGAGGCACGTGAGTCGTGCTTGGATAATGCCCATAAATAGTGGTCTGCATTCCGGTGGCCGCAGATAAGCAGAGCTGGTTGGCAGCGCTGACAAGCTGTCTTTATCACATCTCTGCGTAGTAATTTCCCCTCGTTGCTTAGCGTAAACCGACGCGACGCTAAGGAGGGACGTGGCAATGAAAGGCGTTTTCGTTATTTATGAAACAAACTGCGTGAAATTTTGGTATGCGATTGTGATTTAATGTTCTAATATCAGATCCGAAATCACTTCCGAGCTATCTGCTACAGTTATTGCTTTACAACGACTGGCATCCTCTAATTGTCATCCCCCGACTAAAGAATCAATATCTCAGAAATTGCGCTTGATTTTCGTGTCTTAATAATGCTCACAAGGCCCGTTTTCGCGTTATAAAGCTGTTGATTTATTTTTGACTGGACAGTAATCATAAGAAAACTATTGTTAAACGTTAGTATGCATATTATCCTAAAAGGACTGGCAACCAATTTTATACGGTAAGCGTTTTTTTTCTTTTTTTTTTTTTTAGTGCAACGGAAACCTTACTGGTCTGAGTCCAATCATACAGTGGCAACGCGGAAAACTCCGTGCCACATTTTCCATGAGAATTTTTAGACCTGCAACATGGCCGCTCAGCGCCAGTAGGCGCAGATAGGAAATCTGCTGAAGTGCGAACCGTACAACGCGTCATTTCGTGAGTGTAGTGTGGTTCCTGTGCACCTTGAGGACACACTGGCGGACTTCGTGCTGCACTGTCGGAGGCGCCCAGCGGCAAACGGTCCGCTTCCGAGGACAGTGCTGGTACTTCCGACGAATGAGACTACAGCTCCGATGGTGAGTGAGCGTGGTGCCATTTCGAAAATAAGTGCGTTTTGGCGATGCTTGGTTTTGATGCGTAAGCATTCTTTGGCGAGCTCCCCGGCCCTGTCACGCGAGAAGTGTAATAATGCCTTGTATCTGCGCAAAAACACGTAATTTGCAAAGTTAGGACATTTAATCGTTGTGATAGTGCAAGTGTAGATGATTGGAAGCTTCCAAGCAAATAGATAAGATAGAAAGAGAATGCGCATAGAGATACATAGCGCTCTTTAGAAAATACATACCCCCAAACTGAAATTTGGGGTGTGGGTCAATTTGAACTTTGGGGTTGGGCCGTGCGGGCCAACTTGAAGTTTGTGGGTGGGCCAACTTAAGTGGGCGGGCTAACTTAAATTATGGGGTGGGCCAACTTGAAATTTGAGTGTGGACCAACGTGAGGTTTTGGGGCGGCCCGATGTCCAATTGGACGCTGCCGAGCGTCCTTCGAGCTACGAACACCCAGCGTTGAGACGCTTGGCGCGTTCTAATTGGACTTCACCGAGGCGCAGTCAAAACGCAGGGCGAACGCGCGCACAGCACAGGCTTGCGGGAGCGACAGCGAGGGTGACATGGCGTTGCGGCGATGCACACTGCCCTCACCCAACGCCTCACGCGATACTGGGGCAGCTGGTGTTCCCATTCGACCGCTCTGCTCCGCCGAGTCTCAACTGGTACGATTGCATTGAAGGGGCCGGAGTAATCTAGGGGGGTGTCGGATGCTGCGATAAAACCTGACAATTACAAAACCTACTGACAATGATAAAACCTACTAAAGCCTAAGCATTATTTGAGCACTGGAAAGGCCACGGCTACACGCGCGCGCATAAGCTATAGGAAAAGCAAGTAAGCAAAAACGAAGTCACAGCCGAGCCAAATAATGCTCACTAATTAGTAGACGATTCGCAGAATTTCTGTAGCTTTTGAACACGAAAGTGTTTTATGCCGGGTTTCACGACTGAATGTGACGTCGGCACCGGCGCCGCCGTCTAGGAGCGGTGAGGCGAAGAACTGCATCGTGACACTCACGAACGCCGACAGGGATATCTTTATAACCAATAGCCGTTAACTCGTCGAAGGTCGAAGACGTAAATGTATGGCGCCGGGAACATGCCCCAAGTTGCCTAATTCAATCACATTTAATATGCCGTGTGTATGTTTAAAATACGCACTATTTTTTATTTTTTGCGCTTCGATGCTTGGTATATAAGGTTTGCGACCCCCTGTGTGTGGAAGTTTTTCTTTTTCGCTGTTGTATTTTGGTTAACACGTCACGGCTCCTTTACCGTAGTCAGCCACTCGCGCACGGCGGTTAGTTTCCCTTGCGTTGCGCGTGCTTTTCGCGTCCGTTGCAATTATTTGACGATATCTACGCGCAATTTTTGCTTTTTTTGCCCACAAAACTGTGTGCTGACAGGATTAAGCTGGTGTAAAAATAACTGCGATGTGAAAATAAGGTTTAGTTAGTGCTGTAGAGAAAAATGTAACGTAACTTGTCTGCGTCAATCTTGCGTAGTACACACAAGAAATCAAACGATGCACAAAATACATTTACTTATAATGTCTAGTACAATCAATCATGAAAGAGATATGTACATGAAAAATTATATGTACTGTGTGGCGCCTGAAGTTTATGTTGAAAGACGGGATAAAAAAAATTAATTCGCAAGGTAGGCTCGACACACAATTCGGGATAGAGAGAGTTTTTTTTATTTATTTATTCATTACATGGGGGGGGGGGGGGGGGTTCAAGTGAGTACATCAACCTTATTACACACAATATAAATCGAAAACAAGAATGCAAACAAGAAAACGCAACCGCGGGTAATATTAATCAAGATATCCAGCCAGATATCCAGCCAGAATACATACATCAGCTACCATCGAATACGTCGCATCAGCCAAACACATCGATGGCGAGTACAGAACATTTCATAAATAACCATTACAACACTGATAACTACATTGAAAAAATAAACAACACTGCATACATATCACGTACAAAACCGTAAATGAAACTAAGACAGTCAAATACAGATTAGCAATGTTTTTCACTTCGAAATATAGTCCATGATGATGTAGGGCTGTTGACTTTAACAGACGGCGCCCATCCTGTCGATTTCCCTCGTACTGGTCCTCTTCAAAGTGTTTCTAAGTACAGGTAAAACAACAAAAGTGATTATTGATATGAAAAGTTGCCTTGTAAATACAGAGAACCCATTACCGTGCTTAAAAATAAATTTTAGCAGAAGCAATGCTGTATTACCTCGCTTCACACGTTTCGAAGAAATGCACAGGCTACAACAGACACCATGCCAGAAAGCGCCGAAACATTTTGGTCCCATGATGCCCCTTAACTCTACTACACCTGGGCATACCGTGCACAGGCATTTAAAGACCGTCACAGTACCCACTACGATCGGGAATGAGCACGAATGACCATCGGCTTACGATCACCACGCTACAAATATGTACAAGTCTAAAAAATCAGCTATGTAACGTAACACCCTGAGGTCCGCAAGATATCTCCTGAGAAATCAGAGAAAATCACAATGTTTCGCTTACCACGTACAAAACAGCCGCTCTCCCCAGACGAAGCACTGCGTTCTTTAGTCCCAAATAACCAGTACCGAAAAAAGAAAGAAAAAAAAAAGAAACAAGAGACACACACGATGTGTGCTTCCCGTGAAAAAGGAAAATAGGTGGCTTACGTGACGATTCGTAGCTAATGTAAGACTATTTCGCGGCTAAGCATCTTCGTCAGTCCTTAAAATAAGGGTACAGACTGCGCCCATCAAAACGAAAAAAGCCTATGCGACGCGAGCTCGCAAACCATACGCTACTCAGACAGCATCGGTGCAGTGCTTACTTAGTTCGTGAGCGAGGATCAGAGAATACTTTCTTACTTAAATGAAAAACACGGTGCGGTAGTCTAAACTTTCTTGACACTTACCTCGCAAATGCAGGAGTTATCCGTTGCCTTCCAGTGATCGCTCGGCACCGGCGCCGCCGTCTAGGAGCGGTGAGGCGAAGAACTGCATCGTGACACTCACGAACGCCGACAGGGAGCGCTTCAGTAGTCATAGCGCAGCGGAGGCTCCAACGCGGTGCAGACACGGAGTAAAGAACCGAGTGCAAACGTTTGGCTTCGTGACTTTGTAAACTCATCATTTTCAACGGAGTACTGTGTAATAAATAATAGATTTAGGAATTGGGCGTCCTAAGACGTTATGCCCCAAGCGGCCTTGCGTTGGTTGCTCTTGGGTTCGGAGGAGCATCAGAGTTTAGAATTGGGACAAAAGCAGCGTTGGGGTGCGCGCGCGGGAGGCCGCAGGGGTTAAAAGAGAAGGCGCTTGAAAGCGAAAAAAGCAAGTCCTTTCACAAGTTAGACCTAAATGAAGGCTTTTTAATTTAATAAAGCTTGGAAATGTTTGCAATAAAAATAAAGACTATTTTATTCCTTCTACGCCATTTATAAGCCAACGGGAGGGAGGGTGGGGGTCAAAAGACGCTGACCAGAGCGCAGTTAGCGTCTCCTTGCGTTGCCCTGAGTCTCTTGTTTCTGAAAACGCCGAAAATCGTCCACAACGTGGCAAGATTGCTCTGCAACTAACTTTTGACTGAGCGATACGAGATTTGGATGGCTGCGGCTCGTATCTCTCTTGGCTATCACGCGACTACTCGTCGCCCTCGCGAGCCACACAAGGCGGCTTGGGAACCCACGCTATTCCTCGAGTTTAAGGTCTTTGGGTTGACGCGAACGCAATGACCCAAGGCTGCCTTGCGTTCTGCACATGCTCAGTGGTGGCCCGCAATCTTCTGGGGGACCCCAAGGCGATTGGGACCCCAATTCAAAAACTCTCCAATAAGATAAACATTATTAAAAGTGTCCGACGGCAGGATTTGAACCCAGGACCTCTTGTACAGAGGCCCGATACTGAAACCAATACGCGATGGACGCAGGCAAAGGTACGCGCCTTAGAACGCCCTCATCAATTTGTCGCGGGAAAGTCGGCGCGTTGAGACGCCTGGCGCGTTTCAACGCCGCTCGCCAACAGGACGCTGCGCGCGAAGCAAACATGCAACACGGTCGCCGTCACGCAAATCGTGCGCATTTATCTGCAGCGGACCGTGAGTTTACGAAGCAAACATGCAACAGCTTCTGTGAAGACACGTTTCACTTTCGTGTTCTACCGATTCTTATGACATAGGGATCAACCATAATTTTTTTCCCTCCTTTTTTTTTTCGCCCAAACTTGGAGGGTCGACCTATATTACCACTCGACCTATAACACGGTTCACACGGTAGTCGTGCTCAATAAACATGCTGGAAACAGTGGTAGGTGCGGGTGATAGCGATTACACACCCAGCGGCCGTGGCGATTGTACGCCGGCATTGGTGGGAAGCAGGCGACAAGTGCGGCTCTATGCTGTAAGGAAGTAATATTTTGTTTATCAAGCCGATGCTGCTGCGGGACACGTTTTATGACGCGATGAATTATTTTTGCAATAATAGGTGGTGTCCGCATCTACGCCCAAGCGACGGCTTCCTTCAATTAAAATGCACCGATTTTGGACGCCATGCTTTTGCTGGCTGCATGCGCGAGGCTTTCCTTTTTTTTTTTTTTTTTTTTGCAGCGAACCTGTTAGCCCGTCGGCATATTCCGTGGGGTGCTCACCCCCCAAAACAGGCGGCCGCGGCCAATCAGACAGACCTCAAACGACAGCTGGAAAAAGGGTTTGCGTTTGAGTTTCCGCGTAACAGGATTAAGCTTTCTCGTACATTCAAATTACGTCACGCTGGCTGCGTGACGTCATTGGTCCCTCCTAGTTTGATTGCCTCCTTGCAATTCTGCGTGCATTATTATTATTGTTATTATTATTGTTCGTATTATTGTTATTTATATTAGTATTGATGATGCGTTTCAAACAACAACACGATTCTTGGACCAGCCGCCTTATTTTGAGTGCATGCCATGTTTAAGACTCATCATCATCACCCGGAAGGCAGAAAAGAACAACGCTCGTCGCCATGGCCTCAAGTGTATTGCTGCAGCTTCTCCTGCTAGGATTTCTACACAAATCTGCCACCATACCAGTGAATTGCGACAACTTGGAGTTTGTGAATATCGCCGGGTACACGAAGAATGCGGCCATAACTGTGACAGTTAGGGCGACCGCATCGGGAACGAAACTCACGTGCGAATTCATCGTGCCGAGTCAGAAGAATATCGCCGAAGCGTACGCCGTTGTTGTCACTCCGACAACGATAACAAGTGGCAAAGTGGAAGCACCGACTCACCTGAAAGGGCAGATAAGTGGAAATGCTAAACTGGCGTGGGAAGAGTGTACAGGACACGGAAACCATTACTTGAAGAGTACTGCTCCATTGCTAGTACCGACTGTATCGTTTACCTGGACGGCCGACGACTCCATATTTACAGCTAGCACCACATCGGCTCCCGCTCAAGTGTTCGCAGTGATATGCCAAGAGGGCACCGCGCCAGCGTCGAAAGAGTGCTCTGCCGTAACGGCGTCGGCTCGGCAGACATTGACGAAGAGTACAGTGGCAGCCGCCATACCAGTGAAGTGCGACAACTTGGAGTTTGTGAATATCGCCGGGTACACGAAGAATGCGGCCATAACTGTGACAGTTAGGGCGACCGCATCGGGAACGAAACTCACGTGCGAATTCATCGTGCCGAGTCAGAAGAATATCGCCGAAGCGTACGCCGTTGTTGTCACTCCGACAACGATAACAAGTGGCAAAGTGGAAGCACCGACTCACCTGAAAGGGCAGATAAGTGGAAATGCTAAACTGGCGTGGGAAGAGTGTACAGGACACGGAAACCATTACTTGAAGAGTACTGCTCCATTGCTAGTACCGACTGTATCGTTTACCTGGACGGCCGACGACTCCATATTTACAGCTAGCACCACATCGGCTCCCGCTCAAGTGTTCGCAGTGATATGCCAAGAGGGCACCGCGCCAGCGTCGAAAGAGTGCTCTGCCGTAACGGCGTCGGCTCGGCAGACATTGACGAAGAGTACAGTGGCAGCCGCCATACCAGTGAAGTGCGACAACTTGGAGTTTGTGAATATCGCCGGGTACACGAAGAATGCGGCCATAACTGTGACAGTTAGGGCGACCGCATCGGGAACGAAACTCACGTGCGAATTCATCGTGCCGAGTCAGAAGAATATCGCCGAAGCGTACGCCGTTGTTGTCACTCCGACAACGATAACAAGTGGCAAAGTGGAAGCACCGACTCACCTGAACGGGCAGATAAGTGGAAATGCTAAACTGGCGTGGGAAGAGTGTACAGGACACGGAAACCATTACTTGAAGAGTACTGCTCCATTGCTAGTACCGACTGTATCGTTTACCTGGACGGCCGACGACTCCATATTTACAGCTAGCACCACATCGACTCCCGCTCAAGTGTTCGCAGTGATATGCCAAGAGGGCACCGCGCCAGCGTCGAAAGAGTGCTCTGCCGTAACGGCGTCGGCTCGGCAGACATTGACGAAGAGTACAGTGGCAGCCGCCATACCAGTGAAGTGCGACAACTTGGAGTTTGTGAATATCGCCGGGTACACGAAGAATGCGGCCATAACTGTGACAGTTAGGGCGACCGCATCGGGAACGAAACTCACGTGCGAATTCATCGTGCCGAGTCAGAAGAATATCGCCGAAGCGTACGCCGTTGTTGTCACTCCGACAACGATAACAAGTGGCAAAGTGGAAGCACCGACTCACCTGAAAGGGCAGATAAGTGGAAATGCTAAACTGGCGTGGGAAGAGTGTACAGGACACGGAAACCATTACTTGAAGAGTACTGCTTCATTGCTAGTACCGACTGTATCGTTTACCTGGACGGCCGACGACTCCATATTTACAGCTAGCACCACATCGGCTCCCGCTCAAGTGTTCGCAGTGATATGCCAAGAGGGCACCGCGCCAGCGTCGAAAGAGTGCTCTGCCGTAACGGCGTCGGCTCCGCAGACGCTGACGAAGAGTACAGTGGCAGCCGCCATACCAGTGAAGTGCGACAACTTGGAGTTTGTGAATATCGCCGGGTACACGAAGAATGCGGCCATAACTGTGACAGTTAGGGCGACCGGCATCGGGAACGAAACTCACGTGCGAATTCATCGTGCCGAGTCAGAAGAATATCGCCGAAGCGTACGCCGTTGTTGTCACTCCGACAACGATAACAAGTGGCAAAGTGGAAGCACCGACTCACCTGAAAGGGCAGATAAGTGGAAATGCTAAACTGGCGTGGGAAGAGTGTACAGGACACGGAAACCATTACTTGAAGAGTACTGCTCCATTGCTAGTACCGACTGTATCGTTTACCTGGACGGCCGACGACTCCATATTTACAGCTAGCACCACATCGGCTGCCGCTCAAGTGTTCGCAGTGATATGCCAAGAGGGCACCGCGCCAGCGTCGAAAGAGTGCTCTGCCGTAACGGCGTCGGCTCCGCAGACGCTGACGAAGAGTACAGTGGCAGCCGCCATACCAGTGAAGTGCGACAACTTGGAGTTTGTGAATATCGCCGGGTACACGAAGAATGCGGCCATAACTGTGACAGTTAGGGCGACCGCATCGGGAACGAAACTCACGTGCGAATTCATCGTGCCGAGTCAGAAGAATATCGCCGAAGCGTACGCCGTTGTTGTCACTCCGACAACGATAACAAGTGGCAAAGTGGAAGCACCGACTCACCTGAAAGGGCAGATAAGTGGAAATGCTAAACTGGCGTGGGAAGCCTGTACAGGACACGGAAACCACTACTTGAAGAGTACTGCTCCATTGCTAGCACCGACTGTATCGTTTACCTGGACGGCCGACGACTCCCTCTTTACAGCTAGCACCGCATCGGCTCCCGCTCAAGTGTTCGCAGTGATATGCCAAGAGGGCACCGCGCCAGCGTCGAAAGAGTGCTCTGCCGTAACGGCGTCGGCTCGGCAGACGCTGACGAAGAGTACAGTGGCAGCCGCCATACCAGTGAACTGCGCCAACTTGGAGTTTGTAACGACCGGGGGATACGAGCAGGATAAGAGCGTCACTGTACAGATTACAGCCGTAGCGTCTAAAAAAACGATTACTTGTACCGTCAGTGCTCAGCAGAAGAGAATTAACGAGATTTTTGTTGTGGCGAAGTCAGTGATAGGAGATTCTTCTCCTACTCGTGTAAGTGGTCTCTTAAATGGTGTATTTTCCGATATCACTCCAAGGATTGGAGTAGGTCAGGAGACTTGTTCCGCCGGAAGCCGGAAATACCTGAAGAGTAGCGTCGATTTGAACGTCCAAAGCGTTGGTTTCAAATGGGAGATCGATGACTCGCATCTGACCGGCAGTTCAGTCAGCGTCCAGGTATATGCAGTGGTCTGCTTTGCGGATGTTTCGTGGCGGCAAAGCAAGTGCTCACCTATCAAGTCGTCGGAAGCGTTGACACTGCGCAGGCCAGATTATTTCAACCACCGCGTGCGAAGGAGGCGACGCCCAGGCAGTCGACCAGTCCAACCGTGCCTGCCATAGGTGCACTGGTCACGGTCATCGCTCTCGTGGTGGCAGCGCTTGTGCTTGGATTTCCCGGCGGCCATTTTCTAGTGGTAGCTTCGGCACTGCAATGAATTGGTAACGCTATCTTTTGTGCTATTTGTTTTTTCTGTGTCACAAAGAGTAAAAACTTGTTTACCTGAATGTGTTCTTGCCGGAGGTGTGTGTCTTTTTTTTTGTTTTGAGTAAACAGTGTGTGGTAAATCTGCTTTAAAACGAAAATTGTTTGCCTCTTCCCCCCAATTTTCAGGTGCTGGCTGCTGTCTTGCTTGACAGGCCGGAACCGTACATAGTGCTAACAAGCACAGGATATAGTGCAAACCAAGTAGCCCAGACTGGCAAGCGGTGCACCTTTGCGTCAGCTCGAGCACGCCGTGGTCGCGGGGCTGTCTTTATTCATTCGTTGTCATGTCATCGTGTCATGTCATGTCGTCGTCGTCACTGCTTTGCCGCTGTAGTCGCCCCGCAGTCGTGCCATCGTTATCCGCGCGCGTCGTTTATACAGTCGTCTCCATTTTGTTTTAGCGATTTCAGTGCCCTCATGTATTCCTCCATCATCATTCTCATCAAGTCACTCCATCATCGTCATTGTTACATCGTCGTTCCAGATCGTCATACCATCGTGAATCGCCGTCGTCATACACCTTCATCTCTCCAGCGTTGTCGTATACCGTCGTCGTGATGCGATTGCCATCATTGCGTAAGGCCCCGCGCACACTCAAGTTCCAGCGATCGCCACAGTGGGCGAAAAATCAACTACGGCGCGCAGAGTTACTATAGCTGACTTTAGAGGCAAAGCTCCCCATAGTGCCCATGCGTTGATATCGACAACCTCACGAGCGAAGCCATGCATCTTGCTATGCTGGGAAGGCGTGCAGGCGTAGAAGACGAGATGCGATCCACACGAGACGCGTAATCGACGCGATTCCGAGCCTCTCGCAGTGTGGGGGTGCCATATAATTCAGAAGACTTCAAACGCACTCTTTCACGTACCGTAAATTTTACATAAGTTTATAAATATCCATCAGATCTTTCTGAAAAATATAAAATGCACTTTACGCATTATCCACGCGTACGGGCTTCGTGTAAGTGCTTATTTGTGTATATTATTTTGATTATGTGTAGAGTTGCAATAATGATAAGTAGGAACGTGGCGGCGTCATTGCGGTTGTCACGGAGGAAGGAACAAACTGAGGCAAGGCCCTACCTCCTCCGCGCGCTATTGGAGAAAAGTGTGGAGGAAGCCACGTGGCATTCTTCGCTGTAGCGGCCACGTCGTCGGCGCCCAATGGTGTTTTTTTTTTTTTTTTTAGGTGGTGTGTGCTCATGCGTGTGCTGCCCCGTAGGTCTCATACCGTGGCAAATACGTCGTGTGTACGATTACGTTAAGCCCAGACCACACGTAGGCTTACGGACGCGCGTAAGCTCGCGTCTACGCGCCGAGCGAGGAATGGCGGTTTGTATCCACAAATACGCGCGACAGCGCGCGCTCACTGGCCTCACTCGTTGACACCTTTGCAGATGCCACTTCGTATTTCGTTGTTGACAGTGCTTCAAAATGCTTCGATATCTATAAACTTAATTGTCATATTTTTGGAGCTGTTAGATCAGCACAAAAAGTGAAAAAGAAGCACTTTCTTGCATGGTATAAATCTGCATGATTAAGAGTTGAATGTACCGTGCCGTCGCTGCGTAGCCAGGCGCGCCGACGCGAGGCAGCCCAGGCGCGCGATAACTGAGAGGAGCTGATCACCGAGATCGCGCCGCGTTTCGACGCGTACGAGCCGTGCCGCACCGTCTGCGCATGCGTGGGCGCGCGGACGCGAGCTTGCGCGCGTTTGCAAGCGTACGTGTGGTCTGGGCTTTAGTCTCCCTGATTTGTTCCGCTGTGCTCTCCAGACTGTTACGGCGAGGTGGGACTGGAAGAAGTAAAAAAAAAAATCGCAGTTTCGTTAGAAAGGCGAAGTGAAGAGCTATGCTAAGTAAGGATATCAGTTTTATCAGCCGTTTGAACTTGTAAACATAGGCGTACTAATTAAATGAACAAGCACGGCGTCACATGCGCACAAGCAAACATGAACACATCTCACTCGATGACCGCGGACACTCGCTGTCAAAACACTGGCGTGAGCAAGTGCAGCAGATGTAGCGAGCGACCTTCGTGCTTTCTGTAGCTTCAACGCAAATTGAGCGGTGAGAACACAGCCCGCACAAAGGTAGGAGCTATCAGCAAATAGCTTTCAAAATAGGGCGCGCGCGACCGCGCAAGGTGCGCAGTTGCTGGTGGATTATAGAAGCCGCCCCCTCCCTACCGCGATGCATCCGCGCTTTCTTCCCTTTCTCGCGCGAGATTAAACTGCGATCGTCTGTTCCTCTTGCGCCCTGTCGCGAAATACGTAGTTGTTGCAGGAGCACAACGCCGCCGCCCCCCTTCCCTCCCACGGCCTTGCGCGCGACGGAACACGGCGCGTTTGCTCTCCGTTTTCCTCCCTCCGATCGTTGTGGGTTTGCTCTGCGATCGCGGTAGATGGAGCCGCGATCGTCGGCTTTCCTCGCGTGCTTTCACTCGCACAAACAGCATACAACGCTCGGCGACGATGTTATCGCCCTTGGACTTTACACAGAACATCACGGCAACGCCGACGGCAAAAATACGCCTGGAGTGTCCATATAATTGCTCTCGCAATAAAAGCGGGAAACAAGCGCGCATGCAACGCCGTACACTGCGTACCACGCCAGGAACGAAGGATAATCTGGGAATCTATTTTCTGCCTTCAGTGGATTCATGCTAACGTTTCATCACAGACTGAAACCGCTGTGCTTCAGAATATGTGCGTTAAACGCTTTGCGGGTCAGTGACAGCTGCGCAGTGTTACTGCTTTTGACAGCGGAGGATGCATTTGTGGCACGTATGCTAAAGTCACATATGCCATTTCCGCGACCAAACACAGCCAATAAATACGACTGTCGCCTTAGATAAACTGCACTCTAAGCGGCTGCATGCAGTACTAATGGTAGCAGAACTGAGTGCAAGTGTGCGGAGAGTTCGTTTTAAGCAAGATAAAACAGCATGCAGAAAGGCTGTTTCCTGTCTCTACACAGACACAACCTTTCCTAATGGCTCATTGACGCTAAATGAAACAGTAAAAGGTGCAGGTTATTTCATAAATGCTGTGACGTAGATAAACAGTAGCAAAATTATATTTACAAAATAGAGAAGTCGCAGCCAAGATGGCAGAATAACAGCAACCACGAACGGCCTTTTTCGATCGTCATCCTGCTGAGAGCCTTCTTCAGAATGCGCGGATGGCCTGTAACATATGACCCCCGGTGGTCGCAGCGCCGCCTCGGCGCTTAGGCAAGGGAAATGCTGTAGGCTGAAACGTACGGATTGAAGCGGGACACATGCACGACGTCGGTGCACGTGAGCACTGAAGATGACGAGCGACCATCCATCATCTCGTATGTGACCTCGGTGAGTTGGCGTAAAACCTTGAAGGGCCCGGAGTAGCGGGAAAGAAGTTTCGAAGACAGGCCGACGGTGGCGGCAAGGGATACCAAGAAGGACCAAGGAGCCTGGTTCGAAGTGAACGGTTCTGTGGTGGCTATATCGTAACCGGCTTTATGAGTCAGCTGCTTGGCAAAGAGACGGTCCCGTGCGATGTGACGAGCCGTTTGAGCACGAGCAGCAGCGTCGCGGACATATTCTGTAGAAGCGCGCGTAGATGATGGAAGTAGTGCCTCAGAGGGCAACGTGGGGTGGCTGCCCAACAAGAGTTAAAGGGGAGAAAAGGCGGCCGTGTTGGAGCAGGACGAGTTGTATGCGAATGTCACATATACGGCAAACTTGTGTCCCAGTCACGGTGATCTTCTGAAATGGTCATCGTGATGAGCGTGCGGTTGAGGCGCTCTGTAAGTCCATTAGTCTGCGGGTGGTGGGCGGTGGTTAGCGTGTGACGTGTGGAATACGCGCGAAGAATATCGTCGACAACTTGTGAAAGAAAAGGCCGACCGCGATCTGTCAGCAAGTGCCGTGAAGCACCGTGGTGGAGGATGGCGTCGTGAAGCAGGAATTCAGTCTGCAACGTCAGTGGCGCAACTGGTAGGCTGTGCCCGTGTGATGGCTTATTGTGTCGCGTAGTCATTAGCTACGGCGATACATTGTTTCTCGAAAGAGAAGTCGGAAATGGTATAACGAGATCAAGGTCGTGCGGTAGAACAGACTAGTTGGGATGTCTATAGGCTGAAGTGGGCCAGCAGGCTCCAAGGACGAACGCTCGTTGCCAGGACTCGCAACCAGTAATGTACCGGCGCACAGAGCGGTAAAGGCCTGGCCAGAAGAACCGACGCCGCACGCGGGCGTATGTACGACATAATCCGATGTGGCCGGCTGTTGGGGCATCGTGGCGCTGGTGAAGAGTAGAACGGAGGGTCGTAGGTATTACGAGCAGAAGCTCGGGACCGTCGGAGTTGGTATTGCGATTGTCGCGGAGCACGAACAGGTGGTGGACGGGTCGGAGTGATTAGAGCGTAGACTGTCGACGTTACAGGCCATTATCGACGTTACAGGCGCTCAGCAGGACGAAGATGACGATCGAAAAAGCACACTCGTAGATGTTGTTATTCTGCCATCTTGGCTGTGACTTCTATTTATATATTTTGTAAATATAAGCTTGCCTATTCTTTATCTGCTTCACATTTTTAGTGGAAGTGCTGAATAAGAACTCGTTACGACGGAGCTCCGCAGCGGCCGTCGCTTGGATTTTTCCACAATGGCAGAAGAGGCGGCCTCTTCCTCAGCGGCGGCAATGTCAACGGTTGTCCTTGCGCAGCAAAGAGATCCAGACACGTTTTCCGGAACCGATGACGTCGATATTGAACACTAGTTGGCCATATACGAGCGTGTAAGTAAAAACAACCGATGGGACGATGCTGTGACGCTGGCGAATGTTATATTTTACTTACAAGGAACAGCAAAGGTCTGGTTCGGGAATCACTAAGCTGAAATCAGAAGTTGGGATTCCTGCAAGCAAAAGATGCGTGATCTGTTTGGAAAGGCCGTTGGTCGCACGGCCGCGGCGACGGAGGTGCTGGCGTCACGTGCCCAAATATCTACGGAGTCCTACCTTTCTTATACATACAGGACGTACTGGTCATTTGTCGCAAAGCCGATAAGGCTGTAAATCGGCCTAGAACTTACACCGCTGCATCTTTGGCCGCAAGGGTGTGAGTGCAGACCGATGTACACCCTTATTCACTTTTAAAGTAGTAAATTATTTTACAGCCCCCCACCCCCCCCCCCCAAAAAAAAACAAAAAAGAACAGTACTATGAAATTTCTTACATGTCACTGAGTACAGGCGTTCGGGTGTCTCCGTGAAATTCACGAAACTGGACATTGTCCTTCCTTTTCTCTTTTAATAAGCAATATATTACCACAATATCCCCGAAAACGGAGTTTCGAACGAATGCTTACTCAGTGTAAACTGATTTGGTGTTTATCTCTGGGGTCCCTTTAGCGATGCGAACCAAACTATGCGAGCTCAATTGCCGACATTTTGAGTGAAAACAAAGCAGCGACAAGCGCGAGATCGCGTTTCGAGTTGATACACGCGCCACACACGATACACGATACACGCGCCACAGCCAATCAGCACTTCAGCTGCAGATGAAATGGACGTGTCCACTAGGTGGACACTTACCGAATACCTGCCCTGGTGCACGCCCGTGGGCTGTTGCCAAACAACGGTGTCTGCGCTTCTGCGCAGTGTCGGCCAGCGGTCCCCTGGCGGGTCCCATGATGAGCGGCGGGGGCACGCTGCCTGGCGTTTTCTCATCGTCCGAGTACCGGGCCTGGATGCGCCGCGCGCCGTCCACGTCGGCACTGTACGAGCGCGTGGGACGCCTGTCCTCCGCGGCTTCTTCCACCGGCCTCGGCGGCAGGGCGGGGGGTGGATCCCTGCTGCACCAGCAGCACCCGCAGCTGTCGTCGTCGTCTTCCGGCACGTCATCGCTGAGGCGGCCCCTGCCCCGGGTCGCCCACAGCGCCGAGAGCCTGCTGGACTCGCTCAGACAGGTGAGAACGTGGCTGAAGACGTCCCCAAACCGTACACGTTTCCCGCAAACAGTTTTTTGAAGCTTGGATGATGTGAATCACTGCGCGACACGATTGAAGCCAAACGAGTCGGACCAACACGTGATCGTCACGTGCGAGCTTGCGGTAGGTTTTAGTACTCCCGCTCGGCAGGCTGCAGAGGCTGTGTTCTAATAATCACCGTAGACGGCAAAGTAGACGGTTGAGCGGACAGCGGCCATCTTAAGTCTGGTTCCAATTCTCACGAAGGCGTAAAAGTAGACAGCTTCGTGAAGACACCATCAAAGTCAAAAACAATGCAGACTGCTTTCCTGTCCAAACGAGATGGCGGCTGAGCGGGACGCTTGGAAACTCGACAGGAAGGTCGTCTGCACGCAAGAAAACGCAGACACTCTTTCCTATGCCCTTAATGAAAGTCTCATTGTGTTTTTCATAGGTTCGCAGGCGCAAGAACCTAATATAAACAGGAAGAATGTGTGCTTTTCTCAACTTTCTTTTTGTCGCCGTGAGGTGTCGTCACGTCGCGGAAGCATCTTCCAGGCGGCTCCAAACGCGTTCCATTACTTGGCCTCGAAGCCGTCTCGGCTGTCTGCTTAGCTGTCTACGTAGACTGTCTCTGATGCTGGCCAGAATTTGAACACACCCTCTGGTTTCTCACATTATTACCTATAGAGGTTAATCTGGTGACACCACTTATGGCAGTTTTCGAAAGGGCAATGCCGTCATGGGAATGTCGCTGTATGGGTGTGCGAGGTTTGTGTTGGCTGATGTTCAGCAAGGCTTCACCTAAAACGTAGACGTGGCTGAACAGATACTGCGTTCTTAAAACAAAATCCTCGTAAAAGGTATTCATTTACCCGTATTACATCCTTCAATGAACTTTACTCACCTGCACTGCATTATCAAGCGGAAGAAAAGCAAGAGCAGACGACAAACTGTGGCAAAGCGTGCGTGGGCCTTGTCGTCTGTCCTCCAACTTTAGCGGCCCGCCGTTACTCTTTACGTTTCGTATAATTGTACATGCAAGCGCAAGTCCTCATAATTGCACAAAACACGTTTTTGTGTGTATTGCGAAACACGATTTGTAAACAGACTATTTACAGAGATGGCCAAGATGGCTGGACACGCGCAACATCCCGGTCATCGTCGTCTTCTCCGTTACTCCAAGGAGGTGGTTTCGTAACATCTAACCTCCCTGGTGGGCGGAGCGCCCTCTCGGCGCAGACTAATTACACAAGGAGGAGGCGGCGAAAAAGTACGGCTTCAAGCGGGATGCGTGCACGACGTCACGATATAATAGGATAGATGGTGAAGAACTGTCCAGTGGCGCGATCTCGTAGTTTACGTCACTAGGTTGCCGTAAGACCTTGCAAAGTACGGTGTAACCTGACAAAACATTGTCGCAAAGACGTATACACGACGAGTAGGAGTCCGGAGATGTACAAGAGAGCCCGGAGAAAAGCAGAGGTGTCGGTGGCTGCGGTCATAGCGCTCCTTTTGAAATAATGGCGAGTCGGATAGCCGCTCATGAGCGATCTGACGTGACAGATGGGCTCGCGCTGCCGCATCGCGGGCGTACTCTGTGATATGTTGTCCAACAGCAGGTAGCAGCGTGTCGAAAGGCAATGCTGGGTGGTGGCTAAACACTAGATAAAATGGCGAAAAACCAGCGGTGTCATGACGGCATGAGTTGTACGCGAACGTGACGTATGGAAAAGTGCTGTCCCAGTTACGATGAGCGTCTGACACGTACATCGCCAGCATATCGATTAAGGTGCGGTTCAGCCTCTCGGTGAGCCTGTGGTATGCAGTAGTGAGCTTGTGCTCCACAGAACAGGAACGAAGGAGGTCAATGACGAATGGGGACAGGAAGTAGCGGCCTCAGTCAGTGAGCAATTGCCTAGGGGCACCGTGATGAAAGATAATGTCATGAAGCAGGAAATCGGCGACGTCAGTGGCGCAACCAGTCGGCAAAGCTCGCATGATGGCATACCGCGTAGCGTAGTCGGTCGCGACGGTGACTCACTTGTTCCCCGAAGTAGACGTATGGAATGGGCCGACGAGGTCAAGACAAATGCGGTGGAATGGCTCATTGGATGTGTAAATGGGCTGCAGACGGCGTGCAGGCAACGCCGAGGGCCGTTTACGTCGCTGACAAAGGTCACACGCAGCGACGTAGCGTCGAACAGATCGGTACAGATCAGGCCAGAAAAACTGGCGCCGCACGCGGTCGCATGTGCGGGATACTCCACGGTGGCCAGTGGTTGGGGCATCGTGAAGTTCTTTGCGAACACTAGCACGAAGTTGCTTGGGGAGAACAAGCAGGAGCTCCGAGCAGTCCGGAGTGCTACTACGACGGTAAAGAATGTCGTCGTGAAGCTTAAACAGACGGAGCGAGGGTCCGGGCTGACGATAATGGAGGCGGCCGATTATAGACCGTAGCGTGTCGTCGCTTTTCTGTTCATCGCGGATGCTGGCCAGATCTGAAATAGCCATGACGAAGTCACTGCTATTACGCTCGGCGGTGTCGGGAGGGTCGACAAGGTAGCGTGACAGTCAGCATCTTGGTGCAGCCGGCCAGACTTGTAGAGAACGTCTAAGGTGTACTCCTGGAGCCGTAATACCCAGCGACCAAGCCTTCCTGTAGGATCTTTTAGTGAAGAGAGCCAGCAAAGGGCGTGTTGGTCAGTGACGACAGAAAACGCGCGGCAATATAAGTAGGGGCGGAATTTTGCCACAGCCCAGACTCGGCCGAAGCAGCGTAGGAGATGGCCATAGCCCTCGCGGTACTCCACGGAGGTACGGAGGACAGCCTGATAATAAGCGACTCCAAATCAGCGGTCCGGAACTACACCAAAGGTTGGGTGTCCGCGGATGCGGCGCGCATGCTCAACGCCAGAGCCGGGGACTTCGTGTCCGGCACGATTACGAACAAGTCCCTCAAATGGTTCCCCGCGCACGTCGGGGAGCTTGGCACTAAAAAAGACAACAGCGCCGACAACGACAACAATAATAACGGCCGAAAACACACCGGCATCCTGCCCAACCACAACGAGCGTGTCCATCTCGTCGCGAGGCAGCTTACCCGCCGCGACGCGATCACCCAGAGGGCAGCCGCCGTTGTTGTGCGGGACCCCGGTGGAGGAGTCACCAACACAACCCAAATCGCGGCGGACGGAGCTGGGGGCCACGGGGACGCCGGCCGCGATATCGAGGAGTTTCCGGCCTTATACCGAAAGGTTCTCGAACACTACAGGAAAGAACGTATGAAATATCCACAACCCCACAGGCGGCTGAACAGGTCCCAGGCAGTCGACCTGAGGCGGTTGCAGACGGGCACTTTCACCAACCCCTACCACCTGCACCGCCTGTGGCCCGCGCTGCACCCGTCGCCCGGCTGCCCGTGGTGCGAGCAAGAACGAGCTGATATGGCCCATATACTTTGGAAATGCCAACGCCATGAGGAAGAAGGACCAATAGGGAGGGGGAATACAACAGCAGGACCCTCTGAGGCGGGGCGCCTCGCTGAGAGATGGCAAGCCGCCCTCCTCAGCGAGGCACCCGAGGACCAGGAGTGGGCCGTCCAGCGGGCCAGGGCCATTGCCGAGGATCTCGAAAAATTTTTCTCTGGCGATGGACCCCTGGCAGCCTAGCCCCGGCCACCAACAGCCATAACCGTTGGACAAATAAAGTTTATTCCTATCCCATCCTATCCTCAACAAGAATGCACTCATTAAATAATGGGGTTTTACGTGCCAAAACCACGATATGATTACGAGGCACGCCGTAGTGGGGGACTCCAGAATAATTTCGACCGCCTGGGGTTCTTTAACGTGCACCTAAATCCAAGAATACGGATGTTTTCGCATTTCGCCCCCGTCGAAATTCGACCGCCGTAGCCGGGATTTGATCCCGTGACCTCGTGCTTAGCAGCCCAAACCATAGCCACTAAGCAACCAGAGCGGCTAGAATGCACCGATTGAAAAAAAAAAAAAAAACTACAGGTAGCCAAACATTCTCGGCCAACACGCCGAGTCTCCCAGGTTACGTTCGGGGTCAACTTTTCGAGTGAAAAAACAACAACAAAAGGAACGGCTTCACAGAGAGTTTGCTTCCCAAGGCTGGCTGCGTCAGGTAATGCTCCCTCTTCTAGTTTATTCCCTTCCTCCCTGTTTTAAAGGGACTCAAAAGAGAGAGAAAAAAATTTGCCTTACATAGCTTTCGGATAACGTCATGGACGGCGCTTCACAACGCGTGCTTGTGCTCCAGCATGGCGGCAACGATGACGCCTGCGCGAGCTGTGTCTCAGTAAATTACCCTTCGAGAATGCCCCCCCCCCCCCCAAAAAAAAAAAAAAAAAGAAAAAGGCATATGATAATGACAGGAAGCTTCGTAAGCCAGAAAATATGCAAGAATGAAAGACGGGAGCAGACGCTGCCATGAGGCTCGCGCACCTGAGGACCTATTCTGCGACGATCACTTTCGGCTATACTATCGCCTCGGCCGTCAGGGGCGCGCTGATTGGCTGGTTGAGCAAAACCGCATCAGATCATTGGCTGGTTGAGCACTACGTCACGCGAAGGCGATAGGATCGCCGAAAGTGATCGTTGCAGAATACGTCCCCAGCTCGCCGTGACGTCAATAATTTTACGGCGTCCGCTGGGGTCAAGTTAATGTTTTATTGAAAAGAATACTGCAATGTATATTAAAGAAAAAAGTTCCCGATGAATAAACTTGACAAGTTTTTACGGGTCTTACGTAGCCACAACGGCCTCAAACCGTAACGTCACACTGCCATGCTGGGGTTTCGGCATGAAATTAAAAAAAAAAAAATGGCACTTTGACCTTCATTTTCTGTGATCGAAATCAACCTCCTATCGCAAAATCGCAAATTCGCGAAGAGAAAGTTTTGAAAGAATGCTTTAATTTATGACTCTAAATTGAATTGTTTCCCATTAGCGTCCCATTAAGGGACGCTAATGACAGATGCAGTTGCAGCGCGAACAAGAAATCTGGATGAGTGGCACTGATGGTGTCGCCACCATGCGACGCTTTCGTGCACTTCGTCGCGAAACTGTTTTCATCAGCTCGACAAAGCCCAACGTGTCACGTTTTGAGAAACTGAGTTTGAAAACTCGAAGTTCCGATTTAATCGTGGTAAACATGACGCCATAGTATAGCGTTCCTGACACGCTGGAGAGACGTTTTCAGTTGCGGGTAGCTCAGGAAATAAATTACTAAATAAATAATTACTGTCCCGAATAACTTTTACCCCGAATAATGATTGATTGCCTTTCGGTACGAATGCACTCTTTATGGTTAAAAGTAAAGGCAATCGAGTTGTTATAATTTTCCTTAAGCGTGCAATAGCGTTTGACTTTCTCGGATTGAAGACAGCATCTCCGTCTTGTAAGTGTGGGAGTTCCCGTGCTCTTCCACAAGCAACACAAAACGTCAAAACGTTCTTTTTGACTTGGTCAGCGACTCGCATTTTCTTTCCCTAGTTGTACAATATCCGAAGGTTGCGCTGCATTTGTAACGGGTCTCTAGCTCGAAACAGCGAGATATGCTTGGCCCGGCAAAACAAAATAAAGCTGTTCTTTTAGTGATCCAACTGAGCATCACCGTCTCTCCGGCCATTGCCGTGCTTTGTGGTAATTTTTCAACCTCTCGGTCACTGATACGCGTGGCACATATTCTGCAGCCAACCCAGGCGTTTCAGTTTTGCGTGTGTATCCGTCTCTGTGTTTTTCTAACCCTTGTAACTGTTGTAGCGCTGTTATTCCTGTAACAGTGCATCGGAAATCAATATATCTGCCAACCATACCGAATACCGTTTCCTCGACGCTAGCAAGCATCCCTTACAAAAATGTACTTTGAGGTTCAGTTGACTGCTTATCAAGTTCATTTTCAGTCTATAACAATTCGATTCAACGTCCATTTTCAATGGGTACGCTCGGTAGAGATATTGATTAAATTTAAGACAAGCGCCAATTTACTTACACTTGATAAGAATTTATTTGACTGAAGTTAAGAAAGCATCAACTGACTCACACTCAATGCACACTTAATTGACCAAATTTAAGAAAGCGTCAATTTACGCACAATCTGTACACATTCATTTGAACATTTATTGAACGCACTCGGAATGTGACAGTCGAAAGGCATTCAATTCGCTAGTCGCTCATCAAAAGGCATTCATTGAGTTGCCTATTAGATTACTCTAAACATACGAGCATGTTGTCAGAATTTATTGCTTAATTGCATGAAACATAGATGTCCCCACTCGTACTCCATTGTAGGTCGAAACACCATGGCTATATAGGTTGGTTGAAAAGTTTGTGCTGGCCGCGGCAGCCGCATTTCGATGGGGGCGAAATGCGAAAACAACCGTGTCCCGCGCATTGGGGGCACGTTAAGGATCCCCTGGTGGTCAAAATTATTCCGGACTTCCCCACTACAGCGTCCCTCATAATCAAATCGTGGTTTTGGCGCGTAAAACCACAGAATTCGAATTAAGAGGGTTGGCTGTAGCATAGCCTCCTATATATATATTTTTTTAAATATAGGAGGCTATGGCTGTAGGTAGCGCGAGCAGTGTTTGTATACGAATGTGTCAGGCGTGTCTGTTATGTGTAGGGTTTTCTTTGTTTCTGCAATGTGTGTTCGCATGTACAAGTGCTATGTAAAATAAAGAAAGACAAGTGCAAGTGCTATGTGAACCTGGGCTATTGTGACCTGGGGTCGGCTCATAATGTGAACCTGAAAAAAAAAAGAAAGAAACGCTGCCAATTTTTTTTCTCGCGTTTTAGTGACATTAGGAAAATTACTCCAACTAATGGCGAACATGCGGGACGTCGCCGTTTCTCCATAAAAAGAACAAGATTCACTCTTTTTTTAGAGGGAGGGGTACACACTTCTTTTTGACAAATTCAACAGGCATTCAACTGACGTACAAAACGACGTTTTCAATTAAAACAACCTGTATACATCGCAAATCCATAGATCTGCCAGACATTCCGCGCATCGTTTCCTCTCCCTCAACTCGAGCTCACCTTGCAGGAGCAGCAACAGCTACAGCTCCAGCAGCAGCGCAGCAGCCTCCTGTCGGGCCTGCCGGCCTGGGGCTCGAGCAGCCTAGACCTGGGCTCGAGCGCCGGAGGCGGCGGCAGCCTGCGGCCCATGGGACGCTCTTCGTCGCTGCTTTTTCCGCGGCCGCTGCGGCTGCCGCACGCCCTGAGCCTCGACTACGTGCGCGCCGAGGATCGAGCCCTGTGTCTCAACCCCAGAGAGTTCCTCAAGTACAGGCCCGAGAAGGTGCGCCCCACCCTGGTAGTCCCCCATCGACCCTCTCATCCGTGCAGTGGCAACACCGCGTTTGTGTCTCCAGCAAACTACCGTTCACGCGATTTTGCGATGTAGGTTTACCGAGGAAAACAAAAAAAAAAGTCGCAGTATCGCTCGAATGCCTAAGCGTTGATAGCGATAGAAAAGTATTACACAACTACACCAAGTAAGGTTCGTAACTTTATCGGCCGCATAATTTGCAGTAAATATTCTCCTACGAATTAGCAAGCATGGTGTCACGCGCGCACAGACAAACGTCGACAAATTTTTCGATGACGACGAACGCTCGTTTTCACTATGCTCGCGCGATGAAGAACGCAAACAGTGGGGAGCGATCGTTTCTGCTGTCTGTTCCATCAACGCGTCTCCGAAACTTGAGATTGCGCGACCTCCAGAACTAGGCGCGCGCGAAGACGGCGCACGTGCAGCCACCAGCCATATCGGCTCGCGGAAGCTTTGAACCCACCGTTAATTGCCTCCAAGATAACGCGCGGGCGGCGCATGGCCGGGCGCTCACCTCCCCCCCCCCCCCCGACCCCTCCGCCTTTGGCGCGGTTTAGCATCTCAACTCCAACATTTGGCGCGCATCAACCAACCCCCCCGTCTCGGAGGCTCACCCTCGCAAGCTTCCCCTCGCACTCATAGCACACGGCGTGCTGGGCGCGATAGGATCGTATCGCATTTGGATTTTATACGGGACCTCACGGCGACGACGACGGCGAAAATGTGCCTGGAGTGCCCATTTTCTTTTTATTGCAAAAAGAAACAAGAAATTTGTATCGTAGTAGACTATTGGTGCTACATGTTCTTGGGTTCAAACCTCAGAAGCGCACCACAACGTTGAGCTCAAGTATGTAGCTGTCTTGTGCACGTAAAGCTGCCCCAAATCTTTAACTACCGTGTGCGAGCGGCGACTTTCTACGCGCCAGCACCTTAAATTAGGAACAAATTTACAAATGACTATGCTATCTTCACGAGCTTTGTGAGCATAGTCAGATAGCATAGTCATTTGTCAGTTTGTTCCTAATTTAAGGTGCGGGCGCACAGGAAGCCGCCGCTCGCGCATGCTAGTTAAAGATTTGCGTGGCGGTACGTAACAGTAAAATAATTCATTAAGCGCACATTTAACTGTGTAGATTTAGGATAACGTGCGCTAGATGGATCCAGCCCACTTGTCGCGACCTCTGCCGTGACGTCACGCGCTGTCTTCGTGCTACAGCGTGCCTCCTCCTCCTCCTCCTCCTTTCCATTCCACGGCGGCGCCTTAGGAGAGCGAGTCCGTGCTGGCGGGGGCCTTCAGCGGGCTGCTGTGGCTCCACCTGCTTGGCGCCCGCGGACTCAGAGGACATGGGCCCCGAGACCTGTACTGCGTCATCGAGACGGACCGGGCCCACAAGGCACGCACCGTCGTTCGCTCGGGCGACCACTCCTTCGACTGGGACGAGGTACCTTAGGATACTTTTTTTTGTTTCTTTTGTATAATGCATATACACTATGCAAGGAGACCAGGAAATAAAATTCGGAGCCCTTTCACTATTGTGAAGGTAGAAGCAAGGGATGCTTTGTTTATGGTGGGTCTGCTATACCGAATTTATGTATTAAGGCGACAACGTTAAGGGTCCCGTGTCGGTGTTTGTGTTGGCGTCATTGTTGGCGTAAGCATCGGCGTCCGTAGCATCCGTGGCGGAGAAATTCACCCCGAACCACCCCGACCACACAGGCCCCCCGCGTGGCACAAGGGGTTAGTGAACAAAAATTGAAATTCTCAAACCAAAATGCGTCAGAAAAATCGTAAAGTATGACGTAATCCACAACCCACAGACGTGATAGCGTCGGATTGTAATTTGAATATTCAAGAAAAAAGCCTGATAAGCAGCCAGGACATCTTTGAATGCTATCGCGTTCCACTCTTAAAGGCGAAGCTTAAGCATCCTCCAATTCTGATGGTGCGCGGCTCCGCTAAGCATGCAACACTCACGCAACAATTTTTATCATTGTTGACTATATTGTGCGTCTTCGGCATGTTCGTCAAAGAGCAAGGACACCGGCGTCTTGTTTTCGCCCGGCTCGATGGCCAAGTAGTGCGTTTGCTGCGCCAAGTCCGTCCCATCGTCATAGACTAGCGTATGAGCCACAGCGTTCATAGCCGTGGCAGACTGCACGGCATCGTCAGGATGCTGACGTCAGGGTTTTGGAAGATGTGGTTAAACGAGCTTCCGTCCCATAGTGAGTTCAAAGTGCAACTGCTGGTAACAGCGCTAGCGCGATCTCTACGTAACGAGACAAAGAGGCACAACGAATGGTGGGACGTGCCGCCGCCGAGTATCGCGACACTTGTGAAACAGGCATCGGCGGTGGCAAGGGGTATAACAATGGGCCATCCATCATCCGTTTTGACACCTGTGCTAAGCCACAACTGGCGGGAAATGGCCCCGCACATGGAGTCAAAGGAAATGTTGATGATGATCGTTTTTTTTTTACACGCGGACACGATCTTGGGGAACCTAGCCCTTAACAGCTTTGCTGTAATACGCTGAGGAACTTGACGGATCCCGCTTCCGTACAGTGAAATGAAATTCGGTCAAAGGGTTATATCAGAAAAGCATTTCTCTATTTTACATGTATTTGAATAGGCGGCATTGGATTCTGGCCCGAGCTAAAGCGTCTTTTTAACGGCGCAGGCGTAATTAGCACCAATACGAAAATCACCCGCATGGTACTATACTCCTGTAAAGGGTGCACCGCCGGAGATATAGACATGTTGAGGCAAAGTCGCCTTGCGAACCACTTTTCTAGATTCTAGTTTTTAGTGTGATCATTGGTCACAAGGTAGCAATGAAAAAAAAAGATGGTGCAAACATGCAGATTTATGTGCACACTTATATAGAAGCGTTAGAACCTATACCGCACATCAGCCAAAAAATTGACAATATAGTTAAACACAGTGAAGTCATGTAATAGTAATTGAGAACACATTATGAACAAAGATGAGTAAATAAGAGCACATGAAATAAGCATGCAGAATGCATATTTATGGGCATCAGGAACTAGGAAGAGCCGTATATAATGCGAATAATGAAAATTCGAATTTTCGCGATTGACAGAAATTTCGACGCAAGCTATTGAGCTGAGTTACACGAATATCCATGTCTCTGATTCGTTCAATTTTATTTATAATGGCTGGCATTCTGGGTATTTTAGCATTTCTGTGCGGTATATTATACACTACATGCAGGGGCGAACTCTTCGTCTACCATACGCCGTTTCATTCTGTGTAGTGGACGCGGTTAGACGAGACATTGAGCTGAGACCATCGAAGGACGATTCTCAAAGTCAATGGATAGTTTTCCTGTATCTCTGCTGAGATAAGTTGCTGCGGTTAAGACCAATTGGCTTATGAAACCAGCCGCGGTGGCGGCCGCGGCTAATGCGTAGCGATGTTTAGTACGAGGTCGCCGGTTCTATCCTGGCTGCGACGGCTGCATTTCAATAAGGCTGAAACGCAAAAAAAAGCATTAAAAAACACGTTCGTCTACTTATATTTAGGCGCACGTCGAAAAACCACAGGCGGTCGAAATTATTCCGTCGTAATGCCGTCGTCATCTCCACCGTCGTCACACTTGCCGCAGTCTTCACGCTGTCATGCCATCTACCAAAACATGTTGGCGACAATTAGTGCCGCCTTCGTCGTTATCGATGCCAGCAGTGTACTTCGGAAGTATCGCTAGCGCGACCGATTGATTTCTGTGGGAAACATGAGCTGTTCGCTTACTTCGCCCGTGCGCGTCTCTCTACCACCCCATCTCTCTCCCTTCTTTCTATCCCCTTTGTCCCAGCGTAGGGTAGGCAACCGGACTCTTGACTGGCTAACATCCCTGCCTTCCTTTCATCTCTCTCTCTCTCTCTCTCTTTGACGACCATCTTCGCTAGTTTCTGCAACAATGCTGCTTTTTCCCCCTCACTAGGTGTTCGAGCTGGACCTGGTGGACAACACGACGGTGTCGTTTCTGCTCTACAGCTGGGACCCGCAGTCCCGCCACAAGCTCTGCTACAAGGGCACCGTGCACCTGCTGTCGGCGCTGCGCGAGGCGCCCGCGCACAGCCTCGCCCTGCGCCTGGAACCGCGCGGGGCGCTCTACCTGAAGATGCGCTACCGCGATCCGCGACACACGTTCCAGCGGACGCCCAACTACAGCGGCGGCGGCGTGTTCGGCGCGCCGCTCGACGCGCTCGTCGCGCGGGAGAAGGGCACCGTGCCGCTCATCGTGCACCGCTGCGTGCAGCAGGTATGTACCGACGGCCGCAAGTTTCCTGCACTGCGTACGCTGACGACGTGACGTTCTATTACTTGTCCGCCCGGACACTGTCGGCACTCTACCACAAAGAATCCTTGCAAGCTATAAAGCGCCCTAAATAATATACTGTACCATACCGTATTTGCTCGAATTTAGGCCTGCCCAATTCTAAGCCGAACCCCCACCCCCTATGTTAGAAAGGTCTGAAAATGAGAAAAAAACTTTCCTTGAATGCAAGCCGACCGAAATAATAGTAAGCGACCACAGCCACAAAACCAAGTGTCGACTCTAGACAAGTTTGACGTACATGGTGGTTCAAATGATTCGATGATTTCCCTGTTTTGTCTTTTTTATGTCCATTATACATACATTTCCAATTTCACGCGCGATAACGTTGACTTTGTCTTCTTTTAGCATCGCAACTTTTTTTTCTTTTATTTGACCGAGAGGTCAGGTGGGCCGATCCCGGAAACAGTGTAGTCTATGGTGCAGTGTGGTTAATTTTCGACTACATTGGCGCTAATTACGCCCCTGCCGGTTATTTTACCTACTCTTCCACTAATTCTCGCTTTTTGTGGGCACCGGCGAAGCTGCCTTACAGAGAACATCGTCTCGCGCGGGGTCTGCTTAGTCCAAACGAACTCGCCCCATTTCCGAAAAGTAGGCTGTAATGCGGCTTTGCCTCAACATGCCTGTACCCACGGCGGTGCACCCTTTACAGTAGTATATCGCCATGCGGTTAATTTTCGAATATGTTGGCGCTAATTACGCCCGCACCAGTTATTTTACTTACTCTCCCACTAATTATCTTATTTGTGGACACCGGCGAAGCCGCCTTACAGAGAACATTGCCTCGCGCGGGGCCTGCTTCGTCCAAGCGCACTCGCCCCATTTTCGAAAAGTAGGCCGTAAGGCGGCTTTGCCTCAACATATGCATACCCACGGTGGTGCACCCTTTACAGTAGTATTGTGCCATGTGGTTAATTTTGGAATATATTGGCGCTAATTACGCCTGCACCGTGAAGAGGACGCTTTAGCTCGGCACCATATCCGGTGCCTCCTACTAAAATACATGTAAAATACAGATATTATTTTCTGAAATAGCGCTTGGATCGAATTTAATGAAATGTATTGCGTTAGAGAAAGGTAAATAGCGGAATTCTGACTTATTGCCTGGATATTCTTACAGATATGGCGACACATTTGTAAGTTTAAAAAAATACAAGAACGATGTTTGCGAATCCGTAACTCTTGACGATAAACAGATATCGCAGTTCTGTCATCTGCATCCGGTAGAACTTCCAAACAGACAAATTTGGTATAATAATTTAGTACTTACGGGGATTGGTTCCTATTCCAAAATTAGTTATATATTTCAGACGGGTCTATAATATATAATTTTTGCCCGCTTTGGATGTATTATTAAATGCACTTTACAGAATATTACATCATTATTTAATTCCCGTGTTATAGATTTGTAAACTTGATAGTATCGTTTTTCTTTGCAGTTTTCAACAACCTTTTATACAAAAAATACGAGACGGATGGAATTTTTGTTAATTATTCGAATATGCATTTCTATTTTTTGTATAAGTAATGTCCGCCTCTTCGAGTAGACCAGCTCATGAACTAGAATTGCGTTGGGCTGTTGAGCACGAGATCGCGGGATCGAATCCCTGCCGCGGCGGCCATATTTCGATGGAGGCGAAATGCAAAAACGCCAGTGTGCTTGCGCTGTAGTGCACGTTCTTCTTCTTTCTGGGGTTTTACGTGCCAAAACCAGTTCCGATTATGATGCACGTTCTGATTAGTGATTAGATGTTCTGATTAGTGCACGTTAAAGAACCCTGGGTGGCCAAAATTAATACGGAACCCTCCACTACGGCGTGCCTCATGATCATAACTGGTTTTGGCACGTAAAACCCCAGAAAGAAGAAAGAAGAACTAGAATTGTGCTATGTGCCAGAGGGAGCCTTTAAAAATTTTTGACACTGTTCGCTGAAAAACCCTACATACTACAGACAAATTATAATAAGCCAACATACAATGACGCGAAGGACAGCATATAGGTAATTAACTGTAGTTCTTAATAGAAGTACAGAAATTACACATTAATGAAATGAATTAAAAATCAACTGGCCGCAGAAGGGATACGAACCCACGTCTTCGCATTACGCGTGCGATGCTCTTACCAATTGCGCTACTGCGGCGCCGTTTTCCCGTTCACTTTCTTGGGTATTTATGAAAAGGAAAACAGAAAAACGCCGACCAAGAATGAAAAGGTTTAAAAAATGATACCTATGTATGTGTATTTATGTATGTGTACTAGACCTAACTCTGGGTTGTCAGCCAGCGCCACCACTCAGGTCCATGGCCGTAGATGTAGAACATCATGTCTAACGCAGGCGTTCACGTAGTACGTGAGCTTTTTGGGTGAAAGCAACTGGTCCGTAAATCCACTCATGCTACCTGAAGGCATCAATCAAAGCTGTGATATTCGAGACCCTCGCTATGTAATGAACGACAAGAAAGAAAACCGAAGGGCCCGATTTTTATTAGTCAAATCATAAGAAGCTCATACACAGTGACGCGAAGGACAGAATAGGTGAAATTAACTGTAGTTCTTGAAAGGGGATGATAAAACCCGGGGGTCCCTAATCCGGCGGCATTGATGCCTTCAGGTAGCATGTGTGGATTTACCGACCAGCTGCCTTCACCCAAAAAGTTCACCTACTACGTGACGCCTGTATAGATAAGATGTCCTGCATCCATGGCCATTGCCGTTAGTGAGTGCGCTGGCTCTTGGGGTTAGATCTAGTATGCATACATAAGTACCCATGCAACTGAAGGGGAAAACGGCGCCACGTTTGCTGAATGGGTGAGAGCATCCCATGCGTAATGAAAAGCCGTGGGTTCGCATCCCGCAGGCGGCCAGTTGTTTTTTAATCCCCTTTCATTGTCATTTATTTGTCATTTCTTTACTTCAATTAAAAACTACAGTTAATTTCACCTAAGCTGCCTTTCTCGTCATTGTATGTTGGCTTCTTATGATCTGACTAATAAAAATCGCGCCCCTGGGTTTGCTTTCGTATAGTTCATATATGCATATAAAATATATGTGTCAGTACTTCCTTAATGTGAAGCTTGAGTTAGCTGACGTGAGTGCTTGTCCCTGTCGACGGCAGGTGGAGAATCGCGGCCTGGACATCGTGGGCATCTACCGTCTGTGCGGGTCCGCCGTGCGCAAGCGAATGCTTCGCGAAGCCATCGAGCGTAGCTGCTCAGCCAGCGGACCCCACTGGAAAGTGGACCTCTCCGCGGAGCACGTGCCCGACATCAATGTCGTCACCAGTCAGTAAACCTTTTGTCAACTTTCGAATTTTTCTTCAACTGCTAACGTTTCTTTTGTAGTTTTGTGCCACGAACGGAAGCATTACAAATCTCCCTCACGTGGGCCTTCCTTTTCCTAGCGGGTTTCTGCAGCGCTGATTCTTCATGTTCTTGTTCCTGTGCTTCGAGTTGTCAATCGAATCGGTCTCGCTCTGCCACCGGTAGCCTCCCGGATAGCTGAGATGGCAGAGCGACTGCCCCACGTATGCGTTTGTCCCGGTTTGGGTCCCCAGACCTGGACGAATTGTTCGTCAGCTGTGAAGCTTTTGTTCTGCGAGACACCTGTACGGGTTTGCTTTGCGGCTGTGTGCTACAATCGGGTAGATTGCAATTCTCCCCTTCATGAACCTGTCTTCACCTTGGGGGCTTCCGCAGAACTGATTTGTCACAAACATATCTCTTTCATTCTTTGACTGATTGTAGCGAATTATCAATTTGCATACTTGGCAACATCCGGTCATTTCCCGTAGCAGAATTCTTGAATGTCCCAGGATGTCATGTTTTATTTGTACCTTGAATAGCATTGCTTTTTTACATGTTTATTTTCTATGCCACAGTTTTTTTTTTTGTACCTTGTGCCCACTAAATAAACATCGGTTATCATGGAATCGGTGGTGCCGGAACTACGTGTAGCGCTTACGAGTATCTCCCACCTGAAGGCAAATCAGTAGGTCCATATAGTGCCGCTTACTACATCATTTTAATTTCTGCCTATTCAAACATCCTATACAACGTTTCAACAGAGAATGCTTTGTTTCTTTACCCCACCTTTCCTCACCTTCAACCCGCTCCGGCACAGGTCTTTTGAAGGACTACCTTCGCGAGCTTCCCGAGCCTTTGTTCACCAAGGGCCTGTTCGACATGCTCGTAGACGGGCTGAGCGTTTGCCTGCCAGACGACCCCGAGGGCAACGCCAAGCTCATGTTCAGCATACTCGACTGCCTGCCCAAGGTCAACCGGGTGAGTCTTCCACTAGCCTTCTTTTAACTGCAGTGAATAAAACAGTCCCGCCTGGCAAGGTGCAGCCACTATCTACAGCGATGCCTGCGAAAGGTACAGCTGCCAAAGACCTTTTCTAACGGAAACGTCGACCGACGCTGCGGTCAGGGCCGGGACGAGGGGCGCATGTAAGAAAAAAAAACTGACGTTTCGCCATTACATAGTCTGTATCGGCCGCTATAACTCCTACGAAGCAAAGCGCGTCGTCCTCTGTAGTACCTAGACAAATGCACATTTAGAAGAAATATTCCCTACCCAGAAGTGCCCACATTTCTCTCTGGGAACATTTTGGGTCGGGCAAGCGGGAGAAAGATGCTCTTGTCGAAAGTAGCGACAAGCTCTTGTCCAAGTATAGCATCACGTGCTAGACCATTCCGGTAAGGTGTGTAGATAAACAGCACGGGCTATGCTAGATTGATAGGAATAGCCTAGCAGACGACGCTCGGACACCAGGACGCTCTGCGCGCATGCGCCTGTACTCCGCGCTTCGTGACAAGGCGATCAATCAATCAATCAATCAATCAATCAACTTTTATTTCCTGTGGATAGGAGGAGTACGGGACTAAAAGCTTGAACAGCTTGACGAGGTCCCGACCACGTTACCCCATAATGGCCGATGAGCCAGATTATCGTGAGATTATCGAAATATTAGAGAGCTGTACAGTCAACCGAAAACGCTTACGGACTGTGAGACCCGAGACAAAGCTCGACATTTTCGCAGCGTGCGCACGCAATTTAGTTTTCAGATTTTCACCTTGTACACGTAAACGCGAACAACACACGGAATGTAAGATTTACTTGGTTACGGTCACAAATGCTCGAATATTCAACGTTTTAGCAAATCCCCACGCTCCGGAAACTTTTGCGTTTGACTGCACTTCAGGTAATTTCTTGTGCCTTCTGTCACAGCCATCATCATCAGATATTTATTTTCGTAGAAAAGAAAATTCAGCAAGAACATTTTTAATAACCGAGAGGAAGAAGAGGGTATTGAACGTGTACGCTTTCGCAAGAGAACGCACAGCGCGGTCTGACGCATTGCAATCAGACAAGCGCGGGGGGCGTAGATCAAGCAGTGTCTGCAAAGCTATTACACCGACGCCAGTTGCGAAAGACAACTGAAAAATTTCTTCACCTTCCAGGAGGCGCCGAATGAATAAACTCTCCCCGCTAGCGAGAACGATGTCACAGGCGTGGCGATTCTGCGTCATAGGCGCAACTCGGAGCGCCTATGACGTCATAGGCGCAACACGGGCGTCATAGACGCCCGTGTTCCGTCCATTGGGGCCATCGTGAAAGATCCCTTGGTGGTCAGAATTAATCCGGAGTCCCCAACTACGGCGTGCCTCATAATCAAATCGTGGTTTTGCCACGTACTACCCCAGAATATAATTTTTTAACACGCTGCAATACAACGGAAACTGCGAATTCCCGTCTGCGCTCCCTCGGTCTCGTTGTCACGACAACGACAGCCGCACTTCGTTGCGAGTCTTGTGGTTTTCGTTTGTTGCTGGCCGTCGAATTCATGAACGCTCGTTCTTTTCCTATCGGCGTAGTGAACAGTGGTGTCTATTCTCGCTTGTCCTTATTCATCACAAGGATATGCATTTCACCGTGGATCTGTGCAAACTAGTCCAAACGTCAACCTTGCTGTAGCGGACAGTGCCTCGTACAACATCATGCGCCGTCATTGCCACGTGGCTGTAGCAAACATGTCGCTTCCTCTCCTTTGGCCAGCACAACCGGTGGTCACGTGTGCTCTGGCCCATTCATTTCCTGCTCGCAGTGCACCGCCCTGTTCCTGCTGGACCACCTGAAGCTGGTGAGCAGCCGGAGCGATCGCAACAAGATGACGTCACGCGCCCTGGCCGAGTGCTTCGGCCCCGTGTGCGTGTGCCACGCCGAGACGGGGTTCCCCGTCTCCGACCTGCGTCGCCCCATCGAGGTCTTCGCCTACCTGCTCGACATCTGGCCGCTCAACAGGGGTCAGTATATGTATATGCCACGATACAGGGCGTTCAAGGTACACAGTGAGGAGACACACTGAAGATCAGTTTTGATTGATAAAATGTTCCTGGAAAACTGTATTTTCGTTAATTTCGCGGTAATGTGTTCATTGCTGGTAAACAAAATTAGGGACAAATTCCCATTTCTTTAAATTTTGCGCCAGAACATCAACGTCCGTACGTCAATGTGCGCTGAAGGTATTTCCTTGCATGTATGTGAGCCGTTGTGGAGCAAGAAACGATTTCGAAATTTCCTTTTTAACTCCTTTAGGATACCCTAATAATGTGCCTGACATTATGACTGGCTGGCATTGGCTCTTATGAACAGTTCTTGCGTAAGAGGATTTTGTGAATGGAGATCCTGTTCTTTCGGTTTGCGTGCGTGTGTATGCATGTGTGTTTGTGTGTGTGTGCGCGCGCGTGCGTGCGTGCGTGCGTGCGTACGTGTGTGTGTGTGTGTGTGTGTGTGTGTGTGTGTGTGTGTGTGTGTGTGTGTGTGTGTGTGTGTGTGTGTGTGTGTGTGTGTGTGTGTGTGTGTGTGTGTGTGTGTGTGTGTGTGTGTGTGTGTGGCACAGTGGTCCGCCGCGCAATAGATAACCGCAAAATTGGATTAAATGCTGAATTTCTTTTTAATTACTCCTGCAGTAATGAGGCCTTAGAGTTCCACGGGCAGCGCTGGTCTAGAGTCTTGGAGGTTGTCCATGTCTATCAGCGAAGAGGGCCTCGGCAGAGACGAGGCGATGTAACGAAAACCAAAGCGTTTAAATGCGTTGCTGCGTAAACAGCGGTCAGCTCAACAAGCCGCCCGTAACGAAAAGCGAAGGCTAAGGGTGAAGTTTCTTGGCGAAGGGAGCTTTTTATAGCTACCCGAGGCACGTCGCTGCTGTGCCGGCGCCGTCAGCGTCATTCACAGAGACTTCACAGTCACAGACAAGTCACAGTCACAGACAAGTCACAGTCACAGACAAGACACAGTCACAGAGACTTCACAGTCACAGACAAGTCACAGTCACAGACAAGACACAGTCACAGAGACTTCACAGTCACAGACAAGTCACAGTCACAGACAAGACACAGTCACAGAGACTTCACAGTCACAGACAAGTCACAGTCACAGACAAAACACAGTCACAGAGACTTCACAGTCACAGACAAGTCACAGTCACAGACAGGACACAGTCACAGAGACTTCACAGTCACAGACAAGACACAGTCACAGAGACTTCACAGTCACAGACAAGTCACAGTCACAGACAAGACACAGTCACAGACAAGTCACAGTCACAGACAAGACACAGTCACAGAGACTTCACAGTCACAGACAAGTCACAGTCACAGACAAGACACAGTCACAGAGACTTCACAGTCACAGACAAGTCACAGACAAGACACAGTCACAGACAAGTTACAGTCACAGACAAGTCACAGTCACAGACAAGACACAGTCACAGAGGCTTCACAGCCACAGACAAGTCACAGTCACAGACAAGTCACAGTCACACAAACATGCGCCGATGCACGCGGGTACGCCCGTGCATGGTTCATATTCGCTGGAAGCACTGGACTTTCAGCGTTTTGTTTTTAGCCGTTGTCCGGGTGATAAATTGACAAAATTGGCGTTGTTTCTGGCAGCTTGACACGGATGTTCGTCACAAAAGTGAGCTGTTACACTGCCTTATTGCCACCTTCTTTGACAAGAAGGAATAATGGGTGAAAACATTATGTAGTAATGACAAAATGAGAAGCCATTCTAGTGAAATGATACGTTGGGACAGAGAGAGAAAGTAAGCTCTCTGTTGAAATGCGGAAAATTCTGTCAAAGTATGTCTAGGCGCCTACATGGTATCTGTGCATAGGAAAGAGGATCGGGGACAGAAAGGTCCTATATATAGGACCAGAAAGGCAGGAAACAAAAAACAAACAAAAATAAACATGACCATGGTTAGTACAGGTGAGACAAATGTGATGATGTTCCTGGAAACATGATAGATTGTCAATTAAGCCGATGTCTTCAAGGAATATAACCGAAAATTGTAAAATTTGCTGTTCCTTTGTAGAGGAAGGTATGTAGGACTTATTATTGTTGCTAAATGCGGTGGTTCTTGGAGAAATAGATCCCATTCGGCCGAAATAGCAGGATCTTTCGTCTCCGTACCCTGGACATTCGAACAAAATGTATCCTACGCTTTCTAACGCATACGGTTTTATGGTCAGTCCGGGGTGTCACAGGTAGCTTTCCGTGAATGAAGGTAGCTTTCCCCCAAGACGACGGGGAAGCTGATGTGGCAGTCTTGATTTTAGGATGGGGTCTACAGAGTAGAGAAAGGGACGCTAAAGCGCGATATACTACACAGGCGATTCCTCTCCGCAACCGGATACGTTGGTAACATTATTATTGCTATTTGCGTTTATCTTTTAAGCGACGTGTTTTAGAGCTGACGAATGGCGCGCAATGTAATTTTCCCCTTACCCTCGCAGCCGCGTTCGTGGCCGCCAGCGGCAGCGACCTGCGCCCCTCCCTGGGCGCCAGCATCGCCGCGGGCAGCGGCCTGGGCGGAGGCTCGTCGCTTGGGGGCAGCACCTACCTGACCAGCTCGTCGTCGTCGTCGCACATGGGCGGATCGCTGGGCGGCGCTTCCAGTGGCCTCTACTCCACGGCTGGCATCTACACCAGCGGCGTGCATACTGCGGGCTCCGGCAACTACAGCAGCCGCACGAGCGAGCTCGGGGGCGGTGGCGGCGGCGGCGGCAGCTACACGAGCTCGGCATTGAGCAACACGTACTCAAGCTCCGGCGGGATCGGAATCTCGGTGCCCATAACCACAGTGCCGGGCCTGTCATCGCTGGGCGCGTCCGACAAGCTGACGACCACCGTCACCGCTCCATCTTCTTCGTCGTCGCCGCCTCGCGATTCGACGTCCATCACCACCACCGCATCGTCCACGATGACCAGAGAGCGGCCCGAGCCCCGAGAGCGGTCCGAGCACCGCGAGCGGTCCGAGCACCGCGAGCGGTCCGAGCACAGGGAGCGGTCTGAGCACAGGGAGCGGTCTGAGCACAGGGAGCGGCCCGAGCCTCGGGAGCGCTCCATCTTGGCTGACGCCAGCAGCACGCTCGAGAGAGGAGCGAGCGGGCACCTCCTCAATTCGACGAGGGACAGGGTTTGTGACGTCACGGGCGGTGCCAACCCGTCGGCGAGAGCCACGGGCTTCGGCGGAGCCAACGGCATCGGAAATGCCTCCGGGATCGTCGGAGTGAACGGCGGTGGCGGCGCCGGGGCGAACGGAGCGGGAGCGAACGGAGGTTTGGGTTCGTCGATCTCCTCCGTCGCAGCGCAGGGCTCGGAGTCGAGGCCCGGCGACGCGTCGTCGGCGGCTGACAGCAAGCCGTGGCCTAGCCAGAGATCATCACTGCCAGAATCTGCCTGTTGATCCCGTGCCATTGTTTCGGTTTTATTCCCTTCACCTACGTTCTTTGTTTCATCCGCGTCTCGCGCTCCAGCCGTCGTGTGCGGACCGCGTGACACACCGGGAACGGACCGACAGCAGTCGCGGTGCGATTCCCCGTGCGAGCAGGGATGGCGTTAGAGCTGTGTCACGCCCTCTCTGTAATCCTGTTTCGCGCTCTCCTGGTCGTCGTTGTGGCATCTCGTCGACTCGTGCATCGTTTCCTCCTCCCACGGGACGAGCTGTCCTGTTCTGATTTCCGCATTAGAGCGGTTTGTTTTGTTCTCTTTGACCTCGATGAGAGTCTACGCGCACAGGAAGCGCACTACGGGCCATGGTGTCTAAAAAAAAAAAAAGGCCGCACTGGCGAAAGTATAAAAGATTTCCCTCTCAGCACCAGAGGGCGTCGCGAGTAAGGTCCCTACCTTAGTCGCGCCATACGCCTAGCGCCACCTGTCGTGAGGAAGTGGAAGCATGTCGGTCCGGGCACGCGACTGACGATGCCTGCCGGTCGTTTGCAATTCGTTAGGTCTGGCGGCGGCCTGAGACGAGTTCGCAATACCGGATGGTGATGACGTGGCAATGACGCAACCGCGGGTATCGCCGCTACGCTATTCGCTGGACTCGTATGAGACATCCCCGTGGCACGGCCTGATCCGCAATATTAGAGAGTTTTTTTAGATCAGGGGACGCAAGCGGCTTGCGTCCCCTGATCTAAAGTTCTCTATTGACTAGCATGCTCTGCAGCGCGCTATGGTTAGGCGCGACATTTGTTTCTCCAACGTTTACCGCTTTTTGTGAGACATCAGGGAAGATAACGTTTCTTTTTTCAGCCTCGCAATCAGAATGGGAAGCCGTGTTTTCACTGCAGCCTTACGGATGTATGGTTTCGTTTTTAGCAGGTGACTTTACACCCTGCACGAGACTTTCGACAACAGAAGGAAAGGCAGACGGCACTGCCTCACGTGTTCACTTTCTTTCCTGGCTCCTTGCAGAACTGCATTATTACAAGCGTACTAAAGAGACGGGGCAAAGAGAAGAAATAGGGGAGAAAAAAAAAGACGGCGGCAATGTTCCCGTGCTGGTTTTTTTGGAAGCTTCAATCTCGGTATCACTGGCACCCTAACACCCCCTTGTGGTTAGAACGTTTTTCTTCGAAGCAGCCACAGTCTCATGTGTAGTGCGAGATGCATCGATCCATTTTAAAGATGAGGTGCGCCTCAATAAATATTACTGATCCCTTTTCCGCGGGCTAGCCAAAAATCGCAGGCGCTGCAACACGTCTTTACTGAGACTGTAGTATGCTTTGCGTCGATATACGAATGCTTCACCGCATCCCATCAGCTCCGCAAGCTGTAAAACACGGGGTTCGAAATACAAAGTATAAAAAAAGAAGAAAGAAATCAAGAACTAGCCAGCAGCTTAGTAGGAAAGTTTCGTTCGGGTTCTCCAAATATACATATGATCCACAGAAATTCTGTCAATTATCTGTGAACTTATTTGAATATATAAGTTCCACCCGTCTTTCGTGTTGCGTCTTTTCCGGCTTATCAAGCCTTGTCTCACAGGAAGAGCGTTTTTCTTTTGTATTGTAGAACCGCGTTTTACTAATAAAGCTAAGCCTATACTTTCGCTTTAGACTCCCTTTAACTTCACCCGCCTCATTTTGTGTCGCTGTGACAGTCGTTCTCAGCGCCATGCTTTACGAAACACCGCTACAACGATAAAAGAACCGCATCACTGGGGTTAAGTCTGTGTCCGGCCTACCCATACCCAGACAGTGCGCTGATTAGAACCAACGACTACTTCACGCGTACGCTGTAGTTTTACGCATCCGAAGCGACCAGATAAGCTGCGCGTTGTGCCGGACCGTGATGACACGGGCGGAGACGTTACGTAACACGAGCTTCATTTCACGCGAGACGCCGGGCCACGTTTGTGTTCGCTTTTTTTTTTTCTTGTTTCTTCTTGAAGGAGTCGCGGATGATCAGCAGACCGGAGAGCCTTATGTGTACGACGGACACTGTACCGTACTGACCATGCACTTCTGCTGCGTGACAGAAGTGGACGTAAAAGGAACGCGAGATGGAACCTCGCTGCCGGCAATAGTACGGTGCAGTGGCTCTTGCTGCGTCAGCGATGCAGCCACCGACGTCGCGCCTCGCCTATTTCAGTCTCAAAGTGCGGAAACGTTTGTACCTTCATTTCGAATGGCGTGTGAGCTGCGCCGGGTTTCGTTGGTAGATCCCGATGGTTGATTGCCGTTTTGAACGAATGTTTTCGGGCCACGTCCGGAGGACGATTTCTGTATAGAACACATGTGAGTGGCGCCATGTTTGCGGATGTTCCCTTCGTTTTTTTTTTCTCTTCGTTTATTTCAAGTGCGTACAACGGTTGTGACATTTTATCTTGTGAATGAGTCTGTCGTACGATGCACTGTAGCACGTTCAATCACCCTTGTTTCTCGTCTATGTGTACGGTCTCTTCGATCAACAATAGCCTCTCTACTGTATATTGCTGAAGTGTGAGGCACTGCCCTCGACTCTGTGAAATCGCTGCGCTGTATGCAATGCCGTGACGTAACACTTAGACCACGGCCAGACGACCGGCAGCCCGGACTTCTGCATTGCCGTATTTGCATTCGCTTTTGCAGAGCGGTTGGTTCCTTGCGTCTGTCGAACAACAACTTCGTTCAACGTGTTAAGCAGAAGAAAAAACAACTGTTCAAACTGTCTCCTTGCTCTAAGCAGAGGGTAGACTCATCAATTGGAAAGGGTATGCTCTTGCGAGAGTTGTTTATTCTTCAACGGAAAGACATGCCGTAGCACCGAACGTAGCTTAGATGTTTTCCACAGTTTCAGACGCTGGTTTAAGTTTCGTGAAGGCCGCTATACAGTCTTTCGTAATTGGTACACACGCACGCAGTTGCGTACGAACTCACTTAGGGGTAAAAAAAAAAAAAAAAACTGGCGCTGCAGTCGCTCGAGCACCGTGGGAATTATGGGAAACATGGGCTTCAGTAAGGCATTTTTTTTTTCACTCGCGCGTTGTACTTCGGATACGATTCTTCAGTCTTGTATCTACGATTTATTTCGCTTTTCATATTCTGGTCGTTTAGTGTTCTTCGCACGAGGTTTACAGACATTTTGTATCCATTGCGATATTATGCACTCTCACAAAGAGGTACCATACCGACCTGGTGGCGCTGCCATCGCTAGCGACACACTGCGTGAGCAGAAGAACGCCGTTTCCAGAGAAAAACGGTATGTTCGTAACTTGGGAGCACTTCAAAGCATGCCGGCTGTCTGTAGCACCATCTTTTGTTCAGAAAGTGCGCCTTAAAGCAGTTGCCAACGTATTCCGATGATTTCGCTGCTGAAAGGGTGTCTGCGCGACTGTGGTGGCTTTGTGCGTTCTGCCATCGACCAAAGCGATTCAGTGCTTGTACTTCCCATGACAACCGTGCTGATCGAAGCGCCACGGCTGAAACTCTCAAACGCACTAGCACCATATTTCCCCCTAGGTGAGTTTACTAAAGTCTGGGAACATGTCTTAGCCTCCGAGATCGGGCAGCGCAATGTCACAGCGTCCGTATTCTGGAAGGCCATGGGCACATGCGGGGAACACTCATCACTGTTCAGCGTGTGAGAAAAGCGAGTAGCTTCGTCCTTTACTTTTGGCGCATGATTCTTGAGTTCATCGACCGGTAAATTCCTTGCTCGATAAATAAGTAACGACAGCCACAGAACATGAGCGAGGATTTTTTTTTACTTGTTTTTATTTTCTTCGCGTTAAGTGAAGGCGGAGAATCTCAAAACCCTACAGAACGTACGGTCATATGTCAAAGCGCCCTAAATAATTCACCGCATTACTTGCTTTTACGATGCACTTTTGGTTTCGGTACCCAGGAAGCGGACGCGTTATGACGTCATGATACACCGGCTCGCTCTGCCCGTGCAGGCGTTGCGGCTGCCATGCACAAGCTCAGCAACAGTAAAAAAAAGAAAAAAAAGAAAAGAAAACGTGCGCAGTGCTTTGTTTTCCTGCGAGCAACGTCATTCATAACCTAGCTTTATTGCTACACAAAGTCAAGAAATTTTGCTCTGTGTCATGACGCCACAATAATGTCCGCGAAGTGAGCTCCGCCATTTCAAGACCAACTTAAGCGTGAAATAAAAAAAATATCTTATGTTTTCCAAGGATTCACACTTGCCAAATGTAATCCTTTGACACGCGAAAAGCGTATGGTACAGCGCTTTTACAAGTTCGAATAACGTGTGTGAGTACTCCTCTATTAAAATGACAGACCGCCTCAACTTGCAGGGTCGAAGAAGCAGCAATGAGAGAGGCACTCATTAAATATACATATACGATGGCGCAGAAAACCACAAGCCATACCTCTCTTACCTTACTACCAGCTCTGATGGTTACTCCGACACTTTCAATCGCGCATAGCTTGCACGCCCCCTTCCTGTTTTTTTTTTTTTTTTTTTTTTTGCTCTGATGCTATAGTGTTCCTAATCCGTCTCCACGGTAGCGTACGCTTTTCCACCCGTCAATCATTGTTTATTTTTTCTCCGAGCGGCGGTACTAACCGACCGCCGGGCCACGAGCGGGGCTGCAATACTATCTGGCATTCGATTTCGCCCAATACAGTTCGATCGTTGCCTTGTGAGCTCGCACTGTGGCAACGTCACTCTCTGAGCCAGGCGTGAAAAGGCTCGAGAAACGATGTTTATTGACCATGTGCACCGCGTGTGTAAGGATAGTGCACGTTTGATGTAAGGCCCTCTCCTCCGATTCCCGACTTTCCTAACGCGCTGTTCCCCAGTAGTGAAGAAAAATCTACCATAGGCCGTTTCAAACTCGTTCTGCACTATGTGGTGGGAAACTGTATGATTGGGCCTTGCACAGGCAAACGGTCGTCGTGTGAAGATGGACTATATGTACTTATAAATGGTTGATAAACACGTGACACTCTTGTTCGAACTCACTCCTGGCGCCAACGCGCCTGCTATCTGTTTAAATAGAATTGTGCGTACCCCGTTGGTTACTATGTTCACCGATCACTGCAGACCTACTCATGCGCTACACTTCAGGCGACACGATTTTGCTTCGGTCCACGACTGCTGCGAGTTACCACCCGTCAACAACCTTTCGACGCGTCGCTGATACACAAACACAGCACACACATAAAAACATACGCACGCACGAAAACGCGCGCGCATCATTGACAGTCACTCACAACTATTTCCTACGTCTCTCTCTCTCTCTCTCTCTCACACACATACGCACAATCACGCAAAGCCATGCTCGGGCACGCACATTTTTTTTTTTAACCAATGCTTAAAGTTGGCTTTCCCCCATAAATACTATTGCTGCGGCGAAACCAACACCTCTGACGTAGCGTGGTGCGGGCGCTTTCCAGGTGCCACGCACATTGCACACGCGATACGTTTTTTTGCCGATCTTTGCAGATTCAAGCACCAATTTCGACAATTTCGGCCGCGCTCGTCATTTAAACTTGAACGTAATTCAGCGTTCGTCAATCTGCATTGAGCACGACGGCCTTCTACTTGTGCAAGGTTCTGTCTCTACGACTGACGAGGACACTTCGCACGAAGGCTTCTTCGAAATCGAAATATATCCCCCACTTTTCGTTGTACGCGAAGTAAAGCGTTGATCTAGTGGCGTTAGCTGTTGCGAAACTAGGCTTTTATTTCCGCGATAGTTGTATAAATTGCGTTCTCCGGCAGTGTCTTTTTGTCAAATTACTTACGTTCGCGAATAGAACTGTTACAGAATTAAAAAAATAATAATAAAAAATACCGGGGAGGGGAATGTTTTATACGTATCCACGTCGCATTTTTTGCGTGCGTTTCGTGGGAGGTGGTTGGTTGAGCGAAAGTCTTTTTTCACACGTTTTTTTTAATTGTTTGCTCTCTGTCTGTCTGTCTCTCTATCTATCTTTTTTAACATTTCTTTTTCTCGTGGTGTGAATGAGTTTGGGGTCGTTGTGTCACTTGAGTAAAAAAATAAACAAACCAAAAAAAAAAAACGCGAAAGTTCTGCGCGCGGCTTGTGTGAGTAGCGAACGTGTATTTTTGACGCACTAGACAAGACGTTTTCGACTTGCTGCACTGGATGTTCGGTGATGTTTTCTCACTACGTTCGCTCGTATATGTTTTGTTAGGTGACTCTGTTTCCCATACGCTCCTACCTATTTCCCTCTTGCCCTCCCCCCCAAGGAAAGTTGTTAGAGATAATATATAAATATTATATATATATAATATATATATATAAAGACCCCTTTTTTATTGTGGCAGTGTGAATTTTTGTATTCTCGCCGCTGTGCCGTTGAGCGCCTTTGAAAAAAAAATAAAAGAGGCGTTGGACGGGCGCTTTCATGCTGTTTTCAGTCCGAGGCAATGTATTTCATGTGCAATGACGGCGAGTGTGGGCCGCAAGGCTGAATCGTGTTATGTAATTTATTCACATTCCTCGAGCGAATGTTGTTGACGAGTGTAAACACCGACATAGCGTCGCGTGAGTTCACCACGCGGAAGGCGTCGAAGGGGGCGGCCGGTGAAAGACAATAACAAATCTCCAATCTGGTCCTCTCCGCAACATTCCTAATCATTAGCGTGAAGTGTATACCTGTTTGACTGATCGCAAGGAATAATAAATGAGTTTGAAAATGACCACCGGGTGTGTGTGTGTGTGTGTGTGTGTGCATTATTGTTATTATTGTGAATGGTTGCAGAGTATCGATACATATACAGGGTGTTTCACTTATTGGGCCAAACTTTAGAATAAATATGCAAATGCCACGTAGCTGGAGAGAACCAAGGTAATGTTGTTTGTCGTCGCTTAGAGATACTGAGATATTTTTTTGCATTCTGCCTAATTATGTAATTAGTCTTAATAATGAATAAACTTATCAATTATTATAATTAGAGTAAAGGTGTCAATGAGAAAATTGTAGAGCAGCAGGAAAAATTCAGTGCCCGTCCCTCGACGAGAAAAATGGGGGTGAGCGAAGCTTGTGGCAAGGCGACACTGTCGCAGGCGTTCCGCTTCGTTTGCCCTAAATTCAGGGTCGGCGGCTCTTCGCTGACGTTTGGCGGCAACATGGCGCTCCCACAACTCGGGGTCGGCAGCTCTGCGCTGAGGTTTCGCCTGGGCTTCCGAAGCTCCCACACTGGAATCGGACGACAAGCTTCGTTTACCCCCCCCCCCCCCCCCTTTTCTCGACAGGGAAGGGCTGGTGATTTTGTCTCTTTGGGTCCCACGTGTGAGAAGGGTAGTTCAAGGGCGCGTTGCAGGACTCCGAGCCGACAGGGGTATGTACCATTGAGCTTGGACCGTTTGTGCACTATCACCAGGATCGGCCCACTTTTCAGCGTGACACCACGACCACCGCCGACAGTTTTGAGCCTATAAAGCTTCGCTTAAAACTTCCCATACAGCTTTCTGTTGCTCAGTACATGCTACATAGAATTTTTTTTCCGAGCCTGAAAGAAGCCCGCGAATACGCGCAACATCACCGCGCGACTGGCCGCTCTATAGGCACTTTCGAACTAGAGGCAAAAATGGTGATGGCCGGCAGCCTTACCTGTGTTAGCTTTTCTGTGTTGAGTGCGTATTCCGCGCTGCCACTCAAATGTGCATTTCAACCAACTGGCCAAAATACCGGTCTTATTGATGGCTTATTCTACCTGAAGAAACGCCGATCCAAGGCAATGGCAAGTACATGTCGGCTCAAAAGATGGCGATTTCTTTGCAACGGAACGGTGGCGCCATCTCTCTCTGCTAGGTGTTTCGCCGTATTATTATTATTATTATTATTATTATTATTATTATTATTATTATTATTATTATTATTATTATTATTATTATTATTATTATTATTTGCCGTAGCTGTGACAGATGCCACCAGCGTTAAGCTGCAGTGACATCGCCAGATGCCTGTGTGTGGCCGTAGACCTCCCTCGTTATCGCAAACAAATCTCAAGAAGACGGCTGAGATAACGCCCGAACTTCGCTGCCGAAGTTTGATAAAGCGTAGCAAGTCTACAGCACCATTCACTTCACGTGAAGGGGGCAAACGGGCTACAAACGGCTACCCGTTCGGCCTGAAGGGGGCACGGTGCCGCTTTGTCAGGTGATGACGTAATTCCCGTTGCATCCGGAAGTCTGCGGAAGACATAGAGAAAAACGCTTTCTGTGGTAAGAAAAAGTATTGAAGATGTGGAACATGCATGGTTCTTTACATTCGGTGCCGCTTACTGGCTTTGTCTTGTTTTACGGCAACAGAATTCCAATATCACTCCGCACTGTAGGAATGCCGATGCATGTGCCAAATGCACGAGACAACATGCTGATAAAACCGGTAAGTGGCAAAGAAGCATCTGCGTTTCACGTATTTTCTATTTATTGTTTGTCCTTTGCGGACATTCGCACAGTGCTGAGCGATTGAAACGCGATACGCAGACAGCTTGGCGGTCGACGCTTTTCGGGCCAGCGGTGATCGCTGAGGGGGCCGAATGCAATTACGATGCATCAAAAAAGATTCTCGCTATCATGTTACACAAAAATGCATCATCTCAGTGTCACCAGCGCCCACCGGTGGCGCAGAAAAGGTGCCGGCCGCCATGTTGTCCGAGTATCGCGTTTCCAATCGCTGAGCACTGTACTTATACTTCGCGTTCTGAAGGGGAATAAAATAGTGTTACTTTGGGCATCATCTTATGTGTATTGTTAGAACTATGCAACGCAACTTCGCACCCAGCCGACGTGAGCTAGCCTATAGTCTATTTGTGCGCTGCTGGCACTGACTATGTGACGTCATCGCTATTGGCGTGCAGAGCGGCTCCTCCTATATAAGCAAGCGTGGGCCAGGGGAGGCGGGGCAATCTAACCTCTTGTGCACCCTAGTCTGGGATGCATCCCCGACGATGATTTTCACTTGCGAACCGCACGAAGGCGGAATATATACCTTTATGCAATTGGAATTATTCTCTATGGTTTCGTATAACACCCCTGATGAAGCCTAGGGTGGGACGTCCCCAAAGGTCATGTTAACTTGAGCGAACAGCGCGTATAGCGATTGTGGTAAGATGTGATATGAACTACAAAAATAGCGGATACTGTAAAAGTCTTATTGTTTCAGGTTCACTTGCTGTATAGATTGACTATATACAAAACTCGTTAATCTCGGCCCAACCCGGGGACGCTGTAATCAAGCGGAGGTATCGATGGAAAATTGCAGAGTTTGGTTAGATATAAGCCACTGGGGCTGTATACTGCTGAGATTGCTCTGAAGCCTTTTTATAGACATTAATATAGACATAGTGTATACCTCCGCATTTGTTGACCCCATTACATGACCTGCGTAGTAGCTCTCGGCAATCCCAAGACAGTCTTCACAGTTGCCATAGCATGACTTCTGCGACAGTAAAATAAAGAAAACGAAACGACGATCCAATCGTGAAAATAGATGTAATGAATGCCAACTTCAGCGACAAGCGGATGCCAAACAGGCATCAAGCTAACAGCACAGATACTCGTAATGTCTGTAGCTTACAATGCAGAATTTGTGAGTCAGCGACGGATTGATGTCGCCCATGTGGTGGGCACGTTAGGTTATGTGCCGTCTCATTCTAAGATACTTTTCACGCTGTCCTCACATCTTTGCTGCATTACTGCCATCGGGTGGTTTTTCGTATAGACTGATTTCCTGCACTATAAACTCATCAATGGTTCTTGTTCATTTAAAATATCTGCTAAATCCTCTAAGCCCGCCGACCACTTCGCAGGTATGTCTGTGTCAGTGTGTGTGGCCGAGCATATGCGTACGTCATTACTGTATTGATTGCTTTGACATATCACCGGAAAAAACAAATGCGGACTAATATGTGTGCAGGTGACTCATTTGGCGGTACGCTGGAAGATATTTATGCTACAAGTGCACAGTATGACTCATCGTCGTTTGCGACAATGCAAGCGCCTGACGTGCCTCCTAACGGCTTTTACAAACAGTGCAATCATCCAAGTGGGCGCTCCAGCCGAGAGCACAGCGTGCCTAAAATCCCTATATAAGAAAAGTACCGCCATCTACTCTTTCCTCCGCCGCCTCCTCTCCTTAAGCGCTTGCTTTTTCTTTACTTTTTGCTTGCGAAAGCCAAATCGACGGTGGTCCACGTTGAAGCTTTCAGGCCGGGCGCGCGCCGCCGCCGCCGCCGGCGACTGCGGCTGCGCAGAGGACTTTCAACATGGCTCTGAGGCGGAAAAAAAGAAAATATAAAGAAGTGAAAAGCGCGCGCTATCATCGTCCAATAGGAGATACAGGATAACACAGGAGAGAGCGAAGCGGCATTTGTCAAAGGATGGCGGTACTTTTCTTATATAGGGACTTTAAGCGTGCCAACGCATTCTTTCCTTCATGGAAAAAAAAAAAAGCTTTGAGAAATGGAAGGGGGAAGCAACCCGCGTCGCGCGCATCGCAGAGAGAGAGAGAAAAAAAAGGAAAAAGAAAAAAAAAGAAAGAAAAACGAGAAAGAAAAAGGAGGGGCTCGCGGACTTGCCGGAGCGCGAACGCTCTCGTCGCCCGGAGCCACTGCGCATGCGCAATGACCGCAACGGCGGCGCACCATCTGTCCGCGTCAGTTTGAATTATCAACGACTGCGCCAGGCACGCCAAACCGGTCAAACGTCAACGCTTGTTGCAGTGGTGTGTGCATATACGTTGGGGTCGGTGCATTCGTCTCTTCTTTGCGACATCACAAGTCAACTACGCCGGGCGGTAAGCCTCAGCAAACATGTCTTCCGTCAATAGATCATGATTAGGTAAGTGCATTTGGTCGCGCGAACCTGCTGCATGTAGTGTAGGCGACTTGGGCACAGTGTCGATTTGTCGTTTACATGTGTCGAAAGGCACACTTCTTGCTATACCATATGGAATGTTTTTACGGCAAGCGATAGGTTACGCTTCTTGATTTTACGCTCACAGTTGACGTCCGTAAAGAAAGACGATACACGGTGCTGTACCCAGATATTGTGCATCCACTAAGCCGATTGTGTGTGTTAAGCAGTGTATTGCAGGAAGATCTCGTTTTGTGGCGCTCGAGCGGGTCGCCATGAACGATTTGCTGTCCGTGTAGTGAAACTCTCGTGACGCGGTTGACTGACACATATACCTCGAAACTGTGCTATCGTGACGAATTTTCAACAAGAGACGTATAATTCAGTAAATAATGGCGCACGCGGATCACAGGCCGTGTTTGCGGCCTGTGATCAGCAGTGCGCGTGATGCCGTTTTCGTAAGGCAAAGATTGCAGTATTTCTGAGGCTCTTGGCAACCAATCCAAAAGCAAAGAACCGCAAAAGCATTCGGAGCAGGGAACTCGCGATACGCTCAGTCACTCGCTACTGCGCAACTTAGCCAAAAAAAAAAAAAAAAAGAGAGAGAGAGAGAGAGAGAGAGAGACAGCAATAAGTAGTCTTGCGGGGAACGATTCTTTAAACGTTTCAAACTGAATACATTGGGGGCGACATTATTTCGAATATTCTTTTTTCTTTTCTGAGCTCTTTTATGAACAGTTTGGCAGCAGGCGTTATTTTCCGGGCTATTTGAAAGCGTAAAGTGCCTTTAGATGCTTCGGCTTTATGCAGTGTACATGCCGTCATTCACTGTTAATCAGCTGGTTGAATAGGCAGCTTTTTGCGCAAATTCGCATTTTTACATCGCACACATGCGCTTTTCGTGCGTAATAAGTGTTCCCTATTTCATCACTGTTTCATTTTTGTCGTCGTCTCGGACAAACTGTATACTACATGATCTGCACAAAAGGCCAGATTATCCATTTCCTGGTCTTCCTTTAATGGACAACCAACAGATAATCCTAATAATTTAGTGGAACGTGAACTTGATCTAACCTTATGCGCTCACGTAAGATATCGTATTATGCTTAAGTAGCTGATAAGTAACCTTACCATCGCACCCCATCCATCTGCATTCTACTGAAAGTGTGGTAAATAATGTATTAATCTTGGAGTATGAGAAAGAAAGACATTGTAGTCTCTTCTAAGTGGAAATAAATTAGTTTTTGGAGGGACAGCTCAAAACTACAGTCACTGTTCTGAGCATGCATGTTCGTTTTGCACGGGCATATTTCATTAAGCGCCAGAAAAGCTGCATGTAGTCCAGCCGGGTATTTCTGTTTCAGCAATTATTATAGGAATCATTTGGAATTCTCGAATTTGTTTCTTATTTTGATAAGTACACTATGTGTCATATGAACCTGCCATGAAGCGGAACGTACCGTTGTTTGCACTAGCAGCCATTACGTTTGTCGAACTGTTCATCATAATGTAACATTATTAAACATTATAATGGTACTGATTCGTTCTGGCATGCAGCCTTTAGTCATAGGTAAACCAAATGAACTAGAGGGCCGAGAGATTAGAGCAAATTAAATATTAAGTTGCCGAATGAACAGTAAAAAGATTACTCATTGAATAGTTTTCCCTCACATTGATGCATCCGCTTGCTTGCTATTTGCAGCGTATATATTTCTCTTCATGTATTCTACAACTTCACTCCTGCGAATGTAACTTGTTAATTTATGTACATATATGCACGCTTTAATATTCGCCACCGAGATTCAATGACCGTTGAGATTCTGTAGGGGCTACCGTGATTTATATTTTATATGTCCATGTAGCACGTATATAAGCTGAAGATGTAGTGTTTACTTGGCTTGGTTGTTGTCTCGCATACAAAGTGACTCGCGGCGCTCGTCAGTAGGTGATAACCGATGAGCACTAGACGAACTGAATATATGCGCAGTTGCCTGCGCGTGGACACGCGAATATTGAACAGAAGGTAAGCAGAGTATGTTGCAACGCGCCGACTTGACTGGTTTAATTAGGTGTAACCTTATAAATGAACAACTTTGCTATATTGACACGTGCACTTCCTTATATTTGTCTTGTGACCGCGTTTCACCGTCTAACAAATGTTATCGCTCAGCGCAGGGCGCGCCTGCAGGTATCGGAAGTTTCTCGAACGTTGTCGACGGTTCTATCAGCTGTCTGTTATCAGCGAGCCTTGTGTAATCTGATTGCATGCGCGCCGCGAATTGTGTCGTATTTTCTGGAAGACACGCGGGCACCAGCGACTACTCTGGAACCTTCGTTGTGCTTCGAGTCTCACTTGGGCCGCGATTTTCTAGCGATGCCTTATGACTTATTTTAGAATAGTCTTATCATCCACCGCTCACGGCCGGCTGATCCCGTTGATAACGCGAGCGTACCGTCGCTCTGACCACTGACAAAGCGCGATAAGCGCGAAAAGGCATTATTACTTTAAAGTCATCGCTACAAAATACCGGCCTTGTTTTGTGGGCACAAGTTCGCTCAATAAAAAGTTGGTTTAGTCATTCACAGTTTTGCTACTGTGTTATTGACTTCCACTACCACGTGACAATATTACAAGGTAAATTTTAGTTTATCCCTTTTTTTTGTTGTGGTGGCTATATGGACACAAGTCAGTGGTGCGCTAATAGAAACATCTTTGGCACCATTGAGCGCCGCCTTAATTAGGACGCGCGCTCTCCTTACATGCGAGTATCAGCGACGGTAACAGCTACATATGAATTTTTTTATTTTGAAATCTACTTACAGCACAGCTGGCTCTCAGATATATATAAAAGAACTCATCGACGAAGCAACATTCGCTGGTCCTTTATTGGTTGCAAGCAGCTGCAATCAATGCATCAAGTTCTTGTCCACATTTCTTCTAATTTGTTTTTTTTTTTTTTTGCCGAGCAAGAACCGACAGTACTGTCCGCACATCTGTCGGACAGCCAAGTGTTTTCTGACTCGGTGCCCAGGTAACCGAGCTCTTCGACGGATGCTATACACAGAGAGCAAAAGCGTTGTCTCGCTCGGCGACCTTCTCTCTGATATCCCGCAGTCGTGCCAGCAGGGAGTCCGGCTGAAAAGTACCCTTAGTGCCACCAATTAGGTCAAACATTTCGGCTCCATTCAGACGCTTCTGTTCCATCAGGGCCTTTTCGTACTTGCTGTAGAACTTGGCGAACGTTTTCAGCACTGTCCCCCTGAATGCTCTCGGTAGTGGAGGATGGTCTTGGAGGTAGGATTCCACCGTATCGCACACGGCTATCCTGATACTTTCGTGCCGCACGAATTCCCTGTAGCACTCGGCAGAGTAGTCGAGCTGCCCTCTGACGGCGTGCGCGGCGTCGTACAAGGGGTCGCCGGTAAACAGCGATCGGATAGAAATGAGCAGGCTGGTCAAGGACTGGGCAGGACTCCACGCCGGGACGAGGCTGTTGTCGATAACGCTGAGCGACACGTCGCCGTTCTTGTGGAGGTTCGGATGCATCTGTACCCGACCGCCGTCGGTTGTCAAGAAGCGGACGCTGGGTGGTTCGATCGGGTAGGCTGCCGGGCAGCGGATGAAGAACCTGAAGAAACCGCCTTCGTACGGCGTGCCACTAGGGCCGATCACCATGGCGTCGATGGTGGCGGTGTCGTTGTCCGCCGCCGCGATGTAGATTCCCGACGGTGCGTTGGAGGCGAAGTCCGCAATGTCTCTCTTGACCCTCAGCAGACACGATGAGGTCACGCCGCCGCGTTTGAGTGGCGTACTGGCGTTCCATGACCTTCGGTTCGTTGTCGTAGAGCCTCCTGGAGACCCGCCAGCTGCCTGGCTTTGCATCATCGCTTCGTTCGATTTCGTTTCCCCTCTGCTGATGGCGCATACCCGCTATTGAGGGTTTGGCCAAGAGTCATTTGAAATTAGAAGAAAAAGAAGGACCTTTAGTTCTGACTAGAAAACATCGGAAGCATTTTGGAAATAAGTAGACTCCACTTAAACGGAAACCGAAGTAACATGAAAATGTGTTCCGTCTATCCGAAGTTTCATTTAGGCGAAGAACACACAAATCGCCAACAATCACTTTATACGAAAAGCGTAAGAGTGTTTTTGATATTACTTAAAAAAAGAGAATTTACTGTGCTCTGCTTCTAACAATTCAGCTTCTTTTGAGTAAGGTTACCTTTATGCGCGAAAGGATTCCAAAAGGTACGGAAAAGTCCTCGCGTTCGAAAAAGCGTTGCAGACTCTCAACTGAATCTCTTGCCGTCTGGTCCCAAAAACGTAACCCGCACTGTAATAACAATATCTATGTCTTCGTCACTAGAATTATCTTCCTCTCCGCGAACTTCACCGATAGTATTTTCAGCTGTGTCCTCAAAGAAGGTAACAAGGGCATCACCTGAGGTCTCATGTTCCTGTCGGTGTAAACCACCCATTGGTGGAAACGAAGCAGTAGTGGACTGCGAGATTCAACGTGTACTCCCTCAGTTATCTCTTCTTCCTCAAGGATTTTTACTTGTCCAGCGAAGTACTCAGTATGAAGACATAGTCACAACATCAAAATCTTGAATTTGCACTAACCTTTCCACAACTGACTGATGGATTGAATTTTCTTCACTATTTATAGCATCGCCATTTGACATGTTTTCAGACTTATGCTATTCCGTACGCCGATGGTGTAGTCGGCAGTGTCGGGCAATGTTCCATTTACCCGAGGTTAAAAAGAAAATATTGTTTTCGTTTAACATACGTTTATTGGCATTGTGCGTGCGGGTGGCTAACCAGGGTTGGTACCATTGTTCCGTTTATCCGTCATTTCCGTTTAAGCGATTTTCGTTTATCTTGAGCCCACTTTAAGCGTAGAAATTAAAAATAACGTAATGTAATGAAAGCGTAGCAAAAGAAATAAAGAAAGCTCCTTGAAACAAATATAAATTCATCAAAAGCTGAGCTAGCGGCTCAGTGAGAGTATCCAAGAGGCTCCCAGCAAAAAGAAAAAAAAAGAAAGAACAAAACGATCAGGAATTTAAAAAATCCTGCCTTAAATTTTGACATAGCTTCGTGTGTGTTTTCAATGCCTGACCAGTGCTTCGGGAGACCGCCTTAGATGACGTCACAAAAAAGTTCTTTACGATGAGGCTCAATGAATGGTACATACACAACCACAAAAGGGGAATGGGCCAATCATCGGGAGGCAGGTAGGATACGCAAGAGAAATAATTATTGAATGGATAAAATAAAAGCCAAGGAGGCGCGAAAAAAATTACGTAATCAAGCCATTCAATTTGAAAGGATACTACCAGAATATTCGAAAAGGCTACTAATATAGCTGGAACTAGACCTCTGATTATATTAGAAGACTTCAATGCAGACCACGAGCTACGGGGGTATGCTAGGACAAATGACAAGGGTAGGAATCTATGGAACCAGGCGGATGAGCTAGACCTGGTCTTAAACACGGATAAGACACAACTTACAAGGGTAGGCAATTCTGTCTGCAGAGACACCACACCTGACCTTACGTTCATTAAGAACACAGATAATGCTTCATGAACAGATACTTGAATTTCGGCAGCGATCATTACGTAATAGATGTCACACTAGACGTTGAGAAAGGCAGAACGTAATAAAATTCGACGTTGTAGATTGGAACCTTTTTGTAAGTTAAGAACCCAAAGCGGAAAAGAAGCCAGCAAACTCAACCTCAGAGACTGGTGTGAGGACATCAGAAGGGACATCAAAACAGCGTCCAAAAGGATTACTACCGGCACTAATGTGGAGTCGATGGACTCTAAACTAGCACACTTGATAGAGGCCAAGGAAGCCATAACCCAAAGGTGGCGGGCCCAAATTTAGGCTCAATCATAGGCTGAGAAAAAGAATCGCAGAACTTGCAAACAAATCGAACAACACTCTAACACCCTCTGCAAGCAACAGTGGGATGAGTTTTGTGAGTCATTCGATGGGCTAATAAGGAACGACAAGGCGTGGAGAGAGAGAGAGAGAGAGAGAGAGAGAGAAAGAAACGAAGAGGGAAAGGTAGGGAGGTTAACCAAAGACGTGCCCGGTCGGCTAACCTACACTTGGGGAAGGGGAAGAATAGATAATGGATGGTAATAACTTAATTGAGTTGTCCTGCAGTTTTGACGACCCGGCCTCAGGAGAGAAAATTAAAATTCTCGCACAATACCACGTCTACAACAGCAGAACTTGCGGCTCTTCAAGGGGCACTCAATTACGTGCTCCAGCAGCCGCCAAATCATTGGACCATTCTCAGTGATTGCAAAGCAGCCCTACAAAATCTGTCGTTTGCCCTGCGTCATGCGTTACACGAGAAACTAGTGCACGAAATAAGGCACGCTCATCATCATGCGCTCGAAGAAGGACACGACATTGTATTTCAATGGTTGCCGAGCCATTGCGTAATTGTCGGCAACGACAGCACGCTCGGCTCATCACAAATACCAGCTGGTTAATTCCTATACCACTCTCAAGAACGGATGCTGCGCGGCAACTTCAATCGATCGCTCGCCCCATCACACTTCCACGATGGAATTAACCGGGTTTCACCAACTCACGTTTGCAATCTCTTGACCCTAACTTGCTACTACGCCTTCCACCTGGACTCTCTCGTCGTAAAACAGCTTTACTGTGTCGCATGTGGTTGGGTGTCGCATTTACCAATGCCTATTCGTTCCTAATAGGGATGGCCAACAGAGCGGCGTGCAGTTTGTGCGGGTGCGACGAGACTCTGGAGCACCTTCTGTGTCACTGCCCAAGGCGTGGAAACTCCTCAAGCATCTGCTGGATGAAGAAGGCACTAAGGCCAACCAGAGACACAGCCTTGCCCGAGCCATACACATAAATAATCCTTAAGGATCACACCATCGAAATAGTCACCAAGCAACTAACTGAAAAATACCTACCAATTAGAGATAAGCAAGACCAACCACTTCCATCAGAATACAGGGGAGCCCCTCAGCCGAAACTCGACAAACCCTGCACCACATCTGAAATTTGAAGGGTGTTGAGTGAACTAAATCGGAAAGTCAGCCCCTGGTCCGGATGGAGTTACGAATAGATCAATCAGGAATCTCGACGAGCCGTCCATTGAATCACTAACAGACTTCTTCAATGAAGCATGGAGCACAGGGGAAGTCCCAGAAGAATGGAAAACCTCACAAGTTATACTAATACCGAAACCGGGTAAGCCCACCAGCTTGGAGACCTTACGGCCAATCTCACTTACATCATGTGAGGGAAAGGTCGCTGAACACGCAATCCTTATTAGGTTGAAGGACCACTTGGAGGACAATATCATATACACTCACAGCATGCTGGGCTTTAGGTCTGCACTATCCACGCAGGATGCAATGAAACAAATCAAACCCCACATACTCGACGAATGTTCTAGAGATACTAAGGCCATACTCGGATTATACTAGGAAAAAGCGTTCGACAACAATAAGCATGAGTAAATCCTCAAAACGATAGAAGAGATTGGACTTGGGTTGACAATGTATAGCTACATCAAATCCTTTCTAGAAGTACGCAAAGCGAGGGTAAAGATCGGAGACACAAACTCGGAAGTCGTGCAGCTTGGACATCGAGGAACCCCCCAAGGATCGGTGATCTCTCCCGCCCTCTTCAACCTGTGCATGATTGGTCTGTTCAGAAAGCTGGACAACATTAAGGGCATTGACCATACCATATATGCTGATGACCTCACTATATGGTGTGCTGGTGGCAGTGAAGCAGAGATACAGGACGCGCTCACTGAAGCGATCCGAACGGTGGAAGTACACGTGAGACCCACTGGACTAAGGTGCTCCCCACATAAATCGGAACTGTTACTTTATAGATGCGAAAAAGGTGGCAGGCTTAAGGGCTGGAAACCTCTATCGGAAATCGACATACACCTATTTACAGAAAATGGTATTAATATATCCAGAGTCAACGTGATCAGGGTACTAGGCTTTTTCATTGATACAAGCGGTGAAAACCATAGGGAGCTCAAGAAAATCACCCTTAAAACGGAGAACGCCTACCGGATGATCAGACGCCTGGCAGGAAGACACAAGGGCATGAAAGAAGATAACCTCATCAGGTTAATCAACTCTTTCGTACTCTGTCATATCTCATACGCCGCTGCCATGTACAACTGGACGCAAGTTCAACCAAAGAAGCTTGACGCGGCGATCAAGAAGGTTGTTAAAAGTGCATTGGGGCTCCCAATTCGAACCAGCACTGAAACATTGCTCAAGTTAGGAGTACACAACACGACCATGGAGATAGCGGAGGCTCAAGGAAGATAACAAATAGCGAGACTATATACAACCAGCACGGCAAGGTCTATCCTAGACAAGATCATGATCAACCCCATTACGGATCAAGAGAAGTACACTAAAATTCATGAAGACTTCGCAGACAACATAATTGTCGCACCGCTACCCAGAAATTTGCACCCAACACATAACATCAATAGGAGGGTTGCAAGAGCCAGGGCGTTACTCAAGAAATGGATAAAGGGGGCAGAGGAGCCTGCTTTGTTGATTCGGTTGTCTGCAAGGATCGGACTAAGTTCGCGGCGGCGGTAGTAAATCACCAGGGAAAATGCACCAACTGCGCCACGGTTTACACTAGCAAACCTGAAGACGCTGAACAAGTTGCCTTTACATCGGCACTAACAGACGATAGATACACAAAAATATGTAGTGACTCGAAAACGCTTATGAGAGCTTTCAGCAGGGGTAAGATTGCCCCACAGGTTGCGAGGATAATTAACGCAAGACAAACAAATGATACACATTACATTTATTGGTTCCCGGTGCACCTTGATTCACTTGATGACCTTCCCCTCAATTCAAATGAATCGGCCAACGGCGTCGCCTGCGAACTTACAGACCGGGCCGCTTTTACATATGGCTTTGATTCTGCTGGATTGGAGAACCTACAGAGAGGTACGCTCATCACATACAATGAAATTACAAAACATTACTACATGAAAGGAGGGAGTTTGCACCCCCTCACTTTAGACTAAATAGAGCACAAGCAGTGACACTTAGGCAATTACAAACACATTCATATTATTCACCTGCACAAATGAAGGCATGGTATAACATTGAAGACCTGGATATTATATGCAAAGCATGCAAAAAAAGGAGATATGCACACTTGAACATATGCTCTGGGAGTGTGAGTCGCTCGGCCCTGGCATGTCCCAGGATCGGTTTTCAGTAATCATTAAATCACACAGTCATATCCTTCAAGTCCTGGCTGTCCAGTACGCCCGTGACAGGGGTAGGAGGCTTGACCTCCCGGTCCCAATATAGGACTAACCAGGCAGGTGGATACAGGACCAGAATAAAGTTTTTTCCATCCATCCATCCATCCATCCATCCAGTCCATTTAACAGAAGCAAAATTGAAAAAGCAATAAGTACATCTGGTTAAAGACCGCCTTAATAAATAATTTAAAGAATAACTAAGTACGTGATAATCAACAATGGCATTGACCTTAACAAGCCTGCAAAGAGTGACACTGCTAATGTCCCCATAAAGTGACATAAACCAAGTTTGAGTGACAGGTCCATAATCAACCATTCAATATCAATCAATCAATTCATATAATAGTAGTGATACGTAGGTAATTACGCAAGAGATCTCAAGGTTACAAAGTGTAGGCGGGACCTCCTATATAGGGTGTCCCAGGTATCACGCAGCACGATTAAAAAAAAGAGGAACGGCCTTACACGAAGCAAATCTAGTACGTATTGTTTCCAGTACAGGGGAGTAGCCGACAGTAATTTTTTTGTTGCTGAGATTTAATTAGGTAATTGTAATTAATTATCTAACTAGAGAAGTACTGCCCTACTTATCAAACTTTCAATGAGAAAGATGTAGAGCAACATGAAAAACTCCCGATACAGCTTTCTGTTGCTCAGTACGTGCTACATAAAAGTGTTTTTCCGAGCGTGCAAGAAGCCCGCGAATACACGCAAAGTGCCTCGAGCGGCCAGTCGCGCGGCAATTCTGCGGATAGATATGAACGGGCCTGGCAATAGCTGAGAAGCCATTGGAAAAATCTCAAAGGAAAATACACCAAAGTAAGTTGTCTTGCTGAGCTCATTGATGTTGTGAAAGGCTCCGCCAGACTCGCACTCACGTTTCGAAAAAAAAAACAACTATTTTCTCGACAGGAAAGAGAGCTACAAATGTTGAGCGACGTGGCATCATCTGAATGAAGATGGTACAAAAAAAATGAGCCCCAATCTCTGCCACCGTCCCATGGTCGAGGCCCATGAATATGGCATCAACAGTGACGCTGCCAATGTCGCCGAGGAGGACAGCACAGGTAAAACAAGTGGAAGGCCTTTTTTTTTCGAGTGTCCATTCTCCCAGCCTGGCACTCTGGCTTCAATAGCTTTATTCGAAGCTGCACCTCATTTTAAGCCAAGGCAAGACCAGTCGCTAAGACTGCTAAGGCCCGTCGGTGACAAAACTTCCTGGATATACGCTCGATATCTATATATATGATTTTTTATTGGATACCTAATCGTGACCGCTGGTGAGCGGGAGACCTACTTCCGCGCTCACCACCTCTCACTTTACAAACAAGTGTGGGTATAAGCGCACTTTGGCATGTGCAAATCTGTGTTGTCAACCAGTACCAACAACTAGTAAAGCTGCATTCTCCGGATGAAGCTGATTCGCGTGATGTAGTAGTGATCTCCCATGTTCTGACATCTAAACATCTCAGACAATCAACCTGATTTTTATGATTTCATTTATTGCAAACACTGAAAACATTTGCATCACTGGCAAACTGATGCTTTATTGTGCAACTTAAAAGGGGCCACATGTTAAAAAAACAGGAGCTAACGGTCAGGCAGCAAAATGAATATGTGTGCATGCTGACAATACATCTGTGCATATATGCTATATTTATGTACATGGAAACAGGAACAGCAGAACAAGAAGTAATTAAGCTTGTAGCAAAGCAGAGCAAGAAATTGACAAAATCAAATGTTTTACACATAAATGAAATGAGTAGATGTATGTTTAACGGTGAGCTGTGCAGTGACACCACCTTCTTTTTCAATTCAGCTCAAAGTGATGAAGAGAGGCGGTCCAGTTTTGACAGCCAAGATTCTCCTGGTGACAGCCAGCAATTTTCTCAAATGAGCTCAAGCCGTAAGTGGTGTTTTCTTAATGGTACAGTCTATGTTTTTAGTAATGGAGTAGTGCAGTTCCTACAATTATAGAGGGAAAAGAGGTCAAGCGAGGAATGTATGTACATGTGCACATGCCACATGGAACGTTTGTATACGTACTATCGTTCAAAAAAAATTTGTAGACCACGAGATCTCAGAAAAGGCTAAATATCCGAGCAGCCTTTAAAAGTAGCCAGTAAAACCGTATATCATATTGCTGTTCACATATACCAGTAGAGGCTGGATGTGGGAATACTAGGCTGCGGTGGTATTCAGCTTTTTGTCAGATCTCTTAGTCCGTAAACATTTTTGGTCGATAGTACATGTGATGGCATAACATGGAGTCGCTGAGCATGTGGCACTCCATGGTTCTTTTTTCTTCGCTAGTCTTTTTTTCTTCGCTAGTCTTTTTTTTCTTCGCTGGTCTAGTACCCGTGTGGAACCAAACAATAAACATTTTGTAAGTTCGCGTCGAACGGCCAAAGTAGAAATAAAGTCGACGGGGTCGGCTTGCTGCTGTGTTCACACACCCACGTAAGTCACAGAGCTGTTCATCTTGCATAAACGCATTGGTTCACCTGATTGTACTTTGCATAACCCCAAATAATGCTAGGTAGACAGCCACCAGCAAAATGGTTTTCGTAACATCAGCGCGTGGGGTCTACTTCATTTATTGTTTTTGATGCAACAAATTGAGATGGATTTCCCGTGTGTGTTCATGGTGATTACCGTTGTGCGCTGTTTCTCGCAGAAACCAGTGGAAGCGCTACCTTGCCACCAACAAAGCGGGCTGAGAAGAACAGCACTTGGCGCTGCTTGATTTATTGGAGCGGCAGCATCAGCGCACAGCTGCGCTCCTTAAAGAACAGAATGAGGTTCTGTTTACGCACCAAAAGGAGCTGCTACAAAAGGAGAACGTGAACTTCAAAGAAGTTATGGCCGGAATTACGGCGTCGTTTCTACAGGGAACACAAGACATGATGTCACAATTGTTAAGGCAGCCCGTGCCAGCATTTGGATAGCCTGGAGCACCATTTGGGCAGATGCCACAGCCCTTTTCATTTGGCCAGTCTCTCCGATGCACTCAGCAAGAGGGAACTTGCCTTTTTCTGCACAGCTTCAGGGTCAAGGGAGCAGCCAGACCAATTCCCCCAAAACAATAATATAGGTAAACTATACTTCTAACAAATAAACACTGCTTTTAAAAACCATGCTTCAAACTCTTTGTTCTTTCATTTGACTCTCTTCAGAACTTCGCAAGCTTCAAACTCTTTATTGGTTCTTGTGACTGTCTTAAGAAGTTCAAAAGATAACATTCACCACGATGTAGATCGAAGTGGAAAGTTCTCAGCCAAGAAATTGCAGAGGAAATTTCGCACTTCATTAACAGAGCCTATGAGCCTATGTCTGGTTGACGGCTGCTGGTAAAGCAGCCGTCAGATGACCTAACATCGCCAATCCATGCATCACTTACTGCCTTTCCTCTCTCTCTCTTCCCAAAAATTGTGCAATATGCATGCAACTGCTATGGCTGTCAGCATAAATTTGTAATTTATGTCGGCTCGTTTCAATAGCACTCTCCATCGCCCCTTGAGCCTTGCAAAGGCATGCTCCAAAACATTGCGGCCGGTACTGTGGTACACATTAAATGATTCCTGCTCCTTTGAAAGCGTCCCTAGTGACGAGGTGTATCCACTCAGTATCCAAGGCAAACCAGGGTATGCGGATCACCCAATAGCATGAGCGGGATTGAACAGCCATTCAACATTTCTTGTCTTGGCAACAGCTCCACGCTTCTTTGGAACAGTGATGACAGCCTCAACACAGATGCATCATGTGCACTCCCCGGGACATTGCAGGTAACACTGCGAAATCTGAAACGTACACATTCACTATAATTAGACACTCGATAAGAATGCGGTTTCCAGCAACAAGGACACTTCTATGAGAACCTACAAGCGAACTGTCTGTGTGCAATCGATTCACTAACATTAATTGGCCAGCGTTAATAAAATCCTTTCTAAAGAAGTACCGCGAACTATGGCGCAAGCAAACAAGCTTGCGAGAGGAAAAGCCACTGGCTGCCACATTTACCAAGAGAAAAAGACGCGTGAATATTTTGTGAAATGAAACTTGCCGTCCTCAGTTGTCTACCACAGCGTGCACATTGTACGATGTCCGCCTTTTTATGTTTACAAAGTCCCGATATCCTTTCTTTGATGCCACAATAGGGATGTATATACCATTGATCGCCCCAAATATTTGAGGGAGGTGGCCCCTTGCTTCAAAGTTCCTGGCAATAGCTTCAGCGTCTGTGACACTAGGTATGCTTATGTATTTCTTCAGGTAATGTTGCGCAGGCGATCCGCAGAACATACAAACGCAATTTTTGACGCTGATTTTGTGAACACCAAATTGATTTGCTACCACCCTGTATTCACTGCAGCTGGCCATATTGAAAAGGGCAATAGCCACTCTCTTTTGCACTGGTAGTGGTCGTCGCACACAATAGGGCTTTGGCGACATGAATGGTTCCAAAAGTAACACAAATTCGTTGAATGAAGCAAAGCTCGTTCTAAAGTTATCTTGCCAGTCCTCGTCGGCGAACTCTGTTGCCACAATGCGGTCCCACCAGTGATTAGAACGAGTCTTCATCCAGAGACTTCTCTGCTTCCGTTTTTCTTTTTTCAGCAAAGATCCTATAAAACATGAGGGAAACCATGAAATAGTTCGAAAATAGCTGCTAATGTAAACTAGGACATAAACAATGGGCATTGCAATGTACACAAACGCCACACGAAGTGCCACATGTTGTCTGCAAGAGTAGTGCAACCAAATGCAACAGAAGATAGCACTGGGTGATGTGAATGTTTCGGGACAATGTGAGATAGCACGGAAATAAAGAAATTTTGAAGCCTGAAAAACGTGCTGCTCCCATGGCAAAAGCTATTGCGATATGAATAAGGAAATACTGATGTTTACCGCTAACTTCTAGAGTTATTGCATTTATTTTGGTCAGTTCGAATTCACATACAGGCCACACAAATGCAAGCATCATGTCTCCACCGCTAAGCAAGACTTCGATCAAAGCATGTAATTTTTTGTCAGCATGTGAACAAACAGCTCAAGCACTTCCCGATATTTATGCGTCACACTCGGGAACACGTAGTCAGCATATTTGCGTCACATGGAGGTTTTCAATCGCGACTTTGCGCTAGAGCTCACTCAATCAGAATTTCTGGACTGTGTATAGGCAATTGTTGTTGATCATGACGCGATCGGCTATTGAAAGTACTTCGTAACCAAAGCTACTCGCCTTTGTGCGCTGCTTGTTTTGGAAGTATACTAGCGGGCTTAAAGGCTCTTGTTAGCAGGTATAGCGCAGTGTCTGTCTAAAAGGATCGTTATAGAGATGTTCTCACCTTGCATGACAAGCAAATCGTTGACGGCAGAGCACACCACAACCCTCTTGCGCGCAAAAGTGCTTCCATGTAGGCCGACCGCATTTGACGACATCGCTGCTGGTGCGGCATGCAGGCGACAGCGTACAAAATGACGTGAAAGTTAGTCCACGCCGACAAAAATAGGATAAGATGGAAGCGGAACGCTGCATTCACAAGCATTTTGCACAAGCGTCGGGGACACGGCTCTCGACAGCCGGCACACTCGGCTACCACTGTACACTCGGCCCACTACCGGAAACCAGTTACACCAGAAGTGGGCTGCACTTTCCTCATACGACACCATGTGGGGCTACGTTTCGCGAGAGTTATTGCGCTACATGTAAACGGCGTCGCATGGCCTTTCTCAAATGCGCTTGGAAATGCGATGCGCCACTCTCCCATTCATGTAAACACGGCTAATGTCAATTAGAATATATGCTATACCCGTTTGCTCTCTGATACACACCGCTCTCTTCCTGTCTCTAACGTTAGGCTTAACATTTTTCGTTCCATCGCTCTTCGTGCGGTCCTTAACTTTTTCTCGAGATTTTGCTCACCTCCAAGTTCCTGCCCCATATCTCAGAACCGGTAGAATGCAATGATTGCACACTTTTCTTTTGAACGACAGTAGTAAGCTCCCAGTGAGGATTTGATAATGCCTGCCGTATACACTCCAACCCAATTTTATTCTTCTGTAAACTTCCTTCTCATGATCAGGGTCCCCTGTGAGTAATTGACCTAGATAAACGTACTCGATTACACACTCTAGAGGCTGACTGGTGATCCTACATTCTTGTTCTCTTGCCAGGCGTTGAACATTATCTTTGACTTCTGCATAATAATCTCGAACCCCACTCTCTCGGTTAAGGTCCTCAATCATTTGTTGTAATTCGTCCCTAGTGGTGCTTAACAGGAAATTGTCATCTGCAAACCGAAGGTTGCTGAGATACGAGGGGTGATCAAAAAGTTTTGCGACTCCCATATCAGGAAACTGCCAGACCTTGGGAATAAAATATTTTTCAAATAATCTCCCTCACACTAATGCACTTCTCCCACTTTCCTGGAAGGCTTTTGATACCTTGCAAAAAAAAAAACGATCTTCCTGGTTGCCAAGCCACTCCTCTACGGCAGTTTGAAGCGAGTTCATGTCATCAAACCTTGTTCCCTTGGGGTGCTTCTTCAAATGCGGAAATGACTTGCAATATTCTCAAGAAAGAAAGACAGCAGATGTGTGCTACCTTGGAGAATTACAACTATATTGCCAGCGACGCTGTACCTTTCGCACAGTTTCAATAAAAGTGTTAGTTTCCTGAATTACATTGTTTCCTGAATTTACTGCAAATATCATAATTAGTTCCCTGTCTTTGAAGTGTACGTGCATAGTGCCCACACCGCGCCCTTTATTTCCGCCAAATATAAACCAAGCGTCTTGTTTAGTTTACCGAGAACATTGCTGAAACCAACTAGGAGCGCCTTATGACGTATGAAAAATAGGGAGAGGGGAGGGGGGGACACGACGTCTCAGTAATTATTTGCAACGCTTATACCTAGGCCAGGAATGTAAAATCGTGTCGCACTTACCATGACTCCTCTTCCCTTTCCACGAAATATAAATCTGTTGTAACCAACCGCTATGTCGGGACACTGAGAAGCATAGCTGAAAGTGGCCCTATCACACGCTCTGGAACTTGAACAAGATTTTTTTTAGAAATACTCTATTTGATCCAACCTCATTTAACTTCGCACAAAGAGTTTTTATTGCGTACCACCAATTTTCGCTAGATTTTGTCTTAGTGGCATTTACAGTTCTGTCAGGGCAGTGGGCTCAATTGGGCATAACACACTATAGAGTGCTTGCATACGTAATTTATTGCGAAAGCCCTAATTACCCATCTATTTTGAATTTTACTTGCACATCAAACGTTACCTGGTCCTCAGAGTCACAAATCATAAAGAATCTGCTTCCTCGTATTTCAGTGAGGACACCAGGCGAACCCAATATATCACGTATGAAAAAGTAAAAAGTAAAAATTAGGGTTCAATCATTATTTCTAACGCTTCTAATTGAGCCAGAAACGTTAAAACTTGGCAACACGTTGTACTTAAAATGCTGTCTATTCCGTCAAAGTAGAAAGTATCTGAGACGCAGAGTTCTCTTGGGACATTGGAAAACCCAGCTAATAACAGCAGTGTGGTACTTTCGAATACTTGCTTACAGTTTTTCAAAACTGTATTTGGTGAGCGCGCATTTACCATCGCACATAAACTTGGCGTATTGCTCCCCCTATGTTCGCAATATTTGACTTTAGTTGTAGTTGTAACTATGACAGCGCAGCCGTCTATTCTATTGGAAAAGGCGAATTTGACCCACTCATTTGGAACATTGTCTACATATTGTCTGCATATCTACATACATATCTACTACATTTACTACGTATCTACACTGAACATTGTCTACCTATGTACAGCGTGGTCCCGTGTCCTTTCTCGTGTCCGTCGTTTTACTCTAGTAATCATGTCTTCTTATGCCCGTTACCAACTAGACCAACTTACTGCCTTATCTACATATTGCCCATACCATGTCTTAATTTTGAGAAGATATAAATAAGATATCTTGTTTAGCTCACCGAGGACACCGGAGAAACAAACTAAGCATCTCACATGGAAAAATGAGGGTTTTATAATTATCTGCAACACTTGCAATAAAAGCAGGAAAGTGAAAGTTTCGCAATGCACTGCGCTTAAAACTCTCCCTATTTTCACGGTATTTCAAGTCTGTATATCGTGGAGTTGTTTTAGGAGTCTGGGAAACATTTCGACTAGCGCCAGTATATGACACCCCGGAACACTTTAATCAGCAACTTTCTGCAAAGGCTGTAATGAACCTACACAGAATAAACATATATATCGCTCGTCACTCAGAACATAGCTTCATACTTCAAATAAGTATAAGCGCCGTGCCAGACATAGTTTACCAAGGATTCCAGGAGAAAACAACTAAATGCCGCGTACAAAGCATAAAAATTTGGAGAAAGCGAGTATTCAGCAACGGTTTTTCGAGCACATAAGCAACCTACACAATTCAAATTTTCCGTACACGTCACCAAAAAGTGGCTTTCATTTCTTCAAAATTTAAACTATCTGCTGATATTGCTCTTGCCCGGAAACGAGTAATAGTGTAGCTCTTATTTAGAAATGGCCTGAGCACGAAATAGAAAAACTCAGAAGTGAGGCATGCCTTTAGAAAAGCTTCAGTTCAATGCTGTATTGGAAATGAAATGGATCTGCCCGTTCGACCAAGGTAACTTTGAATAAAATATCTACGATAAGTCGTGATTACACAATGAAATTCAACAGTTTGTCTTGTAAGTGCTTTAATTAGATTTTTGATGGTGATAAGATACTGAGACTGCAACGCTATGTAGACTACCTCTGGATAGAGATTCAACAGTTCCAGCATTTGATAATCCAACAATGTCATTCCACAAAAAGCACACCAATCGTTGGGCATGGCTGATTATAATACTTTATCCGGGACTACCCTCGACCGCAGGTTAAATATAGCAAGCCGATTGCGTTTTCCAATACGCTTAGGTGGTCCCAAAAAACTAGGCATGGTGCAAGTAGCGCAAGCGGCAATTTGGTAGTGCGGGAGCTGTCCAGTGCCATGCCTTCTCCGCAATGTGAGAGCGTGTATGGCGAATCCCGCGCGTCGCCAGCTACAGCGCGTCACGAGGAGGTACAAAAGACAATCCTTGCTGTCCAAGCGTGGGATACCTTGTAAAGAAAAGCATTACTGACGTGGCCACTCTGTTGAGAAAATTTCGCTTCAGCTGTAGTTTTGTTGGACTTTCCGGCGTGCAGCCGAAAGTGCCCACTTTCAGAACGGGGGGGGGGGGGGTATGCCATTATGCAAATGGCATACCCCCAGCCCCCCCCCCCCCCCCGGTTAGATACGCCTATGGACACACTTCACCTTGATTTAGAATTTTTAATGCAGTACCCGACAATAGCAATAAGACTCCATGACACCAGGGCACCGTGGAACCTATCGGCCTGGTTTAGGTTTTCCAAGCTTAGTGCACTCGCGGTTCTTTTTAGGGTCAGTGAAGTTGTTCTTAAAAAAGTCTAAAACAGTCGTCGTGATATGCGTAGTTCTTGTAAAGTTGCTGACGCCGTTGCAAAAGAATGTGTCGTAGTCATAGTTCACGTCGTACGGGGCTACGCCCACGGTAATATTCGTTGCCAGGTACTTCCCGTGACAGACCTGAAGAAAAACAACACAGCAGTCAGCGAAAAATGTTGCTCGAAATAATATTAGCAGATATAAAGCAAATTGCTTTTATCTCAGAGCATTACCATCCTAATTAATTCGGTACAATTAAAAAAGAAGAGTAGGACACATGTCACTGCATGCATCCGCATCGAATTGAAAGAATTGAAGGACGTATCAGTTGCTCTTGGTTAATCTCTTTATATTACCCGGTTAATCTCGTTTTTATATTATTGTGTAATAAAATTCCCCTTTGATTTGATTTCAATTGATATGGGTGGAAGAAATAGTTCTTACTACACGGGACATACGAACAACGCTAAACATGCAGTAGCTAGTCCTTTATGACTGACGAATACGAAGCACTGATTAATCTATTTGGTTGCATAGAAGTTAATCGATGGGAAGTGAGGTGAATGATATTACTGATGGCGCTACATGAACGCCTTAAACTCCATATTTCGAATTATCTTCCTTAGAGCTGCCGTTTGTTGTGTTTAGGTTTTCGTACGGCGCTATTATTCCTTATACGTGGCCTCTGGCGTAGTGTAAATGGGCTGAATTATTTTTGCACTTGAAAAGAAGAACATTCTTTTATGCAGGGATATGTCACGATAACATTAGATAGGTTATCACGGAATGTAGTGTGGTGAATATAGAAAAGCGTTTTTTTTTTTCATTTTATCGAAAAATCTTGGGCAATACTATGTATAGGAGAGCAAAAAATTGTGGTGTGCAGAACTTTGAAGTCTGAACGCTGGCAGTAGCTACGTACGAGATATCCCTAGCACGCTCCAATAAGTCAAACACGCGTTCCTGCGCCACCGAGGTGTGAAGCGTGCGGGCGAAAGCTGCAAACAAAGTTAGGCTTCTTCAACTGACAAAACTGATTGATTTCGAATAGAGTGACAATCGGCAATTTATCAGAGAGTACAAGTGTGTATGATCTGTATGTACAACAGATCCATTTTACCTTTATTAGTACGCACAAATAGATTTGTCAGAAGAGCATTCGACTCCTACCAAGTTTATTTACGGCCGCACGACGCACCTTAAACTGAAGCGTGTCATTGTTGTCGAAGAGGACGACTGTCTTCCGGTCTGGTGCTGTTACCGAAGTAATCCATGTTGTCTGACCTATCGCGTAGTACGGCGCACTGGCGTAGCCTATCTTGGTGAGATTGCAGACCTAGGAGACAAAAATATAAAAATACGGAAACGTCACGAAAGATAAAAAAAAAACAAATAGTCAAGCGAAAATTAGGGGCAGCTTCACACTAGTGGTGCGAAGACTGGGCAAACCGCGAAGCTGGCGACCACACCAAGCTTTATCTCGGTTCGGCCACGTTTTTGCGAGGTGATGCTTCGAGACTCGGCCACGTTTTGCACAAGATCACCGCGGAATCATTTACAGCCCAAGGAGCAACGAACACTCCGTCATTGAAGTATCCGGCCGCTCTAACGCTTTTGCTAAGTTTCGCTGGCTCCTAACTCCGGATCTTTTGCGAATCGCCGACGTTTCGCCGCCGCTTCGGCGGTGCAATACTTGGGATCGGACCGAAGTCGTCTCACTTGCTCTCGAGTAGCGGCGCGGCGGCATTCGCGCCGCGCTTCCTCTTCTTCGGGAGTGACATTATGTGTGTGTGCGCGTGTGCGCGCGCGCGTTGTAACGTTCCCAACTAGCCCAACGTTTTATCTAGGTTTGGGAGACTGTTTAGATTTCGCGCTTCTTTGTTTTCAGATAGTGTGTGTCGGCAATCTATGGCGGAGTACATAGTGCTGATATTTTTCGTTACATATCAAATTTCTTTCACTTTAATTCAGAGCGAGGCAAGCCGTGTGCATATTTCGGCCAACAGGCTGGTAAAGTGTCCCAGCCTGTGCACACGCAGTTGAAAGTGGCACAGCCTCAAATGTGGCGTAGTCCAACGATTTCGTCGCACGATGTGTGCCCTTTTCAAGCGTCGGAATATTCCCGAAAGCGAAATACAGGAGCAATAAATAACACCTTTGTTCAGGAAAAGTAACGACGGATGGTGTGGCCGTGCACCTTACCTCAAGGGCATCCACGTCCTGAGAGAAATTTCCCGGAACGCATGGCTTATCCAAGGTATTGTCGAGGTCGTGCATTTTTTCAGGCTGATACAACCGGCCCTTTAGAGTGAACGAAATTGCAAGCGGAACGTGGATGTCTTGCTGCTGACGAAGACATGTCGCGAGTATCCCCGCTTCACCCTGATGAAAAGGTCAAGAGATTGTACATTATATATATATATATATATATATATATATATATATATAGTATGCGTGAACGAGAAGAAAGGGAACCGAGAGGCCCGATTTTTATTAATCATATCATAAGAAGCCGACCAACAACGACACCAACGATAACATAGGGGAAATTACTTGTACTTACAAAGTGAATTAAAGAAATCATAAATAAATGGAAAAGAAAATCTATAGAGAAACAACTTGCCACAGGTGGGGAACGATGCCACGTCTTCGCATTACGCGTGCGATGCTCTTACCGAAGGAGCTGCCGCGGCACCGTTTGCTATATATATATATATATATATAGAAAATGGCGCCACGGTATCTCCATTATAGAAATATCATCATCATCATCAGTCTATATTTATGTCCACTGCAGGACGAAGGCCTCTCCCTGCGATCTCCAATTACCCCTGCCTTGCGCTAGCGTATTCAAACTTGCGCCTGCGAATTTCCTAACTTCATCCTCCCACCTGGTTTTCTGCCGTCCTCGACTGCGCTTCCCTTCTCTTGGTATCCATTCTGTAACCCTAATGGTCCACCGGTTATCCATCCTACGCATTACATGGCTTGCCCAACTCCATTTCTTCCGCTTAATGTCAACTAGAACATCGGCTATCCCCGTTTGTTCTGATCCAAACCGCTCTCTTCCTGTCTCTTAACGTTACTCCTAAGATTTCTCGTTCCATCGCTCTTTGTGCGGTCCTTAACTTGTTCTCGAGCTTCTTTGTTAACCTCCAAGTTTCTGCCCCATATGTTAGCACCGGCAGAATGCAATGATTGTACACTTTTCTTTTCAACGACAGTGGTAAGCTCTCAGTCAGGATTTGGCAATGCCTGCCGTATGCACTCCAACCCAATTTTATTCTTCTGTAAATTTCTTTCTCATGATCAGGGTCCCCTGTGAGTAATTGACCTAGATAAACTACCGCATTTACTGCATTGCGGCTTGCTCTGTAGCTTTAGGGCATATTTATCTATTTCCTAGACGCAGCAAAATAATGTTGAATCTTTACTTTTTGAAGAATTCGCTTTTGAATATTGCAAAATATTTCAAATTCTGTTGTAAACAGCCCGGCAACTACAAGCTCAAGGAAGCTAATTTTTGGATAAATTAGAGTTCAAGGAATTTACATTTAGGATGCAAAATTTCATTCAAGTAGATTCATTAGTGTTCCTAATAATGCGACCGAAATTAAGCAATATTTAGAATTCTGGCCCTACTTTTGCCCATTTTTGCGGGAAGGTACTGAAGCTACGAAGCTGCGGTTTAAAACTAATGAAGGTACATGACTGAAATTTCGCGTCCTAAATGGAAATTTCTTGAACTCTAAATTATAGAAAATTTAGTTTCCTTGAGCGTGTAGTTGCCGGGCCGTTTACAACAGAAGTTCTGATATTTGGCAATCTTCAAAAGCAAATTAACCAAAAAGTTAAAATTCTACATTATTTTGCGGCGTCTAAGAATTAGATAAATATGTCCTAAAGCTACAGAGCAAGCCGCAATGCAGTAAATGCGGTGGTTTCTTCTAAATATGGTCACAACTGAGACACAGTTCGAAAAAAGCCATGTATCTCATGCTTGTTCTAAACATTTATTTCTAAATTACATTAATCAATTTCTTTATATTATACATAGTTGGAAAATACAAGATTTGAGCCTTTTTATGGTATATACGACAACTTTATATCCTAAGTAAAGAGCCGCCACGGCTGCTCGAAAAGTACTGAGAACGGGGGATCCTCGTGCCGCCGGGGTGGGACCGCCACCTTAAGGGCAATATTTATTTTCCTCAGTCTGTGTGTAATACCACAAAAACGTTTTTGTGGTAGATTGATGGTCCATTGTCGGGGCTGTGCAAGGAAAACGTTCGTTCGTTTTCCGACTTCGCGCTCGTTCGTTTGCTGCTTGCTCGTTCACAAGCTCGCTCGTTTGTTCGCTCGCTAATTTATTCGTTCGTTCGTTCCTTGGTTTGTTCGTTCGCGACATTCAATGACATTGACAATCGTCGCCCATGGTTTCAGCAAAATATTTAACTATACTAACTTTCATTCTCCCTTTCCTGTGAATGTGGGTGGTGGTGCGCGGTGGTCGGACAAGGTAAGGGTACGTACTTCGGTGCAACCGAGTTTCTGTGCAACCGAGTTTCGGGGCGCATTCATCACCGAATACTAACTAGTTGTATTAAAGCTCCATACGGCGCACGTGCTGTCGAGCCAGATCTTTTGGCGATCTGAAGGATTTGACGATCTGATGGAGCGCTCCGGAAGCACTGCACTGTTCTTCTCCCACAGCCCTCTGTTCCTGTGGCCGCGTAAGGTAAGAAAGATAGCCGTCGAGTTCCACGCAGGCGCTCGAGCAGTTCGAGTGAAAACACACTTGGATATTTTGTCTACCGCTAAATACGTGCCTGTCCACGGCTCAGGAGCCTAGCTTACAAAGTTGCGCGTTCGTAGCGGCTCTATGCCTTTGGCTGGTAGCCTTTCCGATCCATATGTCCGGCATCTTGATTGGCTCGAATGTGCTCTTTCGAACATTTCTAGCACCAGAGCTGTTTGTGAATACCTGATCTGGCCACTAACATATTGCCACGGGAAATAGCACAAATGAAAATATATTTACAAACTATTTACAGCACTGCCAGGATGGCGGAGAGACAATCTTTTACAAACGTCATTTTCTTCAGCCCCGTGGCCAACGTCATCCTTGTCACATTGTTCAAAGTCTCGTGACATTAACCTCCGGCCGGAAAAAGCACCGACCCGGTGCCCAAGACAGGGTGGCGGGCGAAACGTATGGCTTGAGGCGGGCCACGTACACGACGTCTGAGCAAGTAGAAGACGCGGTAGGATCGAGCGGGGCTATTTTGTAAGTAACGTCTGTCAATTGTCGCAGAATACGATAAGGGGTAGAGCATCTCCAAAGTAGTTTTTCAGAAAGGCCAACGCGCCGAGACGGGGACCAGACAAGGACAAGATCACCCGCACTGAAGCGGGCGTCCCGGTGGTGGGCGTCCCGGTGGTGGGCGTCGTACAACTTCTGCCGTGACTGCGACGCAGAGAGGCGAAAACGGGCAATGTGACGTGCCTTTTCTGCTGTAGCAATGGTGTCGCGCGCGTATTCAGTAGGCAGTGCGGCAGAGGTCGAAATAAGTGTGTCAAAAGGGAGCGTTGGTTCTCGTCCGTATAGAAGATAGAAGGGAGAGTAGCCGGCGGTGTCATGGCGTGAGGAGTTATACGCAAAGGTGACAATGTAGCGCACTGTACCAGTCAGAGTGATCAGACGAAACATACATAGAGAGCCTATCAGTTATAGTGTGATTCAGGCGTTCGGTACGACCGTTCGTTTGAGGGCGGTACGCAGTCGTAAGCTTGTGTTTGGTGGCACAAGAACGAAGTAAGTCTTCGATGACTTGAGATAAGAAGTAGCGACCCCGGTCTGTGAGAAGCTGACGAGGAGCGCCGCCATGTAAAAGGACCTCTTGCATCAAAAAGTCGGCGACGTCCGTAGCGCAGCTGGTCGGGAGAGGTCTAGTGACAGCTAGCGTATCGGGTCGCATAATCTGTAGCAACGGCAATACATTTATTGTCAGCGGTAGAGAGAGGGAACGGGCCGAGAAGGTCGAGGCCAACACGAAAAGATGGCTCGGCTGGTATGTCAATAGGCTGGCAAAGCCCAGCTGGAGGAAGAGCTGGCCTTTTCCGGCGTTGGCACGACTCGCAGGCAGCGATAAAACGATGAATAGAACGGTAGAGACCGGGCCAGAAAAAGCGGAGCTGTACACGCTCAGACGTCCTGGAGACACCAAGGTGGCCGGCTGCAGGGACATCATGCAGATACTCGAGCACGGTCGCCCGAAGATCAGCGGGAACGACGAGCAGTAGTTCCTGCCCCTCGGGGTGCATGTTCCAGCGATATAATGTGCCATTTACAATGACGAACATACGAAGTGGCCGGTCCGACGAGCCAGACCGCAGGTGGTTGATGAGATCATTTAAAGACGAGTCCCGCGGTTGCTTGTCACCAACGTGGCCGAAAGCGGAGAACGAGGCAACGCCGGTCGGTGTGTCCTCCGTGTTAGTGTCTGGGGCGTCTACGGGGTGGCGAGACAAGCAGTCGGCGTCTTGGTGTAGTCGGCCGGACTTGTACACCACATTGTACGTGAATTCCTGGAGACGTAGAGCCCAGCGACCTAGACACCCAGTGGGGTCCTTGAGGCTCGAAAGCCAGCACATAGCGTGGTGGTGAGTGGTAACAGTAAAAGGCCGTCCGTATAAGCAGGGCCGAAATTTGCTGACTGCCCAAACAATAGCGAGGCACTCGCGCTCGGTAATGGAATAATTGCGCTCGACAGGGAACGAAGCAGGTTGGCGTACGCAATAACTCGATCGTATACATAACCACGTTAGCATTGGGCTAAAACAGCGCCGATTCTATAGACACTCGCGTCTGTGCGTACTTCAGTTGGACCATTGGGATCAAAGTGGGTGAGAATTGGCGGGGTAGTGAGCAGCGTCATAAAGTGTGAAAAGGCTGTGGCTTGATCGAGACCCCACGAAAACGGAACGTCTTTCCTGAGAAGGTCTGTTAGGGGACGAGCTATGTCTGCAAAATTTCTGACAAATCGGCGGAAATACGAGCATGAGCCGAGCCCACAAAGCTTCGAACATCCTTGGCACAAGTTGGTACACGAAACTCGGTGGCAGCGCAAACCTTGGCGGGATAGGGACGGACGCCAGATGAGTCGACGAGATGCCCGAGGATGGTAATTTGGCGGCGACTTAAGTGGCATTTCGAAGAATTAAGTTGTATCCCAGCCGCACGAAACACCGATAGGATAAATCAGAGACGAGTGAGCTGTGTCGCAAATGTCGGGGAGAACACGATCACGTCGTCCAGGTAGCACACGCAGATAGACCATTTAAAGCTGTGCAACAGCGTGTCCATCATTCGCTCGAATGTGGCCGGAGCATTGTACAAGCCAAATGGCATAACTTTGAACTGATAGAGGCCGTCAGCTGTAACAAATTCTGCCTTTTCACGGTCCCTGTCGTGCACGGCGATCTGCCACTAACCAGAACGCAGGGTGCTGTGAAGACAATCCAGAGAGTCATCTATTTGTGGAAGAGGATAGACATCCCTCTTGGTGATCTTATTGAGATGCCGATAATCTACGCACAATGGCCAACTGTCGTCCTTTTTAACTAAGACAACAGGGGAAGCCGACGGCCTCGCGGACGGTTCAGTAATGCCTTTTGAAAGCATCTTGTCAACCTCTGGTTGAATAACTTGGCGCTCGGATGATGACACGCGGTAAGGTCGTCGGTGAGTTGGAGGCGCATCACCAGTATGTATGCGATGTATGACAAGAGAGGTTTGACCTAAGGGACGGCCGTCAAAGTCGAAGATGTCGGAGTATGTAACGAGCAAATGACGGAGGTCGTCCAACTGCGAGGGCAGAAGGTCCGGGGCAATCATCATTACGTAAATTAACAATAAACACCACTTTAATCAACACAATAAACACCACTTAAAGAGTATCGTTTATTTAATAAAGCAAATTGCTTTATACAAGTGATATAAGATATTGCCCAACATCGATAATTACCATCGATGATTCCTGCACATTTTTTTTCTAATTTGCGCCAACATTTTCTGCAATTAGTTGGTGTTTCAAGCTATGTACTTACCATTGTATGTCTGTACGCACGCCCCGATGACAGAGCATACTCATTAGGCGCCGAAATAGAACAATTGTAGGAGTATCCTTTGAATTTGTTCTCTTGGAATGAAAAATGGCCAAGAATGACAATCATATCCGGAGAGAAGACATCCCTTTAAGGAATTTGGAGAGTATGTTAATGGTTGCCATTGTAAATTGTCGGTCATCGTTGTAGTGGTGAATTATGCACCAATTTATTCATGTAAAAGTCACCCGCTCCCCATTCAACAATCAATGGATTGTAAAACGCGGCATCTCAAAACATAACAAAAAAAAACACACATTTTGATGATTGCGATGCCATTCAAAGAAAAAAGACCACCCTTCCTCCAGCCCCCACCTCAAGAAACCTTTTTTTCCATGTAATTCAGAACTAGATCGTAACGTAAGCAGATATACTCAGTGCATTGTTTCCTTGGCGTATTGCCCCTCAAATAAATTGTTCCAATGCTGTACAGAAATGCGACACAATCGCCTTATCCATCACTTCGTTCTTTTTTTTTTTCCTTTTTTTTTCTTGGGTTCCCATGGTAACCCATATACTTAGGTCTGACGAGGGCGTCTTAGCCCACAATGTGAATGTTAACATCGTGTGATGTGTAGTGAAATGGCCATGGGACAAGCTGCGAAAGATTACCTTGTATGTTAAGCGTTATGCCTCAATGGTATTGAGGCAACGATACCTGCGGTCCGTTCGAAATGTCACATTCTATCCTTTGAACTAGCAAGCCTGAGCTGTACTCAGCGTAGTCTTTGGTACCGATGTTGCAAAAGCCGAGCCGTGCTTGTCCATGTCACCGCTTCTGTTTTGTTTGCAGGGGACAAGCCGCGGACGTCAACTCAGTTCTCGCTATGCATTTGAGTTGTTTCTTTTCTTTTCTTTTTTTTTTTTGGTGGTGGAACATATTCCTTAATGCTTTCGATTCCTTTGGCCATCGTCACTGTTATTTGTGAAACATTTATTTACTTCTAATCTAAAGCATTGCTTAACGTATATTGCAACATGTGCGTTGGATCTAAATAAGTGTTTTAAGTGCGAAGCGCTTTAGGGCCCGGGGCGGTCGGCTCCTGCGATCTCATGTCGTTGGCTCATGTGATCCCATGTCGTCGTGGTCACCACAATCTATAGCAGACCCCTCATGTAATGTCCCTAACGGGACCCTTGAGGTATAATAAAAAATAAATAAATAAAAATGGCATCAAAACAAGTGCAGAATTGATCAAAACCAGTTAAAAATAAACTAATGATTCAGATCAACGTAAAAGATAGGAATTATCAAGCATTAAGCGCATTAATTAGCAGAAACTCGTGAAATAATCAAGCATTAAGCGCATTCGATAGCAGAAACTCGTGAAATAATCAAGCATTAAGCGCATTCGATAGCAGAAACTCGTGCAAATCGGGAAAATTTTGTAATGCGATCTCATGTCGTCGTGGTCACGTGCAAAAAAAAGTTCTCAAAACAGGGTCAAAACAAGTGCACAATTGATCAAAATCGGTTCAAAATAAACTAAAGTGATCCAGAATAATTTAAGATATATGAATATTCATGAATTTATCGAATTAATTAACAGAAATATGTTAAAATCGCTATTAACTATCAGCAACACTTTGGCCCCATGTGCGTGGCGGTTTCCCACCAGCTGCGCCTTAGCACAGGTATCAAAACGGGTGATGGATTGCTAAACGCAAGATAAACACAGGATAAAACAAGATAAACACAAGGGGATAACACCGGCGAATCACTGCTCCGTACTTCCCCAACTTTCACGTTGAGTGGAACTGCATTACCGCCGAATTTACCAATTCCTTTCGAATATGGATACGTTATGCAACAATTTTGTTGAAATAAACAAATGGGGTAATTTCGCGCATTTAATAATAATAAAAAAAATCAGAGCTCGTCCACTACTGTGAAGATGGAAGCCAGCAAAGCTGTGACTATGGTGGGCCTGCTACAGCGAATATTGCCATAGCGAATTTATATATTATCATTACTGACTATATTGAGCGTCTTCGGGATGTTCGTCCAAGAGCAAAGACCCCGGCGTCTTGCTTTCGCCCGGCGCGATGGCCAAGTAGTGCGATTGCTGCACCGTGGTCCACTCCGTCGTCATAGACTAGCGTATGAGCCACAGCGTTCATAGCCGCGGCACACTGCACGGCATCGTCAGGATCCTGACGTCAGGATCCTGGAAGGTGTGGTTAAACGAGCGTCTGTCTCATAGCGAGTCCAAAGCTTTCCCGATTGATTGATGGGACGTGCCGCCGCCAAGTGTCGCGACACTTGTGAAAGAGGCATCGACGGTGGCGAGGGGCATAACAATGGGCCATCCATCATCCGTTTTGACACCTGTGTTAAGGCACAACTGGCGGGAAACCGCCACGCACATGGAGCCGAAATTGTTGTATACACGCCGATCGTCCTGCGGACGCGATCTCCTGGAACCTAGCCCTTAACTGCTACGCTGTAAAAACGCGAAGCATTGTTTTTTTAGTCAAACGAAGTTTCGCGGTGCATCTAGCCTGTTTAGCAACGTACTTTTGCCAAGTAAAAAGACGCGAATAAAAAAAAAGAACGTGGTTCGGATAGTTATCGTACATCACCTCTGCTTGAATATTGTGAAGGCGTTCTGTCGCGAAAGATGGAGCGTGTAACTGCCTATTTATTCAGGGGATCAATGCGGCTTTTGAGAAACAGATGCACATCAGAGGCCGGACAACCTCGCTCTTATTGACGGGATGATTGATGTTTGGCTGGGACGTCAAGCGCGTTCAGTGCGAAAATTCACAGGAAATGCCCTCTTGGCCGTTGGCGCTTTGCCTGCAGACCAACGGACGCGGACGAGCATCAAATCAAACTGAGTTTATTATTATTATTATTACATCGTAGTTTAATGACAACATATAAAATATACGGACGAGGTTCCCAAAGTACAATACTGCAAGGAGACTCTCGATGAAGATTACGAATAAATAATCCGAGGATCAGCAGCAGGGCGAATCAATGGAACAAACCGTCACTTTCACGTAGTAGTGCAACCTTCTTAAAAACAGGCGAGTAATCGTGCCAAGTGCTACACGCAAAATTTGAGCACGAACAGTGCAAGGGTGAGCGCAAAACTCTTTTTTTTTTTTTGGTATACACGCAGCTAAATATTCAGGACCCTGTATATATCAAGAATTTCTCTTGGGAGTTCCTAAATTGCCGTAATGTGCCCTAACGGCATCTGCGATTTCGGTTCGCGACGTTTTATTCCCACACTTACCTCGAGTAGAGGCCGATATTTTCGCAGGATTTTAAAGATCGGTGACCATATACTCCGAGAAAAGTGTACGATGCAACCGTTTTTACGGGGGAAGCTTGGGAGAACTGCGCGGCTTCCTGCAAGAGAGAAAAAGAAGAATGCGGTACTTTAGGAAGACCCTTCTAATTGGGCAGTGCCATATTCACCCGAGACCCCTTCTAATAACAATACGCATTCCTTTCAGTCTTTCTCAAAAGTAACTATGACACCAATCTGTGGTAGGGCCGCCTTTGCGGACGCCATTTGTCGCATAGACGAAAGCAGTTTCTCATTCTTTTTTTTTTTAGAAAACAGGCGAGTAATCGGGCCAAGTGTTATACTAAACGAAGTCGACTTCAAAATGCGATCTTTCTGCTGAATTTGAGCAAGAACAGTGCAGCGGTTAGAATGAGCACCAAATAACCACGACGAACATAAAATGCTCGTCGTGGTTATTTTGTATAATGTACACGGAACTGTATGATTGTAGTTTATTGGTCTTTTTGCCACCAGCTTTAGAGGGAATCGACACTGATGTGATATGGGACACTATGACGTCAAAGCCGATGAAAAGCAGCGAATGAGTGCATTTCTAATACCACGAAGCAAATTGACGTTCACAAACACGGCAACTAACCACACTATGTTTCAACTTTATCTCTGCGTTTATGCCAACAAAGGTAATTTTTGCCATCTCATAAAATAAGGAGACGGTTACTTTGGCCAAGTGCACGGAGACGCGGCTTCTGCAGTGTAACAGCAGCAGGTGGACAAGAAATGGGCTTCTCACACTTTTAACATACCAGTAATCGATAAGAACAGACTTGCGAAAGCCACTATGCCACTGAGTTTTATCTAAGGAGGATACAGTTGCTCAAAGATGCTCCAAAGTGATTCGCCTGCTGCGGCGATGAACTTATCTCGGACCTGCATGCAAGAAGGAAATCAGGATTTTGAAAAAAGAATCCGAAATCCGAAATTCGAAAATTTGAATCCGAAATGTCTAGAGGACAATAATAATGACTGGCTAATGCGCGATCCTGTCCCCTGTAATTTAATATAAAACTATGTACATCGCCCAATTCCAGATTTCAAGGTTCCCAGCACCCAGCAGCAACCCAGCAGGGTTGGGGTGCATAATCTTTGAGTGATGTAGATTATGACGGCCCAAGGAGGTCACGGAGTTGACGTAAACCACCAAAGCGTTAACGACAGCGAACTTGTCCGTCGTGTGAAAAGAAGTTGTGGAGTGGCAGCCCTCACAGGTTGTTACCAGCAGAGGTGAATCCAGCGCTTGCCCCTACTTCACCCTTGAAAGCGCACTGAACTGCGCAGAGAACAGTCGCCGTTCAACTGCTCTTGATCTGTTAACATAAATTTCAGAGTAATTGGAAACTAATGGAAGGTTGCCTTAGGCTACAATACTCCCATAGGCTGAATAGCGACACCCTGATTTGCCAAGACCTTCAAGCTTCAACCTAAAACGAGCGACGCAGACAGGCACATCGAGAAGCATCTGTACGGCAAAACTGGCCTTCTGAAAGTCGTTGGAAGGGGGAAGAAAACGCTTCCTGTTCTCCGCGAAATGCCAACGTTAATTGATTCCCCTGGTATGATGGCGGCGGCCGGCTTCAAATTCAGCACATCATCTCCACTCCAGAAGGCCGCGTGCTCAATTCCACACGGGCACCTACGTTCATCGACGCCGGACGTGCGCTTGCGTCTCCCGACCGTGTTTCGGCGAACGCACGTGCAGCTGGTCGAGACATTCGCCGCATCAGCGTCTTTAACGTCAAACTATTTCGGTCTCAAGAATTACGTTTTCGTGATGGCTGTCGTGACGTGTCAGTACAAGGGAGCCACGCTTCATTCCTAGACATTAAAATTGAAACATATTACCTTTTAGCTTTCTGCAGTTAGTCGCACTTCCTGAATGGGTTATTCAAGTCAAACTCTAATTGCTGCCTACACTCTTTTCTAAGTGAAGCTAGAGCACTGCACGGGCTCGGGCTTACCCGAAAGCCCGGGCCCGGCCCGGCCCGTGGGCCGGGCCGGGCCGGGTAGAACAGTTTTTTCACGGGCTCGGGCCGGGCTCGGGCACGGCGTGTGCTTTTTGACCCGGGCCCGGGCCGGGCTCGGGTTTCTTGACGCAGGCCCGGGCCGGGCTCGGGCTTTCTGGTGGTGTGCATGTAACGTGCAGCGAGTTATTCTCGGGCGTCTCAACTCTGAAAAACATTATTTTTCGGTCTCGGGCCGGGTTCGGGCCGGTTTCGGGCCGGTTTCGAGTCGGGCTCGGGCCGGGCTCGGGCCTAAGGTAAAGGGGTGGCGGGCCGGGCCGGGCGGGTAACGTAGATTATTTCCGGGCCCGGGCCGAGCCCGGGTCTCGCCATAAATGTTTTGATCGGGCTCGGGCGGGCAGCCCAACGTAAAAACGGGCCCGGGCCGGACTCGGGCTGAGAAAATCGACCCGTGCAGTGCTCTAAGTGAAGCAACAGGTGTAACGTTATTTACTACAACGATGAACTTTGAGCTCACAAGTTTGAAGCGATCTTCCTATTGTTTGTTTAAGATCTAGTAGCTCTGTTTAAAAATGAGCTGCCCAAATAAAACAAAAAGTCATATCGCCATAATGAAATGACAAGGCAAACGGTGCGTTATGCCATAAGTTGTCGAACGGCTGTTTTGTGTTCGTCAGCTTACGAACGCAGTATGTGAAACACGCGACAATGTTGCTAATAATTGTTTGCGAGCCAGATTTTATTAATAGTTACATAACCTAACCTTACATTGTCCGATGTTTATTTTCACCGTCTTAGGATACGATTATGAAGTTCTGGCGCGGTTCGAGACACCCGTTTTCGTTAACCTTGCGAATATTTTCGCCAATTCTATGGCAGAGGAGCCATGTGTGATTATATTGCACGCGTAAATCAGAAAATGTTGTACATACTAAAATAAATACTAATAAATAAATAAATTTACTGGGGGCTCTCGAAAGCGATCCAACGACCTCACTCACTGCTATTTTTGTCACTTGTGTGCAGCTCGCTTTAGTGAGCACACGTTCCGTCAGTAAACATTTTTGGGCAGTGTTTGATTTTTCAATATCATTGTAACCTGACAATGAGCTCACAGAACGTGTACATTGGCATACCTCTACAGCGAAATAGCCAACATATCGGATGATTCGTTAGTGACAGGCCAAATTTTCTTTCAAGTGTATTCTAAACGCCTCAAAAGAGAAGACAACTTTTGCGAGAGTTCAGGCAGTTTCGTAACAATGTAAATAGAGATACTGTAAATGGAGAACTTAACGTAGTCAGTTATGAAAAAAAAATGTTTCACGCATAAAGTCACATACCGTGAGAATATGGAACGAAGGTAATATTTTTTATATCTGGAAGAAATTTACAACCCACTGAACCTAAACAAATCTATTTTAATGGTGCTACCTTGCAGTTGAAGAGGCTTGCGAATGCGCTTAACGATTAGTTTGTGAACGTGGCTCTGGGTGGTGCGGACAGCGTGCAATATTAAAACGAAGTCAATAATCAGGTGAATTCTGCAGCAGTGCGCAAGGTTAGATACAATTAAGCACGAATGATGTGACTGTCTACGATGACGTAAAGGGGACTGCAGTTGACGAAGCCGCATTTATGCTTTACCTTATATCAGCATTCCTCACCAATTTATAATTTCTGGCCGGAACTTTCCCAATAACACCGTAGGTGCGAAATCTTACTCATGTCCATAGAAAGGTGGCAATACATGTGACCTAATTATTGTTTGACAGATATCAGTACCTTCCGTCTTTTGTAAAATATATAAAAAATGTGTAAATGCATGTCACAGAAAGGATATAGACATATATATTGTGGTGTCATTATATCAGTATGGCTTATAAAGCTACAGAGGACTCACTATTAAGTGTAAAAAAATCACATATTCAAAGTATTGAGAATAGAATTTTGACGTTAAGTATTTTCCTTGACTCGGGTAAAGCATTTGATTCTGTTGGCCATCATATTTATTATTATAAAAGAGCCGACATGGAATCTGTGCAGTTGTCATGAACGTACTTGAAAGCTAGTTATCATCAGTGCTTCAATTCGCTAGCGTAGATCATGCAGTGTTCCAGTACTTGGGTCTAATAAAAGTATTTCTACAAGGATCTATTTTAGGTCCAGTGCTCTTTCTTTTGTATAGAATTAACGCAACAGAAGGCCATCATACACCCAAAATTAAAATGTTCGCCGGAGAAACCAGCTTGGTTTCATTACAGGTTCTACAATCGGGAAGTAGAAGCAGCTGCAAATCTCTACAACTCAAAAACTTGTAGACTGGCCAGTGGCTACTAACAAATTAAAACTAAACACAAAAAAATGTGGCCAGCTTGACACTAGCGGTGTCAAGTGTGAAGAAACAGCGGAGCTGGGCGACGTTCCTTAGCACCTAGTTGATGTAGGTTTAACGTGGTTTAACTAGGCTTTAGACGGATATATTGAGGTGTCGTTATATCAGTATGGTTTATAACGCTACAAAGGACTCACTAACTAGTGTAAGAAATCACATATTGAAAGTATTGAGAATAGAATTTCGACGTTAAGTATTTTACTTAACTCGGGTAAAGCATTTGATTCTGTTGGCCATCATATTTATTATTATAAATGAGCCGACATGGAATCTGTGGAGTTGTCATGGACGTACTTGAAAGCTTTTCTTTACGTGGTGCGTGATCGAACGAATGTACGGAATCACCACTATTTTTTCACGGATGCTTGAACCGCAGGGCATCCCTCCCAGATAATGATGCCCTGGCTCCGATTTCCTTGAGCAATGATTGTGCCACAGATACTAATACATGCAAAGGATAACCTGCCGCCGTGAGCCTGCGTGTCTGCTCCCAAAAGCTGTAAGGGCCCTGTGTTGCAGAAAATCTGGCGTCGATGTCGGCGTCAGCGCCGGCGTCCGCGGCCGAGAAAATCATCTCCAACCACGCAGGCCCTCCGAATATATTTAGGTACATGTATATGCCACGCCTTCTTATATGGCATGCGGTATATGCGGGTTATATTGCCACACCATTCTATCATTAATGTTGCTCATACCTTGTCTTTCATTCTTGGCACAGCTATTCCTCGGAATTTTGAGAATGACAATCCACAAACAAATGTCATGAAACGAAGCACCCACAGCGCATGCCTTTTATGTTAAATCTTCTGGGACTGAAACATTACAAGTACGAAACAAAAACGGAAACCTGAAAATTATGTAATTTATTTGGCGCGGCTGTACACTATCTCCGGGATCGCCCCACGCAAGAGGCCGCGTTTCTACCAGAAAGCTCGCCTTGGTGCATAGCGTTCGCCGCCAGCGTTTCCTGGTAAATATTACGGTTACATAAGCTGCAGTTGCCGGGAAGCGTGAGAAGCAGTCAGGGGTCTTTGGAAGCTATCGCGTTCCACTCTTAAAGGCAAAGCTTAAGTGTCCTCCAATTTTTGATTAAACATGAAATTCTATCCTATGGAACAATATACAAATCCAAGCTGACACAGCATAATAATAACCTATGATTGCAGAATGCCTACCGACACAGCGTCTGCACAAGATACGACTTTAGAAACTCGACTCGGAAAGGAAAGAAAATCTGAAGTATGGCAAGCAAGCTATCTCGTGTAAAGTTGTCCAATTGTTAAACATTCCTGAATTCAGTGTTGATTTTACACTGCAAACTAAAAAAAATAAAACACTATTTTAAATCGTTCCTCTTTTCTACTATTCTCACAGAAGATCCGTTAAAGCATGCATTTACTGAATTAAAATTTGTCTTTTATTGTTTTTATTGTTGTTCAACTGTTCATTCTTTTCTCACTAGAATTATTTCTAAAGAGATTTTTAGCTGATGTATAAAATATGGAATGAGCTGTTATTGAGAGTTTTAAAACACATTCTCTCGATCCTATTTCTACGTCCTGATGGTGTGTAGACTTGTGTGCGTGATTAGCACGTGCTAAGTCTCTTTTAAAAGTGGAAACTATTTATAATTCTTATTTTTATTCATGTTTTTTTTTCTCTCTGTATTGTCCACTGCTGCTGGCTGTATCTTCTGTCAGGGGGCCAAGAGCTCGCCAGGCGTTTTGCCGTTGGTCTTTGCCTACCGCGTGAATACTGCATTTTTCCTGCAAATAAACATGTCTGAATGTGGGAACTGCAGTGGAACTTCCTGTACAAGGATGTAATATAAACATCTCCAAACGTCTGACCTTTTTTTGCAATACAAGCAGGTAAGCTACCGGCGTTGAGCAACGCCTCAACTTGTCTGATCAATTGTGGCATCCAGCAACGAACTTTGCATCAGTTGGCACTGGGCGGAGATGTGAAACTGAGGCGCTGATTGGCACTAGAGGAAGCACCATGCATGCAGGAGAGGAAGGACACATCAGAAGGCATAACAAAAATTGGCAGGACGCTTAAGTTTCGCCTTTAAGAGTGGAACGCGATAGCCCTCAAATATCCCTGGCTGCTTATCAGGCTTCCCGGCAACTGCAGCTTTTTTTGTCCAACTTCGCCTCCGCACGCGGCTTCCGTAGGGAGCCTACATGCAAAACGGCGTTGCATGTAGGCTCCCTAGGCTTTCGAGGAGGCCAGCGCCATTTGGACGGTGTTTCTGCAAGGAAAGAACCACGGCGTGCCGCTGTATGAATTGTAGAAAGGCTGGAAAAGGGGCCTGTGTTTGAGCTTCGGCGTAAGAGAACGATGTTTTCTCGTACGTTCAGATTACAGTCCGACGCTATCATACCTGCACGTTGTGGTTAAGTCGTACTTTACGATTTTTCTGGTGGGTTTTCCCTCAAGAAGTTCAATTTTGTTCACTAACACCTTGCTCCACGCGGAGGGCCTGCGCGATCGGTGTGGTTCGGGATGATTATTTCCGGTAACGACGCCGGCGCGCCCACGCCGACGCCGGATTTTCTGCGATACGGAGCCCTTAACGCTGTCGCGTCAAAACCACACTTCGATGCAGAGAAAGAAAACAAAAACACAAAGGGCGGAAGGCCGAAAGAGTTCACATCCGGTACTTTTATGGCTGCCGGCTAAAAAAAAACAAAAAAAACAACAAAGCGACACTAGACACCGCGATCTACGTGCCTGGTCGGCAGCAGCGGTATTCATATCGACCTTGCCGTGAAAACAAATTCTGCGCAGGGTGCTGTCAACAACCGCATGCACACCGAAGCAGACGGTGGGTGCAGCAGGCCACATGGTGCTATTCCAATCGGAACACGAAGTATGCAGTGGAAATTCGTTGATACGATATTGCATAATACGTTTTCGGGATAATACGTTTCTTTTATCCCCCGATACTACGATTAGATTGGATAATACAAAATTCGAATGATACGCTTTATTTTCCGGTTCCCGAGAAGATCGTATCAGCGAGATTCCACTGTATTTCAGCTTGACAGCGCTAACCTCGCCACTGTATAAATTTTGCGGCACTTGCACAAATATTTGACTTCTTTTAATGTCTGTCTCCAGTTTTTTTGGTAAACACTGTGCAGAGTTTTTTATTGGTCTATGACTATAGCACCGTTGCAGCAAGTCAACCACCAGGAACCTGCTGGTGCACTAGAAGCAGTCGCTAAACATGCCAGCTAAATTTATGTTTTAGATGGTGCATTATATTTCTTGAATTTACCTTCAAGGCCTCGAACGATTTTTTCAAAATATCTGGGTCTTGCTCGATGAGAACTTCATAGACATTCATGACACCCCAGTTGTACACGTTGTTTGACCACAATTTCTCCTGTGCCCATTTCAGGGAATCTGATTTCCTAATGTCTGCGACAAATTCGCCAAGCTGCCTGCGAACAAAGAAGCGTAAAAAGAGAGTCATTGAGGACCACGCAGTGCCCAAGATACACACTACAGTTATACTATATCAGCAGATGTCACCGCTTACTTTATCAAAACCATGAAAATTAGTGGCCCCTGTTGCTCGAGAGTCAACGACTTTGGGTATTAGCGCGTGATAGTCATTATTATCGCAGGTCGTATGTTAGTCACTAAAACAAAAACGAGAAAAAGAAAAGACCTTTTTTTTCAGCGCGAGGTGACAAATGACGCGACATTTCGCTAATTTGTACAAAAGAGGAAACCTTACTGGTGAAGCTTTAGGTCGTTTAAGCACTAAACAAATTTCCCGTCAGCCTCATTAAAACCTATTGTCATACAGTACTTTGATTTCGTTTCCACATAATGAATTTTTGTAGTTCAAATACCGCTGTTTCGAGGGGTTGTGGCGGTGGTTACCTGTGACCATGCCTACCGCTCCTTGTGGTTCAAGCTTGTTACCAACCAGCATAAAGGCGGTCACGAAGAGATTCCCACCAGCGCATCAATTCTAAGTGCAGTAACTGGATATAAGAACCAAGTTAATTAGCTACCACTTAACAGTGCATGCTAGCTCTATAAATATCTTTACAAGAATAAATTGATGCGAAACAGTGACATATATATTGTGATCAGGAAAACACGCGTGCAATGCTTTGTCGTCAAGTTAAACTGATGACCTTGGCGCCGTACACCTCATAACTTACAAGGCGTCGACGGAGCATCCAAACTGCGTGACGTTGCCTGTAGTGGCCAGGTCCAAGAAACTCTGGAGTTTCGGCGTTGTTTGCGTGTCGCCCACTCGGCCGCCGCAAGTCACATACAAGGACTCGAGAAATAGAAAGTCGCATACACCGTCGGCTGGCGCGACTATCCTGATGTTGCAGTCCACGGTGCAGACGACAGAGTACGGATTCAGCAGCCTGTACAAGGCGGCTTGAAACAGAAGGCGAAAGACAATTTGTAATGCAGATTATTTGTACGAATCGAGCACCAGCAGCCCTGTGAACACATTTCACTATTCCTGGAGAGGAACGTTACCGTTGGTCTTTCCTCAAACTCGTGACAAGTTTAGAATAACCAACTGTTGGGAAAGTTGATCTGACAGGTTTCCTGGAAAAGTAAGCGCGAATAAATTACGCAAAGACAAGTGAAACAAACGAGGGCGTTTGCTGCTTTATGTGTGTTCGTGTAATGTATTCCCTCTCTATTTTCAGTCGTCCTATCAGGCTGTATAATGTCCATATGAATGTGTGCATCTCCGAATAATGTCCGCCAAACCTGTTACTGTTGGATATTGGGAACTCCTCGTCCTAAGTCATCTCATGCGTGGCATATACCAAGGTTGAGAAAATTCTAAGCTCCAGCAAAATGATCAGCCCGGTTAAAAGCAGGCCCGTAGCCACAAATGTTTTTTTTTTTTTCGGAAGGGGCCTTAACTGAGGGCCTGGAAGGGGAGGGGGCTTATCCTACTGACGGCCTTGCAATGACTAGTCGAGAAAAGCACCTATCTTTTAGTAATTATTTTTCGTAAAAATCGCAGTACGTAAATTATGTGATTTTTAAGTACTATCTTCTTATACGTTTTATATTTTAGTTTTGAGAAGAATCTTCCGAATAGTATATATAATATTTCTGCACAGACGATTCATCACAATAGATTTACGCGGTGACCCGTTAGGCCGATCTACTCAGCGCTGTAGGACATGGGCGCGGAAACAAAAATTTCAGGGAAGGGGAGGGGCCCCAAGCCCCCCCCCCCCCCCCCCCCCCTGGCTAGGGGCCTGGTTTAAAGTATATATTTACGTACATTACACAGACCTTATCACGATCAACTTCAAGAAACAAAAGAATATAACATGGCTTTGTGAAGCATGGAAAGCGTATTCAACAATCTATGTAGATATGATATAATGAAACGCTGCATATAAAAAAAATAAGAATGCTTGCTGTTTGGGAAAAACAAGCATAGTCTTGCTTGATGTATTTTACTTTTTTATTTTCTAATGAGAGCGTCATAAATATATTCTCTTTGGTGACATAGCAAAAAAATTATCCCGTCTCGTTACGTGACGTATATCTTTCAGAGCCAAATGCTAGAAATTAACTGGGAAAGCTGTAGCAGCATTTGCTTAGCTGCGACATACGGCGCTGCACGATCCCCAAAATCGCACCGTTTGAACACTGGGCCGTGAATAAACTGTCGGCAGTTATCGCCGTCGCGGGGAAATTGCATCTAGTGTAAAGCACGAGCTCGTCGTTAACGGAATTGACAGCGGCCGAAGCACACAACCTATAGCGTATCTCGCAGCCCTGATCGGGGTGATTTGCATACCCTTCGCGGCTGAAACATGATAATAAAAATTACGGTTGATCCCCTTTTTATATATAGGAATCGGTAGAGTGAAACGCGTCTTCACAGAACTTGTTCACACAGAGGTCCTGGGCTCTAATCATGCCATCGGAAACTATTAATGATGCTTATTTTATTATTTATTGCACAGTACTTCGTTGAAAAGGACGAGTTTACAAAGTCATGAAGCCGTTTACACTTGGTTCATTATCATGTGGCTACACCGCGTTGGAGCCTCCGCTGCGCTGTGAATACCGAAGCGCTCCCTGTCGGCGCTCGTTAGGGTCACGATGCAGTACTTCGCCTCACCGTTTCTAGATGGCGGCACGTTACATCCGTTGCAGGAAGTCATTCGTGAAGGCCGGCATAAAACACTCTCGTGTTAAAATACGCTTTTTCTGTCCACCTTGCCTCTATACACTGTTGAAAAGTTGCCTACATACCTTGAAGAGCTAGTGCAACAAGGCTGCTTGTCGTTAGCTTAGCATTGTAATGGTATTTTAGCTGCGAAGCACTGCACGGCTCGATCCCCAGAATCTCAGCGTTTGAGCAATGGTGCGAGAGAGATCGTGGCACAGGCGTTTGCAGTTTTGCGCGCTCGCGGGCAAATAGGAGAGGAAAAGCGCAAGTACACCCTAAACCCGAGTGCATTACGGGGCGAAGCAGGCGAGTTAGCGTATCGCGCTCACTCTTCGTTGTGCAGCCTCGGTCACGTGACCTCAATCTCGGTCACGTGACGTAGTCGCGTCGCCTGACTTTTCGCTCAAATGGCCTCTACACTTGCATGCTTTGCCATTCGAATAAATTTTGAAGTTTTTACAAGTTTGGGTCTTGAGCTCTTCCATCCGTGCACTGGTGACTTGCGTAGTCGTCGAAATAGGTTCTGATGTTTTGCCCGCCAATACAACGATATGATTAGGAGTCACGCCCTATGGAAGACTGCGGAATAATTTTATGCCCCTGGGGTTCTTTAACGCGAAACCATTGCGTAGCACACGAGCGTTTTTGCATTTTAACGCTATAGCGCTGTTAAGGGCCCAGTGTTGCAGAAAATCCGGCGTCGGCAACCGGCGTCGGCGTGCGATGTCGGCGGGTGGCGGAGATCAAGCCCAACCAACCCGACCGCGCAGGCTCTCCACGTGGTGCAAGGTTTTGGTGAACAAAAATTGAATTTCTCATAGTGAAATTCGTCAGAAAAATGGTAAAGTACGATTTTACCATTCGGCGTCGGATTCGCCGTCGGATTGTTTACCAATCGGCGTCGGATGGTAATTTGAATGTACGAGAAAACCTAATTCTGCTACGAGTAAACTCAAACACAAACCCCCTTTCCAGCATTTCTATCAGACCTACAGCCGCGCGTTCGGGTACTTTACTTGCGAAAATGATATCCAGATGGCGCTCGCATCCTAGGCGGGTTAGGGAGCCTACATGCAAGCGCCGTTGTATGTAGGCTCCCTAAGGCGGGTTTGGGAGCCTATGTGAGCGTTGCATGTAGGCTCTCTAAGGCAAGTCAACTTGGGACTTCGCCTGCTAATTCGTTTTGGACACGCGCGCGCGTCGGGGCAATAGCAAACAATTAATAAAGTAATAAAAAGGTGCTAGGGCCTTCACATTTTAATATTAGACCACTGATATTGCCCGTGGAAAAACGTCTTTCCAGCAATGCATTTCTGCTTAAAAGTGAAGCCGATTTTAAGGGGATCGGTGTAAGCTTGGTCTTTGTAAGCTGGAATAGTTAATTGTTGGGCTAGTTGGTTCTGCATAACTGAACAAGTAACTCAGCGCAATATAAAAGACAGACACAAGAAAGGGAAAGAAAGGTACTTGTTTGTCCCTTTCTTGTGTCTGTCTTTTATATTGCGCTGAGTTACTTGTTCAGTTTGTAAGCTGGCTTTCCCACGTTCAGTGTTGCAGTGAATGAAACCTACTTGCCGTATACGAACGATGCTATGCGAACGGGTCCCGATAACGCTATCGCCTTCCACTCTTAAAGGCGAAGCTTAAGCGTACTCCAAGTTTTGCCTCCATTGATGTGCGGCTGTCGTGGCCTGGAATCGAACCCGCTACCTCGTGCTTAGCAGCGCAGCACCATAGTCCTCTGTAAGCCACCCCGGTGGGTAGTGTAGTGACTGAGTGATTGCGAATCTTGCAGCCTCAACTACACACGGGAAAATGCGCAACTGGTGATGCCCAGGTAGCGGCGCCTTAGTTTGCGACATAACGCTAGCCTGGCCGTTTATTACGCAATCTGGAAGCTTCAAGGTTCCTTTGAATAAGATTCAATATGAGAATAAATTACAGCTTCTCACTGAATGCACGTAAATAAACTGGAAATATTGTTAAATCTAAACCGCTCTAACACAACTACAATATCATTAAGAAGATTATACATCGAAACGACAAGATGGTGTTTGATACATGGCTGTTTTATATAGCATTGTGGATATAATATTACACACGCAGCTACCGTTGGCGCCTTTGTAGCACCTATTGTTATGCAAATAAGCGAAATCTTCTGCTCGGCCGCCCTACCCACACTACAGTTACAACATGTGCTTTGAAAAAAAAAAGGCATCGTCATGAAAAACAGCTGCCCATCATAGAGGCACTCACTTGGTAATGTTGATGGCTGTGCAGTCGGGATCGTAGTTGTCGTAGTAGTCTTGGTCGAAGTAGTCGGAGTCGTAGTTGCCGCCATAATCACAGTCGCACTGTTTGATGTTGTCTTAATGGAACAGACAACCAAGCAGAACATGAGTCGGGATAACCCCGCTGACGGAAAGCTTGCCTATCTTACTACTACTATCGAGCTAAAACGAACCACGTTCTTCTCATTGAACGCGAATTTCTACTTTGAATTCTCCACTCAAAGTCGCGAAAAATGTCCTTACGCACCCCACGCGGCAAGAACATGAAGATGCACATGAGGTCTACCACGTGACCTGCTACGCCGTTACTGGCCTTTTTATTACATTTGAAATGCAGTACTGTTTTCTGTTATATGTTTTTTTCTAACTTACAGTGTGCAGATAGGCCTTCGTTTCTAGCGAGTAGAAGAGTAGCGCTGCTTTCGCCTTCGTTTTCGATGAGTTGGCTTGGCTCGTCTATTGACATAATAGTGACGACGGGGGCCAGCCAGCCATGTTGTATAGGCGCGTATACTTGGATAAAAGCGCGATGCAAGTATAAGGAAGGTCTGTGCGACAGCGCAAACTTATTGCACCAGCTTTTTATTTTCAGAACTGATTGGAAAGGTCAAAATGCAGGTGGTTAACCACAGTTGCACTCCTGTGAAAGCAGAAAGATGGGCGGCTTTCACAATTTGCGAGTCATGCTATCGGCATTCCTCTCACTTCTTAGCGTTGCTGGAGAGGGACTGTTACTTATTTAGAGGCTGCTCAGACCGAAAATTGCTGCTTACAAAATATCCACCCGCTTTTTGAAATAACCGCTGCAAGCGTAAACACTCCCAAAGGTGAGCTTTTCGTAGTGCCATAAAAAAACTGGCTCCTTAAAAATCGGTTGTCAGTCCCGTTATGTGCTCTGGGAGTAGTACAAATAGTATCTGCTGTTCTCGTTATTGATGCCTTCGATGTTACCCTCTAGGTTGAAAGGTGTCGAAGGACATATATTTAGCGGAAATGTAAAACAAATGGCACAACCATTTCTTCAATAGAAAAATTAACCCTCCCAACCACGTAGCATGGATGCTTAAGCAGACCACTGGACGTGATGAGATCATGGCCTTGACAAGTCACATCACTCAGATGGTTAGTTACCATGTTTTAGAAACTAACTACTTAGGTATCCACTTATAATGGCCCTAACACAGCTTATTGGGGTCGTGAATTGCACTTGACTGTACAGTGCGCTATTATACAAATACGTTATAGCAAAAGACATTTCATGCGTTCATTAAAAGCGGTGTTATCAGCAATCAAGATCTCTCTTCATTCACTTCGTGTTGCTCTCGCTTCTTAAACAGCTTCCACTGTGGAGGCTGCGGGCAGGAGCGGAGAGGTGCTCACAATGCTCCACCCACAAAACGTCACCATGGCGAGCATTTTAAATTTGGGTTTAGATGTTCTGGTGGACGGTACTCATTCTGGTTTTGGCGTCTACGGCACACCAAACTGAACATCCTAGATAAATAAGGTTACCTAGCCAAACTCGGAGACTGTCTTTCAAATTACGGCTGAGAACTACGGTTGAGAAACGACGAGCTGTCACTGAAAACGTCTTCAACGTATTAAAAAAAAACTACGTAGGTTGTTTATTGTGGCTAATGCCAGTGACCGTGCAGGCTCATTAAGGTTTACCGGATCCTACATGCAACGATGTTTTAACGCGAAAGCGTTGAGGGTCCCATGTCGCAGAAAATCCGGCGTCGCCGTCGGCGTTTGGCGTGGGGGCGCCGGCATCGGTGGTTGAGAAACTGATCCCGAACCACCCCGACGGCGCCGGCGCTCCAAGTGGCGCAAGGCATTAGTGAACAAAAATTTAATTTCTCAAAGTAAAATCCACCAGAAACAACCTACAGACATGATAGCGTCGGATTGTAATTTGAATGTAGGAAATATCATAATTCTGTCACGAGGACACTCAAACACAAACCCCTTTCCCAGCATTTCTACCATACCAACAGCGGCGCGCCCGGGCAGTTTACTTGCACAAACACCCAGATGGCGGTCACCTCCTCGGCAGCGTAAAACGGCAGCGGCGCGCAGAGGCGAAAGTGGAGAAAAAAAAGTCACAGGCCTGCGCGGCACACGCAGCACAGTCACAGCGTAAGCTGGTGGAGCGGCTCAAGAGTAGCTCCAATTTGGACACCACGTACAACCGGATCTTCGCGGCAGTCTGTTCGCCTCGGTTTGACGAGAACGATCTGAACTGTCCGCCCGGCGTCAACGGCGAGCTGCGGCTTGTAATGATCTCTGCACAGCAGTCTGCTCAGCCCGATCAAGCCTTACAACTACAACTTACATGTCGGGCGCGCCGCGTTTGCAAGCGCCTTAACTAGATGGCGCCACCATACTGGCGGAGGCTCGGCAGATCGGGAGCGCGTTGACTGCGCGCCTCGTCTGAATCACATATCGTCGTCTGCGCCTGCGGACGCTGTGTTTGCAGGCATCTTACCTAGATGGCGCCACCATACTGGCGGAGGCTCAAGTCGTCTACCCCTGCGTTTGCCTTTAGGGTATTTTCCGCGGCTCAATAGCAAGCGCTTGCGTGGCTCAGTGGTAGAGTATCCGGCTCCCACGCAGCGGGCGCGGGCTCGATCCCGGCGGGAATCGGTTACTTTATTTCGCATTTCCGGCGATAGTGGTTACGCAGCGGACGTCGCCGGCGGCTGCATAATCGCGGCCCGAAACGGCTATTGGAATGAGCCCATAACAGCTTACGCTGTAAAAGAAACCTGCAGTTGCCGGGAAGCCTGATAAGCATTCAGGGATCTTTGAATGCTATCGCGCTCCACTTTTAAAGGCGAAGCTTAAGCGTCCTCCAAATTTTAAAACAGCGTTGCGTGTAGGCTCACTAGTCTTCTTGTTTGCGCAACGATATATACTCCGCCTTGAGCCTGTTTCACATGCAACCGAACAGCGGCGCGGCGCTGCCAAGCTTTTCGCGAGGTTTCGTTTTGCATGCATTGCCGGCGCACGTTCTAGCTCCAACTCTCTGAATATCGTCCTGTGCGCAGGCTTTCCCGCACTCGTCCTCCACTGATCACGTGGCGACGCGGACCGTCATTGGTTCTTAAGCGGTGCTGCCGCGCTGCATGCCTCCCCTGCCGCCGCGATGAAATTCCAACTTGCCCGAACCTTACCGCTCCAGCTGCTAGTGCCGCCGCCGCCGCCGTTCAAAATAGGTTTCTGCGCCGCGGCGGCAGGAATCGCGAGCGTTTTCGCTTGCATGTGAAACAGGCTTTACGACGGCGGCTAAACGCTTCACAGCTGACTTGATCTATGCAAATCACTGCGCAAAGCAATGCGGACATGAGACGCTCGCCAAAGCTGAGCGTCCTGGGGTAACTGTTGGCGTGCGTTCCATTCAATCATGTGCACACTCCAGTCGAATTGTTACTGATGCCGTCGGCGTCGCCTTCGGGTGACGATAAGGTCGAGGTGAGATAGGACTGCGCCCCGTGCGCCTTTTGCTGTGGGGGAGAGGGAAAGCGTGCGAAGGTGATCCGTGAAGGGTGGTGCCCTCATGCGCGCTGTGCCCAATGTTGGATGAGCTCACGTGATCAAACGCACGCGGTGAAGAGGGAGGGTGATGCAGGTGAAAGCGCGTGCCTTCTACCTCGACCCTGGCTGTGCATGGTGCCATCTTGTTACGCCATCTTGTGCAGAATACATGGCCGGGTTTTGAAGACGCCGTAGCCAAGTGTGACCGACCTTTAGAGCAGCTATACATATGTTGCATACTGCTGCCATATCAGTTATACTTGACTCGGGTGTTCATGGAAGCATTGTCTCGCGTCTAGTTTGATGTATTTACCATGCTAAAAAGGGTTCCAGGGCCCTTTCTAGGGCCCGTGCTGTGTTGCTGATTTGCGACAGGTAAAATTTGAGTTTTATTCGCGCATCAGAAATCCTGAGACGAGCATCTAACTTGAGATGGTGGTCTTCTAAATGATAAATACAAGCATTTCTGGTGCAATTATCTACTGTGAAAATGACTGAGGAAGGATTTGTGAACAAATCAGTTGTAACGCCAGTCTATTACATGGCTGCTTTTGCGTTACGAGCACTCGGGGACCGGTCTATTGACAAATTTTCTGTTGATGTAGTTAATATTTCGGAACACCATGATAAAATTAGCGGTTGCAGCACACACATTAACCTGACTGACAAAAAATTAACAAATTTAAGAATGTTAATTTGCTATCTGAATAGTGCTATTGGTTTCAAAACACTGCCCGCCCCACCAAGTATTACACGAGAAAAAGAACTATATGCAACAAGTTGGTTTGAATTTGCAAAAAAAATGCCAATTATAACGTTGCCAATTATACCGTTACCAATACCAATACCAATTATACTATTAGTGAATGAATCGCATGGTATGCCTTGAGTATTTCTGGAGTAGCGACGTAGTTTCGGATGTGCAGCCAGCCATACAACGCTGAATACGATGGTTCTTATACAATCTTGTTTATCTGCGCAGAAATATGCCTAACAACACACTGAAAGGAAATTAATCGTCCAAGAGGTGTACTTGTTTAGGCTAGGCCTACTTTTCAAGCGTAGATTCGATTAACCAATCGAATAGCTTGAGTAGGCTTAGCTTAGTTAGAGATCAGCCTTCAAAAGAGTGTCACTCAAATAGGAATGTGGCCTTGAATTTTTTCCGCGCAGCTCTGTCCCTGTTCGCAAAGCGTTCTATTCACCAAGTGAATAGAAATTTTCTGACTAGAAATTTTCCGTCGCAATCGCAGGCTAGGCTATGTGCAGACGCATGAACTAACGTGAATAGAGCTATTTAGGGATTAATGCTACAGACGCTCTTACAAAAAAAAAAAAGACTATGTAGCGTATACGTAACTTGAAATTTGGTCCGTGCCCTGTACTGCAGACGTGAAGCAACTCCATCAGTAATATTAAAGTCTATCTTTACCGAACAAATTGTAGTGCTTTTGAGATTAGCGTAGGGTATCGTTAAGAAGGGCATACATATATAACCACAAAATTATAGACGTACCGGACTGACCACTCCTATGGAAGCATACCTTATAAAATTTTATTGCTGTTTCAACATGTGAATTTTTTTGTGAATAGAAGTAGTCACAATGTGTCATAGAAGTGTAAACACAGGAGTCCTATTTCAGAATAATCGCAGAGTTGCGTGTAATCGAAGAAATATTTCATGAGTATAACCTGCATGGCCGACATACAAATGATACGCTGATTACGTTTTAAAAATCTGTAAGCTCAAGCTGAGAGAACAAAATCAAAAGTATATTTTGTCATATCTATAACAATTTACGTTAAGTAGCATAGCTTTTGAGATGAGTGAGCAATTAACCGCAATGTATATTTTAGTAGTTACCGCGGTAGTTGTTCCGGGGTCCGCAGCTGTAATTGCTGGTTCACTGCCTTTTGAGCTCCTGTGATCCGGTAGCTTGTAGGTGGCGGTACCATCGGTATCCTCTTCCTCTGCAAGTTTAGCGTGATTGAGCACAGATGAATGTATCTTTATAGTAGGAAATTGCAGCTATACATGCTTCTGCGATACAGACCGTTTGTTGTATATGTGACTACGTGCGTACCTTAACATCTACTGCCATTAATTGCACCATTCTCGGCAAGCGCAGAAAAGTTTCCCCCTTCAAAGCAATGACCTTTAAGTCCTGCGAAATCACTTACGGAAAACGAGCAGCCACATCGCTGCAGGTAGAGAAGTACTTAGAGCTAATCCTGCAAGGAGTGCTCATTCTTTCCCTACTACAGACCCCATTTTGCAATTTATATTTCATTTATCTTTCTTTAACGGATGCGCTTGTACTCATTTCATTGCTTTATCAAGCGTGTGTGCGGCTGCATAAGGAGCTATTGCTGTTCCTCCACTTGAGTGGAAATCTTCATGTTTAACTCGTGAACACTCCAGTGAAAACTGGGCTTTCAACTTCTTTGGGGACCACGGTGCCTTATTTTCGAAACATCAGGGACCATTAATCCCATTTTGTGCAATATCTGGAAGAGGTGTGTACCACGATGTGCAACGAAGAACACTTGAAGGAATTTAGTTATTTCTGATTAGACAGGGTAGGTTAATTACCGTTATGTAACTGACACTGTTACTTACGTCAACTTATTGCTCTTTGTAAATGGCCTTTGTAATGCCGCAAAGTACATTTCATTTACTTAAGGGTGGTAGAACAGTTCAATTTTATTTGATTATTGTAGTTGGCCTTCACTGCATAACTGCCTCCTGTATCGCCGGTTATCATTATTGTCGCAGTACAGAACGCGACACCTTGCACTTAACGTTTCTAGCAGTAAACAATAATAATAAAGGATGAAACGTCAGCTGTCAGTCGACGTTTCATCTTCTTCTTCTTTCTGGGGTTTTACGTGCCAAAACCAGTTCTGATTATGAGGAGCCCTCCACTACGGCGTGCCTCATAATCGGAAGTGGTTTTGGCACGTAAAACCCCAGAAAGAAGACTATGAAACGTCAGCTGACAGTTTAGTGTTGGCTATCTACTATTCTGATTTGATAATCAGCTAAGAAAACTTGTTACTTTGGCGTTGATGTGCGTCCCGTCGATATCCCAAACGAAAAAAGAAAATGAAGCACATTTAATGGAAACTTTCATGAGGGGAGGCCTGACGGTAAATTTAATACTACATAAAAAAAAGCGACGCATGCAATTGTCCATATTTTATTCGTGCTGATTGTGCACCCCACAGGCGACACTTATATTGTCATTAAATGGTGTATTCACGCACTAAACCATACAAAGCGATGCCCTAATTCAAATGCGAGGGATGGACAGAATGGTCCGTCGATAGAGCCACCTTACGAGGAGTAAGGCGATGTATTGTTTTTTGAAGGAAGAAGGGCGCTGAGAGGTTTATGCACAAAGAAGTCTGACGTATAATAAAACACATTTAACAATACGAAGTCCGTGCGCACAGATGCACATAACGTCTTTGGAGGATTCGCAATAGATGGGCCCATCAGCGGCAAATTTCTTGTGACGTTTACCCAATTACATATCGTATGCGCTATTCCATTAGAATCTCGGTGGGGATTAGAGATACATTTAGGCAGACATTGTAGGTTTATGCTTCATGTCGTGACTAATTCAGTACACAGAGGAAAGAAGAGATCTCTGGCATTGAAAATGTGTCAAACTTTCGCCTTAAATAGGCCGGAGGATTTAGTGGTGCATACTCAATTCTCCAAAACAAGTGTAGCCCGAATATTAAAAAAAATGGTCAGGTCCACGAAGTCGTTCGAGATTATGCGCTTTTTCATTACAGCGTCTTGGTGCTTCAAAGATTCCTATGAACCGACGTTATTTTTAGAGCTTTGTGTCATGATCAGACTTTACATAGAGGACAGGTTTGGCCACTCGGATTAGATAGCCACCGTCTGACTGACCGACCGACGCGGACTCTGGAGGCTTCAAGAAACTATGCCGCTCTAAACGTCAGCCCACCAGGCTCTCAAAATGAAAGTGATGACTTGGTAGCCTGCCTCAAAAACGAGCAATATGTCTGCGCTAAGCCACATTTCGAGTAAAACACGGCGACTACCACACCCTAAGCGGCAACGGCACTTATGACGTCGTCGTCAATTACAGCGACGTTTATAACCTTGTAAATGGCTGCAGCTATTAAAAGTTATCATATCTGAGGCATGCAACCGTAACACAATGAGGGCGATGAAATTTGTTCTGGCGTGCCTAAATAGTCTTCCCCATCATAATCCCGAAATGTTGTCCTATGAGACCATCAAACCACGGCAATACTTTTTCTTTACACCGCACAGAATCTGGATTTTGTAGTCTACAGCTTGATCTTGCATTAGCTGAGTCCTGTGATCTATTGGCAACGTTTATGCATATTTCATCGAGGTTTAGTGTCCTTAGACTAGAAACACTTGTGCCGATCAAAATAGCATTACTTACCAGAACTCAAACTGGATGTCCAAAAGAGTAGACTCATGAGCAGTGCGATGAGGCAAATGAGGCAGCAAAAATGAAGTACCTTCCTGTGCATATCTTCCTCTTCGTCACTGCGAGTCACAAAATTTCCATCGACTCCAAACTTATTCTTTGGTCTATATACAGGGTGTTCATTTTTAAGTTTTACAGAATTTTTGGAAATCGCCTGTGGTAGGTAGCATAATTCTTATAATTGAGCTGGGTTATTCGATGAGGCGGGCATTAGTAGCACGAGAAATGGAAACACATATTCAAATAAATTAAAAAAAATGGTCGCAGTTTCACCCAAAAGGTGAAGCATCAATTGCGATAGAAAATTAGTAGAGAGCCATACAGAGTAAGGATAGTAGTTTTATCAGCGGTGTAAACTTGGACATGCAGCAGCACCAGCAACGCGCATAACTGTTAGAGACGCCGTCGGCGTTTTGCCCGCGTTCGCACTGAACGCGCGCGGCGTTGGTGACTGTTGCCGGTGCCTCTTGGGACGGCTCGGAGTTTTGCCGCGCGACTGGTCGCTCGAAGCACTTTGCGTGTATTCGCGGGCTTCATTCACGCTCGAAAAAACACATTTATGTGGCACGTGTTGAGCAACAGAAAGCTGTATCGGGAGTTTTTCATGTTGCTCTACAATTTTCTCATTGACAGTTTGATAATTAGGGCAGTACTTCCCGAGTTAGATAATTCATTACAATTAGCTAATTAAATCTCAGCAACGAAAAAATTACTGGCGGCTACTCCACTGCACTGGAAACAATACGCACTAGGCTTGCTTCGCGTAACGCCGTTCCTCTTTTTTTTAAATCGTGCTGCGCGATAGCTGGGACACCCTGTATATATATATGTGCTACTACCATGCAGACGGCAGCTTGTTAGTAGCCCTTTCTGTAAACGAAACGGCCCATCTATCGTATCTGCAAGTAAGGTACCCGAATGATAGATATAATACCATGTGTTCTAGTCAGCTTGTGCAAAGCCCTAAATTACTAGGGCCGTTTATTGTAGCGACTGTATTCCAATGTTTCTCTTTTCCGCCCTTCGACCTTTATCTGAGTGACTGTCTGCCTACGCTATATCCCAGGCATCGGCCGTTGTGGGATGGTGGTTGATGAACAAACAGAATAAGATCGACCGAAAGAAATCGTTGTATACCATTTTATGTGCGCGCTGCGTGAATGAAACCAACTCAGTACTGTTGACTGTGCCCTTGAACCACTCAAGTTATGATTTACTATGAGCATAAGTCAGCATTAACAATTATTACCCCCTTTCAAACCATTGATGTGTCAAAGTGGTTGAACGTAATGAGAAATGTCAATTAGGTTCATAGCAATGGTGATTGCTGTGTGCGCGCGCGCGTGTGTGTGTGTGTGTGTGTGTGTGTGTGTGTGTGTGTGTGTGTGTGTGTGTGTGTGTGTGTGTGTGTGTGTGTGTGTGTGTGTGTGTGTGTGTGTGTGTGCGCGCGCGTGCGTGCGCACGTGCGTGCGTGCGTGCGTGCGTGCGTGCGTGCGTGCGTGCGTGCGTGCGTGCGTGCGTGCGTGCGTGCGTGCGTGCGTGCGTGCGTGCGTGCGTGCGTGCGTGTGGGGTTCTAAAGCAAGTGCACTAAACCTGAACAAAAAATACGTTGACTATAGGCACTTAGTTGATGCGACACGAATGCCCTTAAACAAGCTTCAAACGAGTTGTCAATGCTACACACAGACCTAACCTAATGAATAAGGTTCAAGCAAAAACTAATTATTCCGACGCGACTGCCAGACGACCGTGGTTGTCGCCTCGGATACAGTGCCTAGAATATGTAAGTATATTCTAGGCGCTGTACCTCGGATGCTTCGCCATCCATATCCCCCGTCTCGCCATTTGTTAGCGGTGAAAAAAATTGGCATCGTTTCAAAAATTCTATAGCCAATTTATCGCGATCTCCCACAAGTATTCTTGCTAAGCTTAGGCCACTGTTTTTCATTTGTCTCCTTTGTTCACGGCCTTTACACGTATGCCTGCAGTATTGATCATTCGTTTCAAGCATGTTTGAGTATACTAATCGCACTGAGCGCAAGCACCTCAGCAAATGGAATTTTGTTCGGTTTTTTCGCACAATCCATTGGAGACCCCCCAAAATAAAAGACCAAGACCTATTTATATTTAAAGCAACCATTAAGATATTTCTCAATATGCCATAAATTTTTACCATTGAAAGTTTTGCGTTAGAAACAAACCTTTGGAAGTCGGTTTATATTTTATATTAAATCACAACCGTAGAAAAAAAGTACTTCGGATTTTTGAGTGGCCCATTAAACAACACAGAGTTGGCTTCATACGCGTACAGCGTGCTTAGTTTTTGAAGAGTTTGCACGCGTTAGTTGAAACACCTCCTGGTTTCAATGGACGAGGTCCTGCTAGGTTGAGACGAGAAACACTGATGTAATTATTGCTCTTTAGAATGAAAAGACGTGCATAAAAATTAAATACACATATGTAGCAGCACCGTTTGATGCAGGAGCGTCATTCTTACCTTCTTTTTGTTTCTGTAATGATAAAAAGATAAAGTTATATAAAGGTTTTTACTTAATGGGACGCAATATTCGAAATAAAAGTTTCATGCATTTTGACGAATACTGCCAAAATGACGGTCGCGAGATTCGTGACAAATGTAATACCCGAGTTCCAAGGTATTCACCTTTGTTTTTTTTTCACAAACTGAGACATTTCACGAATTTTCACGTGGACAGAAATCAGTAAGCGGGCATTGCCTTAATGTTGCAGCAGTCTGCAATTTTTTCCGGCATTTTTTTCCACGTAAACAGATAATTTCTCAGCTTAGTGATAGGCGTGAACTTGTGGGGTGTTAGAAATTGCGAAAATAATTAATCAGACTCACCTACACCCACACTTGAGGCATATCCTGAAACAGCTAGCAGCAAAGAGTGACAGAAATTGAAAAATAAACTTGAAGAACACATTATTTCTGCGACTAAGTTTCGGCATCTCATCCCGGGGCTTCAAGCAAAGGCATTGTCAGACGGTCTGTGCGAAGTGTCCACGTTAAAACTGTTTCTTAGGTGTGAATTTTAAGCATTAAGCTGGTTGGTGTTCGCAAGCCAAATTTTACCATTTCATCGCATTCTGTTAGGATTGAAATTGTTCCGCCCCATATGGTAAACTTACAGAGGTGGCAGGTACTTTAAATATTCAAGCTGTTGGCTGCGTAAACCAGATTTGTCTTTCCATTGTGGAAGGAGCATGAAGGAGCGTGAAGTTGGAATGTATGGTAAAAGAGAACATTAGTAGTAGGTAAATAAAATGCATAGAAGCCAGCAACTTGAAGAAAGATAGAAACTTAGAACGCCAGAGATGGTAACTCAAACTAACACGTTCACTGTACGAGCTAAACAAATAAACAAAACAACAACGGCAAAAAGATAAACCAGTAATATTTGGCGAATATTTAGCCAGAGAAAATTTCAGTGCCGATAAATCAAGAAAATATGAATTTCGATTCTAGTTTATTTCGCTTTCTTTGGCACAAGTACGACTGTTTAATACAGTTCTATAATACATTGATATAAAGATCATGTACAATGAATACTGCTCGCACAAACAGAGAAAACGAACAAGTGAAAAAGGTGCCAGGACTGTAATGAAAAGCTGCTAGATTAGCAGGTTAACGGGATTACGGCCTCAGTTCTGCTGACAAAGTGTCAACAAAATGCAAAAAACTATACAGATACACATCAATTCAAAACGAAAGATAAAAATCACATAGATACAAGGTATACGCGCAATTACGATGAATTATTGTAAAAATGCTGAAGTTTGGGCGAGTTGGTAGCTGTTCATCATGAAACCGCAGCGCGCGCACAAGGAACGAGGACACAAGGCAAAGGTAACACACAAGCACTGCCTCGCAACTCGGTTTCTTTTTGGAAGAAAGTTTCATATATATATGTATATTATAACCTAACACTGCAACTACGATCTGAACGCACTTGCTGGATGTATAACCCTAGATCGCCCTTCATACATTTCATCCCGTTTCGATCGCATGTTTAAAGTTGGTGTTCCATTTTTTTAGAACAAAAATGTGTCGTGGTTCTTTTATTCCCAAGACCAGCGCCAGTCTGGAACGACCTTCCTCCCTCCATCGCTTCCATTTCTGACGTTGACAATTTCAAGACTAATGTATTGTCTGCCCTTTTGTAAGTCCTATTATTGTATAAATATGTACTGTTTATTTTTTTTTTTTTACTTACCACTCCCTTCTGTAAAGCCTTCGGGCCAGGAAAGTATGCGAAATAACTGAATAAATAATATGAACACTGAAGACACATTTGTAGCAGTTTAAACTGGACAAACACTGTTTTTTAAAAAGCAAACATTAGATGTGTCGAAAAGAATACGCACCAAGCTGGACAATTCAAGGCAACCCATGGAGAAATCACCAGCACGCACCAGAGCAAAATCAAAAGGGTGTTTTGCGCGTATTCGGGCTCAGTATGACGCGTCGGCGGCACCATTTGTTTTCGCGTGATAACACGATGATACGGACAGCGGCATCATATTCTATAGAAAGCTCAAAGATGTGGTGGCATGTTTCACACATGCCACAAACAGAAACAACTGACTAGGCCTAGATGACTACAAACGAAATCACCCCGGCATGTGTGCTTCTGACACGCTTCGTTTGGCGCTGGCACTACTGGATCAGCGAATATACAGGGTGTTTCAGCGAACACCTTTAAAATTTATTTAAGGTTGCCTGTGGCAGATAGCCCAATTCTAGTTAATGAGCTGGTCTACTCGAAGAGGCGGACATAAATTACGCAAGAAATTGAAATGCATAATCGATTAATCAACAAAAATTCACTAATTACGTTTCTAACTAATTACCTGATGGCCCATATTGCAATTTACGAATTGTAGCCGTGGTGTTCGCAAGGCGGATCCATTTGGAATTAATTCTCAGGATGACACCAGTTTCGAGATATTAATTCCCGAACTTTGCGGAGAAATGCATTGGCGTATCAGTTAATTTTGTTCTTCAATGCATAAAGCGAGGTTTTGTTAAGAAACTAACTGGAACGCCAATGCATTTCTCCGCAAAGTTCGGGAATTAATATCTCGAAACTGCTGTCATCCCGAGAATTCGTTCCAAGTGGATCCGCCATGCTAACTCCACGGCTACAATTTGTAAATTGCTATATGGGCCATCAGGTAATTAGTTGAAAACTTCATTACTGAATTTTTGTCAAGTATTCAATTATGCATCTCAATTTCTCATGCAACTAATAATGTCCGCCTTTTCGAGGAGACCACCTCATTAACTAGAATTGGGCTAGAAAAGGCAACCTTTAAGAATTTTTGAAAGTGTTCGCTGAAACACCCTGTATATATTGGCAAAATACAACTCTTAATACGTGTTTCCTGAGCAGGAAAATTGAAGAGCTTATGGTAGAGCGCACAGATCTGTAAGCGAACTAAAGTGAAGCATTTGCGCTATTATAGACAGTGTACAATCATTGCATTCTACCGGTGCTAACATGTGGGGCAGAAACTTGGACGTTAACAAAGAAGCTCGAGAACAAGTTAAGAACCACACAAAAAGCGATGGAACATAAAATGTTAGGTCTAACGGTAAGAGACCGGAAGAGAGCGGTGTGGATCAGAGAGCAAACGGGGATAGCCGATATTCTAATTGACATTAAGAGAGGGAAAAAAAAATAGCGTAGCTTGCAATGGAGGCGTAATGCTAAAGAGACAGCGGAGCTGATGGGCACCTGCTAGTACTGGCTTTTGTGCTAGGCTGAGCACTACCAAGTCATCCCCAGCATTTTCCGGAATTTATTGAGTATTGATCGATTATCGATTAGCTATTGTTTGGCTATCGATTGGCAATCGCAAGGTATTGACCACGTATTTGGACTAGGCTAAGCACTACCGAGTCATCCCCAGCATTTTCCGGAATATATTGATTATTGATTGATTATTGATTAGCTATTGATTGGCTATTGATTGGCTATCGATGTCCGACTAAGCTTAAGTAGTCCCAACCATGCTTAGCTTGACTTAGGCTCAGCTTCGCTAGTTCACAGGGGTATGTGCCATTGCGCTTGGACCCATTCTGCGCTACCGACAGGATCGGCCCACATTTTCTGTTTACGCGTCACCGACTTAAACAGCTCCGCTGTTAAACAATGGAGCTGGGCAGGCCTTGTGATGCGTAGGGTGGATAACCGGTGAACCATTAAAGTTGCAGAATGGGTACCAAGAGAAGGGAAGTGCAGTCGAGAACGGGTGAAAACTAGGTGGAGGGATGAAGTTATGAAATTTGCAGGCGCAAGTTGGAATCAGCTAGCGCAAGACAAGGGTAATTGGTGATCACAGGGAGAGGTCTTCGTTCTGCTGTGGACATAAATATAGTCTGATGATGATGACGATGATGACACAATGGGAAGAACGTGGCTGACGTGGACAGCGTCGTCAGCATATCTAATTTGCGTGACCTTTCTAGTTATTGCATGTATGATTAAAATATTTTTGTAGATTTGTGTAAATTATAAAATTTTAAATGTAATCACCGAAACTGACAGGGCTAATTTCCGCTACTCTCTAAATTTCAAATGGACATACTTGGTGCGGCACCAAATCCATTCGAATGGGTGTAACACCTGAACCCTACTTCTGTAGACCTTGTGTGGTACCGGGTTTACGGTATATTACTTGAGCACAAAACTTACCACTTTGCTGGTAACCTCCAGTTTGGTCCCCTGTAAACAGAAAAATAGCGGATATTTTGGCGAATCGTAATAGGTTGTAGAATCATGCGTTATGCAACTTCTTGCTGCATTGCTTGAGAATTTGGCCGGCTGCATTGTGTAATCTAAATGCCGGGAGCAATACCAATACGTAATCTTTCTAGAGAGAAACACAAGAGACGCGGCATTACCTCACTGGAGGCATGGACCACGCCACCCCCTCAGGCCGATGCCCGGTGAACTATCAACTCTTTATGGGAGCTCAAGGGAGGTTCTGAATGTGTAGTTTGTTTTTGTTCTTTTTCCTTGTGAACCCCGCCATTGACCTCTGCATAGGCCACTGAGCCACCCTTTTAATTAAAGTTCATTCTCTCTCCCTTGAGTAATCTATTGGCTACATTCAAGTCGTACATCTCCTAATCTGATTAGAATACAGGAAGACGCCCCCAACACACAAAACAAGAAACAAACCCAATGTATAGCGCATCCAGCGCCCAGCCCGTATTCTTTATTTATTCACGTGTTTTTTTTTCTTGTTTTTCTAGACTTTCTTTAAGTTGTTGTGCATACAGAAGTGCTTTTAGATGCGAAGCAGCTTATGTCGGGTGCTTTTTCCGTCCCTCCCGCGGCGTCCCACACCCCCACAGCGCATGCGCGTCCCCTCCTCCTCTCTCCTCTCCTACGCTGCCCCCCTTTCTCTCCTCTAGGAATCCTCTACTGTACGGAGCGGCGCCCACGTGCCACACCCCCACAGCGCATGCGCGTTCCCTCCCCCTCTCTCTCCTCTCCTACGCTCCCCCCTTACTCTCCTCTAGGAATCCGGTACGGCGCGCACGACAGGTGGTGCGACAGCTGCATACTCCGCTGGGGGCGCCAAGGTAGTTCCGCGGTATGAAAATGACGGAGCGCGCGCGCCTCATTCTCTCTCCTGTGCAGCGCCGCGATGAGCGCTCGGGCCGCTGCCGCGAAACCATCTCCCGCTCAAGCTAACCATCTCCCCGCTGTTTCGCATGCACACATGGTTCCCTTTAGTGGGAGATGGAGTATTTTTTTTTACTTGCACTGGCCCTCGTTTGTAAAGCATAGTCATATTTTTCTTATTTGAGAAGCAAAATGACTCCTTTGACTCGAAGGGAAAGCAACCTGTTCTTCTGTTACATGCGTTGCTGGGCACTGTGCACATGCGGCACTGAAAAAGCTCATGTGTGTGTGGTGCAAAGAAAACCTTATACTGGAGAATACCAGCTTGGACCATGAAGACACACTGCTCATTGCAGGTATGACAAGAGGAGGACTGAAGTTTCCGCGTGCTGTTGTAGTGAATGCTGTTTTTTGTACACAAATAGTCCTTGATAAATTGAGGAATGAGGAGTTGGCATCAAAATTTCTTGCTCTTCCAAATCAGAAAGAGGCCCTTGTTGCTCTTGTGTCAACTGTTCTGCACGATTCTGAAGGCCTTGACGACCTTGATGCCTATGATTCTGGTCACTCGCCAAAAAAAGTCATGCACCTTATTTCGCGTGCAGCTGCCAACACACTCTTGAATAATCTGTGTAAAACCAAAAACTACAAAACAACTGTTTCAAAGGGGAAGCGTAAATTGCAAACTCTAAAGAGTTGGTTTAATGGCAACTGTTTTTCGGTAGTGAATATTTCTTGTACATCTAATTACATGATTATGACAGCTCTGTATTAAGCCATTTTATATTTTGTACCTGCTCTTTTTACACTAAGTGACTGCTGCATATAGCACTGTATTGGGTGAGAACTTGTGTTCCAAAATTTTAGCATTGTGTATGATGGACATGTAAATGTCTGTGCTTGTCACTGTTTCACACACTGTGGTGGTCAACAAATTGTACTTGGTTTCTCTGTGCTTGAGATGCATACCTCACCATGTCACATAACTTGGTGACAGCTGCCTTGTGTGTGTGTGTGTGTGTGTGTGTGTGTGTGTGTGTGTGTGTGTGTGTGTGTGTGTGTGTGTGTGTGTGTGTGTGTGTGTGTGTGTGTGTGTGTGTGTGTGTGTGTGTGTGTGTGTGTGTGTGTGTGTGTGTGTGTGTGTGTGTGCACCGCCAGATGGCGCTCGCCTTCACGCATCCACGGTAGCGGCGGTGCCGGCCGTGCGGGGGAACGAAACAAAAAGTACCAGTAAGCTCACCTTCGCGCATATGGTTCGCCGCAAGCGTTTGCCGGTATAGAGTGTAGCATAGGAAGCAGGGAGTGACGTCACTACACTTTCTTATGTAAAAGAGGAACCCGCTTACAACTGATTTCATTTGTGTTGTGATAGCGCTATGGAAAAGCCACGCATATTTAGGACTCCCGAAGAGCAGCGTGACCACTATGAGCGGCGACGGGAACAGCAATCTCAATTTGCACAACGTCGTCGCGCTCAGGCTAGGCCAGGACGCACCAGTTCCTGCCTAAAGCAAGCCACGCACAGTTAGGACGCCTAATAAGCAGCGCGAATACGATGAACGGCGAAAGGAACGGCAGCGTCAATATGCACAACGGCGTCGGGCTCAGGCACAGCAGGACCCAGTTAAAGGCTACGTCACATTGGTCCATCGAATAAGAGTGATACCACAGCTTCGCTGGCCAACCACCTTCACAGCATGGATTGTAGCCCCCCCCCCCCCCCTTTTTTTTTAATCATCGGCAGATGTTTAGGAGCCCTTTTAAAACAGCGACACCCTAGCTACCATAGTTTTTGGGTTAACAATGCCTCTAGTGCGCCAGTGTGCCTGAATACAACTACTTCGCGAAGGTATCTTTTTACCCGACTTGTTCCCTTGCTTGGGTAAGCTTTACTTCGGTGTATCGCAACAAGGAAGCCGTTTCTCGTTCATAAACTGCAACGGCTGCTCGCGTGTACAAACGGATTTGATAGTACGGCGCAAGATACATGTCCAGTGCGCATGCCATGGCCTCAGGTCAAGCTAGCTAACTCCGTGTTGCGAAAAACACATCACTTTTTTTTTTCTAACCTATATTGTTAGCACTGCAAGGAAGAAAGTCTTGTAGCTTGTGTAGCTGGTGGTGTAGCTGGTGTAGTATAGCGCACATCAATGACTTCAAAAGCACAATTAATGCCAAGCACGGCACCGGTATGGGTCGATTTCGTACATATCGGGGCTTCGTTGGTTACAAGAGAAAACAAACTGAGCTCTAAATTAAACATTAACTTACCCATGTTTTGTGCTGTAAGCGCGAAGGTTCACTCGATTGAGTGGAAAAAGGTCCGAGGCTGTAGTAACCTTGAGCAAACGACGTGGCGCAGACCTTGATTCTTGTTTCCTAATGAAATGGCGCAAGCCACACTGGGGAATCAGTCATGAATTGGGCTCAGATCTCGCGCACTATTGGCTTCTTTTTCATCTCCTTTGATCACCTCTCGCAGATCGCTGACGTAGGTATTCCCTTTTTTTTTTTTTTTGTGGTCTAGACACATGGCTCATGCCCATCAGACTGATTGGCCAAACAGAAGACGATAAAATGAACACACAGCGAGGAGAAACATTAGGATGAATGTATCAAATAGAAAACATTGGGAGCTACGAGAACCGCTCAAATTGCCATTGAATGTAAGACCGATTCCACCCCAATTGCAATATTGCACCCCAGTTTGATCTCTGGCCTCGCAATCATGCAGATACTATATATAAATTCTGAGACCTCCTATAATGAAGCCTCCCAAACGGCAACTGAATGGAAGTCACTGAACGTGCCGTGGAGCCACGGTTTGTTTGCCTCCAATAGTCGATCATCCCACTATGGGGAATTGGCCAAGAATCGGGTGAGTTAGGAAAATTATTACACGAGTCTAAAAAGAAGCACTACTGATCGTGAACATATAAAAATCATATTCGTTTCAAGCGTGATTCATTCGGCAATGACGAATTAGTCACGGTACAGTTCTCAGAACCAAACTATATCCGGCACAATAAAGAAATAAAACAATCTAATAAACAAGGCATAAACGACACGTCTGAAGTCACGCGGCATGCGTAAATATGCGCGAAAAGTCCGTTTCAAGCGACGGTAACTATTCAGTGGTATTGAAGACTTCGCTGATGTACGGCACTATGACGCAGCTCATTCCCAAGAGTCGGAGACGTAAAAATGCAGTTTGAATGCTCGCGGCGTCCGCCGGATACGTACTTTGAAGTACGGCGGAGTGGAGAAATGAGGCCAGATTACCCCTGCTGCCACCTCACGCAAAGCGCCGGTAACTCGAGAGCCATCGCGTCATGCGCGGCACCGTTTCCCACGGCCGGACTCGACTCTCCTCCGGAGCGCGGAGGTAGAGTGTACTAGACAATGGTCTAGTACACCAAGTTGGTTCTTTATTCTATGGTACACTGTACGCAGAGGGTGGAGTCGAGTCCGGCCGTGACCTCTCCTATTCTACCACCGTGTCACCACTGGGCCGGTAATTTGTAGCAATGCCTTTAAAGTAATAATGCCTTTTCGCGCTTATCGCGCTTTGTAAGTGGTCAGAGCGACGGTCCGCTCACGATATCAACGTTGATAACGCGAGCGGACCGTCGCTCTGACCACTGACAAAGCGCGATAAGCGCGAGAAGGCATTATTACTTTAAAGGCATCGCTACAAAATACCGGCCCTAGTCACCACCTATTCGAAAACGAAACTAGCGGTTGCTTTCCGCCGGCTGCGAAGTCAAGACAATCCGCGCAGCCAAAGCAAGGCAATCCGCAAGTTTGCGTGTTTTCTGAAGTGCACGCGTTTCTCACAAAGCATGTGCTGCTGTTTTGCTTCGTCTTTCGTGAAATGTCTTTGAACAAGTTAGTTCTACCCGGTGACGTCGTAGACGTTAGTGTGACCGATGAGAAGAAATGCATCGTTGGACCCGGGCTGCGGAAGGAAGGGGAGCGCATCGTTGCCACTCGCGCCGGCATTCTGAAGCATCGGCGACCCAACACATTCTGGGTCGAAGGACACCAGAAAAGGGTAACGACTTGGTTTGGCGAACCTGCGGTAAAGTGTACTGCAATGCCAAGGCATTGTTTTGCACCACTGCGAACCACAAGCGAGCGCCTATCACAAAATTCCTGACATGCCGAACCCGAGCTTCAAGCCGTGCGCCATCACTTGTGTTAAGACGTGTGTTTAAAAGGATGCCGCCGCTTGGTTGAAGTGTAGCGTTATCAGACCTAAATTTACTCAAACGATGAATGTGCATGTGAAATCGGACATCTTATTACGAGCAGCTGTATGTCACAGCGTTCATAACACAGCGTTGCGCAGTTGACAGATCGGGAATGGTTTCCATGTATCATGACATCACGATACACGGGCTCACTCTGTTCTTACCATTGCTGTTGCTGCTGGAGAAGAGTGTAGCCAGAAGAATGATGCGCAAAACTCTTGTTTATATATTTTTTATGGGCTTTGTCAGTGTACCTTGCCACATTTGTGTTCAATAATAGCAAATTTTGTTATTCGTCGTGATATCACAGTGTCATTGACGCCAAGTCTAGCTTTTCGAAGCTAGCTTTTAGTGTACAATTAGCATATAAGTGTTTCTCAACCTCCATTATTGCTCAGTGTCATTTTTTAAAGCCCAACTCCAACAAAATTTTGGACCTTATGGAATGTCTAGTTTAACATAGTGTAGATACAGTTGACCCTCTGTGCAAAATTTTGTGTTTAAAATACAAGTGAAGTCATCACGAAAAGTTTGCTAATATGGCCGTTTTTGGTACTGAAACTGAAAGGGATGTCGCCATTGCTGCTCATTGGAAGTGACGCATGACCTAGAATGCACGGCACCTCGCATGATCTCTGAGATGAGGTACCAGGCTGAAAAATCCCAGAGGCAGCGTGCTGGGACTTCCGTCATAGCGAGAACCACTAGGTGCATGCATCGTATGCTTAGATGCTGTTTAAAGACTACTAACAAGAAAAACGTGCAATTACCAGCCCTGCAGCTATTCCGAAGCTATTCCAAGATTGCTTCAGTGGTATACCGTGTGTCCCAGCTAACATTAACCAAGCTGTTCAACAGAAAAGAACATTTAAGAAACACAGTGCAAAATACAGTTTTAAAGCTTACAGTGTATGATTGTCAGAGGTCTGATGACCGAACACCGTAGGTGTTGAGATTGTATCTTGCACCATTTATTTATATATTTTTTTTGCGTTGAACAGCCTGGCTAACTTTATCTGGGACACCCTATATACTGCAAACTTATCACTAGTTCACCCGAAGTGAAATTTTGTTGTAGTTGGCGTTTAGTGTGCCAGAAGCCAGTGTTAGGGGAGTTTCAACTTGGAAAATATGTGGCAGTACTGTATTGAGCTCTTAAATGACTGAAACTCTGTATTTCAATGCAAAGCATTCTTTGGCTAATTTAAGGTACTTTGCCGTATGTTCCCGTCTCACATCGTTTCATGCCTCTTCAATAAAAGTTGTCGCAGTTTCACCTGAAAGGCGAAGCATCAATTGCGATAGCAAATTTGTAGAGAGCTATACGGAGTAATGATAGTAGCTTTATCAGCTGTATAAACTTGGACATGCAGCAGCACCAGCAACACGCAGAACTGTCATCGACGCCCTCGGCGTTTTGCCCGCGTTCGCACAAAATGCGTGCGGCGTTCGTGACTGTTGCCGGAGCCTCTGATATAAATAGGCACTTGGTGCGGCAGCTAAACGTCGCCTCCCTTCCCTCCCCCTCCCCCCCACGGCCTTTCGTGCGTCAGAAGAAGGCACGTTTGCTCTACATATATGGTGATGGTAAAGGAGAAAAGAGACGCCTACTTCAGCAGCCCTTAAGGGAGCATGGCACAGAATGCACGTTTGTTCTCTGCCGTGCGTTCACTCCCCGTGAAAGCGCGCGTCCCTCGCGCCCTTTCACTCGCACATACAGCGTTCAGCGGCGCGCGGCGACGATTTCATCTCCATTGACGTCATACGGAACCTCACGGCGACGCCGGGAACCTCACGGCGACGCCGATGGCAGAAATCTGCTTTGGAGTGTCCATATAATTGCTATCGCAATAAAAAGACAAATCAGTGTCCAAGAATGGGATCAAACCTCAAATGTCTCCCAGCATAGCAGCCTGATGCTCGAACCATTACGCCACAATTACATCCATACTTTTCTCCTGCTAACTCCAGCTAGCTCTTTAAGACAACATGACCGTGTATCACGTCACATAGCATTAGCGAGATGACGTGCTTGCTCGCCAGTTTCCGTTCAACCACACACTTACCGCTGTCCACCTTGGTGTTAGTCAGGAGCAGGAGCGTGGCAGTTTTTCCCATTCTTCCCTCATGGCAGCGAGTGCTTTCAGAGACTGTTTGTAAAACTGCACCGCCTTTGGGATTGGCCCAGGTCATAATGTAACATGTTAGGTGTTTTTTTTTTTGCTGGAGTAAGATGAATCAGTCGTCATACTATCATCGTTAGTGTTGTCATCTTGCTGCTAGCATCACACGCACGCTCTCGTCATGCAATTGCTCACCTTACGTAAACACGTTTGTGCAGCGGATAACGCTTTGCAAAACTCCCCAAATGATGCTGTATAGCCAGCTACCAGCAAAATGCCTCACATAACGTAGATTCCCACATTGCGCCGGATCTGTGTGATTTTTTTTTTCTTTGTTTATTTTCCGGTCTTTTGATTTTTGGCTGCTCGCGTACAGTTGAGGCTGGCTTGTCTCCTAGCAAATGCAGTACATGCAATCACTTTTGCCCGAGGTCAAAATAATCAAAGGGATGGCTGAGATGCTCGGGGGTTAAATGCATTTTAGCTGTTCAGCTGAGCCGTCAGCATGTACCATTATTTCAAACTAATTAGTTTAATCTTTTTTTTTTTTTCAGTATATTCCTGCAAAGGGTGACTGCGTCATTGGAGTCGTGACAGCCAAAGGAGGCGAAAATGTCCGAGTAAACATCGGCTGCAGTGAGCCAGCTACGCTGTCCGTGTTCGCCTTCGAGGGGGCTACAAAGAGAAACAGGCCTGACGTAGACGTAAGTGGATAAGGTTGTCCTTGTTCAAAAGTTTTGCCACGCCCAAGCGCCTGGAGCTGCTTCACCTACAGAGACTGTCAGAGTGCTCCATTTTCCAGCATTTCAAGGGCGTATTGAGGCTGTGGTATCTAGCTAAGCAGTACATGACCTCCAAAACCAAAACTGACCTTCTAAGTTTCCATAATGCCCTTTATGCCACAGGTTTCGCTGACATTTTTGAAGTCATCTATTGGGCGAGACGTTGAGTTCACTTCACTGATTAAAAGTTATTAACACATTGGGCTCTACCCGCTGTGGTGGCTTAGAGGCTGGGGTGTTGCGCTGCTAAGCACGAGGTGGCGGGATCGAATTCCGGCTGCGGCGGCAGCATTTCAATGGAGGCTAAATGCAACAACGCCCATGTTCCGTGCCATGGGGGCACGTTAAAGATCCCCAGGTGGTCAAAATTAATCCGGAGTCCCTGACTACAGCATGCCTCATAATCAGATTGTGGCTTTGGAACGTCAAGCCACAGAATATAATTTTTAACACATTGGGCCCTATGAATGTATGTCGGGGAGTCGAAAGTCGACAAAGTAGAAAAATTTGGAACAGGTAGCTTGATCAAGTTACACTTGATCGGTTTCTGGATCGTGTTTCTTGATCGGTTTCTGGATCAACATGTGCCTAAAGTTGAATACGCGAGCGTAATTTGGGATCCCCACTACAAAAAAGATAAGCAAAGGCTTGAGATGGTACAGAGGCGAGCAGTACGCTTCATATTTAACAAATATAAGAGAACAGATTCACCATCATCTTTAATGCTGGCAAATAAGATTCCAACCTTAGAGCAGCGCAGGAAAATATCAAGACTTAAATTTTTATTCTTGCTTTATCACAACAGACTTAATGTGAATGCGCGTGCATTTATTCAGCCATTTTTGTCACGTACATCGAGAAATCGACATTCACATAATCTACTTTCTTATCAAACGCGCACTAATCTTTTTAAGTACTCTTTTTTCCCACGAACCATTTCTGATTGGAATTTGCTGCCTGAAAATATTGTTTCTTTAGAATCTGCAAGTGCATTTGAAAGTGCGCTACTTACTGATTTAGAAATGCAGTAAACCACTGAATGTTCATGTGACTTTTTTTTTCGCTTTCACTTTTGCATTTCGTCGTTTTTTTCACTACGTGCTTTATTGATGCAGTGTTACTTCATAATTTGCAAATACTGTATTTACGCACCCGACGTATTCCGGGAAGAGTTCTTTTTTTTGTTTACTTTTATACTTCTTATAGTATGCGTCACTTACTATGAACTGTGTTATTTTGTTATCTTGACAGGCTGCGCTGTTCTACTTCTAGATATGCGTAAGATTGCTTTGTTTCCCTTTTCTGTGAGCTTGAGTGCCTTACGGCTCCATTTGTGCTTGTAAATTTGAAACTGTATATTATCCCACCTGCATGGTCCTTCGTGACCGCAGTATACTGTAAATAAATAAATTTAAAAAAAATCGTGCAGTGCAGTTGGCCCTAGTCAGGGCCCACTGTGCTGAAGCTGCTATGGCGTTCTTTTGTATCCAAGCCAACTTGTCTGACCACTGTGCCTGTTTTTTTTTTTTTTTTTTGCTTTTCACTGAACCAGGTTGGCGACATTGTCATGGCCCAAGTGCTGATGGCCAACAGAGGCATGGAGCCCGAGTTGGTCTGCGTGGACAGTTACGGGAAGAAAGGCATCCTCGGCGTCCTTCGCAGCCCCACTGGCTTCCTCATCAAAGTCCCTATCAACCTCATCAATAAGTTAGTCATTTTCGAAAACCTTTTTTTTTTACCTGGTGCTTGAAGGCATATTCTGTGTTGCCTGGTCTGGTTGCATTTTTATTTATATTGAACAGTCATTTCTCATAGTACAGTGTAGGAGTAGCAATTGAATACAATTTTGCTGTGAAAATTTGTCTTGTTAAAGGGTGCCATTGGGAGACATTGCATAAGAGCTGGGTTATAAGGGACCATGCAGGTGTCGCTTGAAACCAGTCAGCACAGCAAACAGAACCACACCAAAGGCAGGAATTTCTTCTGTTGCACGTGAAGCAGACGGCGTTTCTAAGCAGAAGTACAATCTGATGAATGTATCTTCCATCATTATTGAAAATGTATAATTTATGAGTAACTTTTTCAAGCTTTAACATTAAAAATGCTGTTATTTTCACAACTGATTAGCTTACAAACTGAAGGAACTTGATGGAAACATTCATTATGCTGTAAATAAAAACAAATTAATTGCAAACCTGAGTTGGAGCCATAGGAAATTATATAGAATAGTAGACTGAATCCACGACCTCGTGCTTAGCAGTGCAACACCCCAGCCACTAAGCCACCACGGCAGGTAGAGCCCAATGTGTTAATAACTTTGAATCAGCGAAGTGAACTCAATGTCTCGCCCAATAGATGACTTCAGGTTCTGTGTCTTTAGAATTATTCTGTGTTTTTCTTTCGTCCTGTGTAGGTTTTCGTGCTATCAATCAAGCATGAAATTATGCTTAACGCAAGCTTGCGGTGCGCTCTCTTGGCACCTCTGCGACCAGCAACATGCGTCTTTCTCACTGTTCTCAGCAGATAGCAGGCTTGTCATGTTAGGGTCCAGAGGTCATCGCCATGTTTGATTGACTCTTGCCTCACATCTTGATGCTGAAGTCTGAATGTATTTCCCTCTGTTATGGGATGCATTGGCAGCTACTCAGACATGCCAGGAGGGTTGTTTGTGCCACACCTTTATTGATTGCTGATATGACCTTGCGGAATGAAGTAACTGAAAGCCTCGGATAGTCGTTGCTCACAGGCAAAGCTATACAGTAAAATAATTTTACGATGTTGGGCTGGTGTAACATAGCGACTTCTTTCACTCAGTTTCATTCCTTCTTATCATTCACCACTCACGATTGCCTAATTCTGGTATAATGTAGGCAGAGTGCTATTAGGGTCACTGACAAAGTGTGAAAAGAAAAGAATTCGAATGGGGGAATCATTACATTACCCTGGCCTTGGTTTGTTTTCCAAAGAGAATAAAATGTCCATGGCCTACTTACACTGCAAGCTTCTCCATCTTTTGAGCTTCCGCAAGCAGCGACAGCAAACTCGTATTTCGCTGCACATTTATGTAGTCTTCTATAGTCTAGTATTATTTGGAGTAGTAGTCCTCTCATTTTTGGTGCTAATATGAATTAATATTTGTTGCATTGTAGTTTTGGCCAGCTATTGCGTCTTGTCATAGAAGTCTGAATGTCAAAGTTGGCTGTGTGAATGCGTAAACATGGCGAGAAATCAGAGGTTGAGGTATGGGTGCATTGAGGTTCAATGGCATTTCGATGGCTGCGGCAAAATATGATATGCTAGCCTGCGTAATTTTTTGTCGGTGGCAAGATGCAGAAAAAGCTGACAGAGCCAAGGACATGCTGTCAGAGACGAAGGTCATGCTGACAGAGACGAAAGTAGAAAGGTTAAGGTGTGCATATATCAATTTCATAAGAATGATTAAAGAAAATGAATTTGGAAGCATGGTTATAAAGGAACTCAAGGTCAGCTTGGTTAGCATCAGAAATGACATCACCATACTCAATCATATTGAGCAGTGCAAAATGAAAACAACTGCTTGTTGCCGTACTTGATGATGGATTACCAACTAACCTAATCATCCACTTTGTTAAAGGGGCACTGCAACACATTTTGAACGCGGTAAGAAAACATTTGCGATCTGTAAACAATACTGCCTTGAATGCGTGAACCAAATATTATTCCACCTTAGCAGGGAGACCACAATCTCTCAATACTAAATAATGCTTGCTCCCTCCTATGGTGTTCAAGGCCTTCTTTCTTCTGCCCCATCATGACATCACAGATCTCACGACGAACCGTAGGCACCAGCCATTGGTTGATTGTTTGTGATCATGAAATTAGGGTGGAGGCTTGGACGAGTTGATGTTGACAGTGAAAAAGAAAGAAAGAAAGGCCCTGCAAGAGCTTGCGCAAATATATACACCCTACCAGTCACCTAGCAAACTCGAAAGGGGTAGTTTTTAACACATCCTGGCTATCTTGTCACCGCTCCTTTGTTAGGCACTAGCTTGAACAACTACCAAAGTGCATCATGGTTACCGTAAGTGGCACACCAAATGAGGGAAACATTGCGTTGAGGAGCAACGGAGAAAGTAAACATTGCACTCTCGACATCTCTTAGTTCCTTTTCAAAAATTTGTGGTAATACCTATATCAATTGAAAAGCATGGTATTAAATCATTTGTATTCTCAGTTTTTAACAAAATGGGTTGAAGGCCTCTTTTATTAGCATGCTCAAGTTTATGGGGTAGAACTGTAGTGTAAGCTAGCAGTTTTGTAGCAGCAGTTGCTGAGGAATAAATGTTGTGATGAGATTAGGAAAATTTCAGGACACGTAATGTAGGACATATACTAATGCAGTGGAGTCGAACTATCATTTGTGCCATTTTTCTACAATTCTACTTGTCTGTGCCCACTTGAATGCCATTTGCGTCTACTGCACCAAAGTACGCTATTTTCATTTGGTTACACGGCATGTTCAGTAGAGGTGTGCAAATACTCAAATACAGTGTAGCCCACTCATAACGAACCCACTTATAGCGATATAGTGGTTATAACGAAGTGATCTTGATTTCCCGTTCAATTTTCTGCATTTTCAATGCCTTTTCGGTCCAGTTTTAACGAAGTAACTAAACGCAACTCGGCGGATACAGCGAAGCATTTTTTCGAGAAAAACGAAAAATCCTTCCATCGAACATTCTTTTGAGCTCTGGCGTGAATCAGCAAGGCCATAAAACCACAAATTCTTGGCTCCCGGCAGCTTCCGCCAGCATCGTTTGCCCTTTCGTCCAGCTCGGCACCTTGTGAAAGCTTGCTTCACCGCGCATCACACAGCCGGTGCTGCATGGTCGCGTATTTCTATTTGCGCCCACGCCCAGTGCTCGACCGCTCGCGCCGCCATGCGCCGCTCGCGCGTACCATGTTTGCCGCACGGCCGCCTGGACCGGCGCGTGCGGCGCCTATTCAGGCGGCCGTGCTAGCTGCTGCCGTTGGAACAGAGAACACGCTGTGCTGGGGGTGACTAGGCACAACTGTGGCTGCTGTTAAGGGCTCGATGCTATTCCTAAATAAATGCATCACTGCTTTGATGATCCAAATATAATCTCACTATCAGGGAGGGAGCAGTTTACCTGACTGGAGCAGTATCTTTTTATTTGGGGCGTTCTGCTCCCTCCCTGATAGTGAGATTATATTTGGATTATATTTGGGCACCGGGGTTGGTACGCGCGAGCCACGGCGGCAGCTGCCGCCGTGGCTCGCGACCGTGGTTCAACCGGCCGCCGTGGTTCAACCGACCGCACCGCCAAACAAAGAGGAAAAAAAAATGGTGATACAAACAAAAAAAAAGTTTCAAACCATGGCAGGATTCGAACCCGCGTACCGCCGGTCCCTAAGCGAGCGTCTTAACCACTATGCCATACAGACACGCTTCCGGTACGGGCATTCATACGAACCATATGATTGTGTTCGAGCGCCCTCGGTGAAAGAAACCACCTTGAAACATGGTACGCGCGAGCGGCGCATGGCGGCGCCAGCGGTCGAGCACTGGGCTTGGGCGCAAATAGAAACACGCTGCCCGGTCGCTCTCTCCAAACCAAGCGAGCACTTTCTTTCTTTTCTTTCTGTCTTTCTGTCTTTTCTTTTCTTTTTTCAATGCCAGGCAGGCCGACCTCCGGGTACATGAGGTGGTTTGAGAAAGATTGCCGGTTTTGTCACGTTTCTTGTCGCACACCGTAGTCCCGCCAGTTGGACAAGAAAAGTCCAAGGGCCATAATGTCGTCCCCGCACGCCACATGCTGTATGTGCGAGTGAAAGCGTGCAACGGTAAGCCGAATCGCGCACAAGGGACGAAAGCCGGGAGGCAGCGCGGGAGGGGGGGAGGCGGCTTGTGTCTCTGGTAGCAACTGCGTAGTTCGCACAGCGGTGCGTGCCGTATCTTGACAGTGACCAGCAGATGCAACAACTTCGGGGTCGGTCGACTCGCGTTCGGCCTGCCGCCGCTTGCGTTACTGCTCTGTCCTTTTCGTATGACGCTCGGGAACTGGATCACGAAAAGAATCCGGAACCTCACTAGCGCGCACAGAACCCGTAGCAAATAAGTCAACCAGCGCGCTTCGCATGACCATAACATCTAATCCGATTTTGACGGCAGTTTTTCCGAAAAAACAAAAACGTACATAAGTCGCACCGGTCTATAAGACGCACCGACGAAAAATTCAGAAAGAAATCGCGTCTTATAACTGGAAAATACGGTACCTGAGTTTCGAACCGGGCATTTGCACTCAGTTGGACAGGGTTGAGGCCGCTGTTCTGAAACGCGCGCTCGCGAAACGCGTGCAACCCTCGACCACTTTTTTCAGAGGGTGTAAATAAAATTTTCTACTTGGTCTACTTAATGCTTGAATTTTTTAAGTGATTCTACGGGGAGTGAACGCTCGGCGAAGAGCATACCTTCCATTGCGCGAAAGGCCGTGGGAGGGGAGGGAGGCGACGTTTAGCTGCGGCACCAAATGCGTATCTTGCAACCGGGCGCAAGGGGAACTGGCGACTCAATCTCCAACGCGAAAGAAGGACAGCGGGAAGCCAGCGTGGGAAGGGAGGGGTTGCGGCTTCTGCTCTGTGAGCAACTTGCACTTTGCGCTTGAAAGCGAATTACAACACTGCTCCTACCTTTGTATGCGCTGTGCTTTTGCCGCTGAGTTTCCGTTGAAGCGATAGACTGCATGAACCTTCGCTCGCTGCTGCTGACGCGCTTGCTCACGCCAGCGTTTTGACAGCAGTTGTGTGCGGTCACACAAACAACGCGCAGAACTGTTGTCGATGGCGGCGGCATTTTGCCCGCGTTCGCACCGAACGCACGCGGCGTTGGTGACGTGTTTATGAAGAACGTGCCAACCTTTGCCGTACACCTTGTGACGCACAAGGGCCGGGGCAAGCGAGCCCAAGACACGCGATGAGGAGCCATGGTTCTCGGAGGCCAAGCGCGTGATCAACAGTAGTTGACGGAGCGGATTAGAGGTGGCGCGAGTGCGGGGAAGACAGCAGCGAGAGTGAGTGTGTGCGGGGGACAGAGTGGTAAATGGGGGAACGTGAGTGGTGCGATGCGTTGGGTTGGAGTGGATAATAAAGGATAAGTTCGGGACGAACGTGTGGCGTGTCGTCGATCGTGACAAGTGGGGGCTCATCCGGGATCGACGTGGACATGGAGGCAGTGAATGTTCCCGAAGAATTAGTACAGCATATGCTGGGACAGACGAACGGATCGGCCATGGAACGTGAACAAGTTGCGGCAGCTGTGCGACAAAGACTCATGGCGGCCGAGGCCTTACCTCCGAGAACCACGACCACGGCTGCGGCAGTTCAACCGGCGAGCGAATGCGCTCCGCGCTCCACGGGAGGTCAGCCCCCAAAGTATAAGGGATTCAATGACCCGCAGTCCCCCGAGGAATTTTTAGACCGGCTGGAGACCTTTTGTTTGGTCAGCGGTGTCGCCGCCGACAAAAGGCTTACCCACATTGTGCCCGCTGCGCTGGAAGGAAGCGCGAAGTTGTGGCGGCGATTCGTGAGCGCGTTTGCGTCGTGGGAGGAGTTCACTGCCGCATTTATTGCGGAGTTCTCCTCCATTGACGCGAAGTGCCGCTTGAAGCAAGAGCTGGAGCTGCGGAAGCAACATCCGCAAGAAAATTTAAAACAATTTATTTATACAATCGCGGCCTACTACGACCGGATTGGCGGCGAAGTTCCCGAGTCAGAAAAAGTTGACCGCGTGCTGCGGCAGATGCACCCGCAGCTCCAGGATTTGGTGGAAGGAAGGCAGTTCTCCAGTCTCGCGGAGTTGGCGAAGGCCGCTGACGGCCTCATGGAGCGTTTCTGGAGGCGCCTGCAGTACAAGCCACCACCACCACCGACTGACCAAGTTGCGAGGGACTTGGCCTTCCAGTCGACTATAAACGTGGCCGGCCTGTCGGGAACACAACCCGGAGGTTTGATCACAGCGGCTGCCACGCCGTTCCAGTATCCGCCAGCGGCATCCCCCTGGCCGTTGCACCCCGCGGCGATACAGCCCTCCTACCACCGAGACCAATTGCGCGGGTTGGCTGCATTCACCACAAGGACGCCACATTTCTCAGCGCCGTCACAGCCGCAACGGTACCAACCGCTTGACCCCGGAGGATTTACCTGCCATCGCTGTGGAGGCGTCGGCCACATAGCTCGCGAGTGCCCTACAGGTCGACGTGGCGTCCCGCCCCGCTGCTACCAATGCAACGGGATCGGGCATATCCGCTCTCAGTGTGCGGGAGACGCTAGGTGCTACACCGGCAAGCACCTACGAGACTGCGCTGCAAGTAGCGGCCTTGGCCGGCAACAAGGAGCCTCTCCTGGAAGTGCGGATTGGGAGGACGACGTTCCAGGCCCTACTGGACACAGGCTCGAGTGTGAGCTTGCTTGGAGCACCGGCGGCAAAGGTAGCGGTCGAGGCAGGTGCCAAACCCAAGACACAGGAACGAGCACTCCGCCTGGCAACAGGTTGGTCTCAATCAACGACTTCCCTCAAGTGCAAAATACAGTGGGCCACAAGCAGCCGCAGTCAACACCTCCTGTGTGTGCCAGACTTGTGTCGGGACATTGTGCTGGGCAGAGATTTTTTGACAGCAACAGGCATCTCTCTACATGTATCGCTGGGTGGATGGACTATTGGAACTGATCCACAGTGCATGGTGCCATTTGCTAAGCGCGAAAGGGACCCAGCAGCAGCACTGGCAATAGAAGATGCAGAGTCATACCACTTGCACAACCTCTTTGAGGAAGTGCTGGTGGTTCCGGACATAGAGAACATGCACCTGGCTACCACTAAGGAGCTACAGCCAAGCATGAGTGAAGTTCTGTATGACTTTAGCCATCTGTTTTCTACAATTCCAGGATGTACCACCCTGGCTCAGCACCGCATTGACACAAGGGATAGTGCGCCCGTGAGATGCAAGCTACGTCCCGTGAACGTGAAGAAACAAAAGATCATCGAGGGCTGTGTGGATGACCTCCTCGAACAGGGCCTTATAAGACGGAGCACCAGCCCTTGGACTAGCGCCCCAGTGCTCGTTGCAAAGAAATCTGGAGGCTACCGGCTCGCTGTAGATTACCGGCCATTAAATGCACGCACCCGAGTACCTGCCTACCCAATGCCTCGAACAGACTGGCTGCTAGCGCAATTGGGCCAAGAAATGTGGTTTTCAAGCTTTGATCTCTCTCAAGGGTTTTTTCAAATTCCTGTTTGCGAAGCTGACATAGCCAAAACGGCCTTCATTTGCCATCAAGGTACTTTTGAGTTTACAAGGATGCCCTTCGGGGTGGCAGGCGGCCCAGCAACTTTTCAAACCCTGATGGACCGGGTGCTGCAGGGAATCAATCACCACTTCGCTATGGCGTTTTTAGACGACGTTCTTGTCTACTCGGAGACACTGGAAAACCATGTTGAGCATGTAAGGGAAGTGCTGCAACGCATTGAGGCTGCTGGCCTTACAATTAATCCAGATAAAATACAGGTCTGCTGCCAATCCATTAAGTTTTTAGGCCACATCATCTCCCCTGGCCAGTGCAGACCAGACGAGAAGGTGCGTGTGGTGCTGGATTACCCAAGACCCAGCACAGTTAAGCAGTTGCAAGTCTTCCTGGGACTAGCCGGCTACTATAGAAGCTTCATCCCTTACTTCTCACTGACGGCAGATCCACTGACCAACCTTTTGAAGAAGAACGAGCCATGGCAGTGGCAGGAGTGCCAAGAACAGGCTTTCACTGCACTCAAGCAGGCCTTAGCTCAGGATGCTGTTACAAGCCTCCCAGATCTAAATCGACCCTTTGTGGTAGAGACAGATGCAAGTGGCATTGGGATTGCAGCTGTGCTACTGCAGGCTGGCCCTGAGGGACTGCGGCCTGTATCCTTCATTAGCAGAGTCCTTACAACAGCGGAGAGACATTATACTGTCCAGGAGTGGGAATGCCTGGCAGTAGTCTGGGCAGTGGACAAGTTCAGGGCATATCTTGAATTTACAGAGTTTGAGATACACTGTGATCACTCCTCTCTGGCATGGATGTTTAATACCGACCAAGCTTCACCCAGGGTCAAGCGTTGGGTTCTTCGGCTGCAGGGCTTCAACTGCCGAATCAAGCACAGACGAGGGCTGGCAAACATACCCGCTGATGCCTTGAGTAGAGCCCCTCTCCAGTGTGAAGACAGCCCAAATGACAACCTGCATGAGACTGTGTTCCCCATTGCTGCCCCAGAACCTGAAGGCAAAATTACATTTGATGAAGTAGCTGTTGCCTCGGAGAATGACTCTTCGCTATTGAGTGACACACTACAGCTTGTACAAGAACAGGCTCGCGATGACCGCCTCTTAAAGCTGAAGGCAGTGGTCCAAGGGACTCAGCTTCCAAGCTCAGACCCTGATCATCGCCTTTTTCGCGATCTGACAGAAACAACGGAACTGCAGCCAAGCGGACTACTGGTTCAGCAAAGAGGCAACAAGAAGGTAGCGTGGCTACCTAATCACTTGCGTCAGCTGGCGTTGAAGATGGCCCATGACCATCTCACTGCGGGCCATGCTGGATTTTTCAAAACTCTGAGGCGTGTTGCAGCACGATTCGTCTGGCTGGGCATGCGGGCTGACATATCAAAGTATGTACAATGCTGTACTGTCTGTCAGCACACAAAAGCTCGGCGCAAGAAACCAGAGGGCCTCATGAGCAGTCAGTGGGCAACATCACCCATGGAAGAACTCAGTGTCGACATTATCGGGCCCTTGCCATCTACACCTCGGGGCCACAAATACTTGCTGGTAGTTATTGATAAATTTACCAAGTTCCCAGAGCTTTTCCCTCTACGAGCAGCAACAAGTGCAAAAATACTGGAGTGCATGGTGCAAGTCTTCTGCCGCCATGGCGCACCTGTGGCCATCACCAGCGACAATGGCAAGCCCTTTGTTAGCACACTATGGCGCAACCTCTTGAAACACTGGGGCATCAAAGATCGCCGCACGGTGCCTTACCGGCCGGCCGGCCAAATGGTAGAGCGTCACAATGGCACAATTAAGCAATGTCTACGGGCATACTGCTCCAACCACAAAGACTGGGACCGGCATATACCTGAGATCAGCCTTGCCATGCGTACTGCCGAGAGCGTTGTCACCGGATATACTCCAGCATTGTTGTGTTACGGCCGCGAGTTGCGCACCCCATGGGAACCTGCAAGTGATAAGGAGGACACGGAGCCTCCGAAAGCAGCACACCATGCACTTGCTACAGAACTTTAGCGGTGCCTTGGAGAGGACCTCCAATATGCTCGGACACATCAGGCAGTTGCTTGGAAGGTGCAAAAATCCTGTTACGACCGTCATCGGCAGCCAACGACCATCAAAGAGGGTGACCTTGTGCTCCTGGATTCTCACACCTTGAGTGATGCGGCCAAGGGCGTTTCGGCAAAATTGGCACCGCGGCGAAATGGACCTTATTGTGTACTCAAACGATTAGGCGACAATGACTTTGTTTTGAGCGATCCTACTACAGGACGTTATCGGACTACTGCCCACGCGGATCAGTTGATGCTCTACCATGAGCCATTGCTTCTCCCTACCAGCACGGCTTCACAATTCGAGGGGGAGAGTTGTGACGCACAAGGGCCGGGGCAAGCGAGCCCAAGACACGCGATGAGGAGCCACGGTTCTCGGAGGCCAAGCGCGGGATCAACAGTAGTTGACGGAGCGGATTAGAGGTGGCGCGAGTGCGGGAAGACAGCGGCGAGAGTGAGTGTGTGCGGGGGACAGAGTGGTAAATGGGGGAACGTGAGTGGTGCGGTGCGTTGGGTTGGAGTGGATAATAAAGGATAAGTTCGGGACGAACGTGTGGCGTGTCATCGATCGTGACAACCTTATGGCTGTGTACCGTAGCGACCATAAGGCCATGGTCCCTGTGGTCACTAAATAAATGAAAACCATCGGATCATATATATTTCTCATTCTTTAATAGTTCAAATAACCAATTACACCATCACACCTTAATGGTCATAATTGGAAATGCATATTTCCCACCATAGTACAGCTTCACTGGTCTTCCATCTACACCCCAGTGGAAGGGCTGACAGTTTTTTAGAGTCCAGATATAGCGAAAAAGCGTTTATAGCGAAGTAATTTCTGATTCCCGCCGACTCCGTCATAACCGGGCTACACTGCATATGCATATGAATCGAATAGTGAACATTCAAATCAATTTGCGAATCGATTGTAAGTATAAACTCTTTATTGCAAATCTCATGGGACCGAAAGAAATGTCCAAATTAATCGAATGTCCAGTTATTGAGAGTATCAAGAAAACAATAAACAATTTCTTACTCGCCAACATGCTCTTATTTACTGAATGTATCAGCAAATCCTGTTTCTATTTTGTACAAAGCAGTGTGGAAGCTCGTCACGTGCGATTTCCACTTGTGACTAAGGTGGTGCGGACTCTGCCACTTCGTTTTGGTTGAATGCTAGTGTCGGTTTTGCTCTTTTGCGTCACACAATTACAGCACTCCCTTCTCGCCGAGCTCTGAGAGTTGTCCAAGTTAACCAGTGTGCGGCCAAATATGCCCGAAAGAATGAGAGCTTTATTCCATTAAATAATGCACACAGGGCCTGCCAGGACCAGAGGACGAGCCCGAATTATCCGATTTTCAAATGAATGAGAGTCAAATAATGAGGTTTTACTGTATATACTATTCCATTTTTCATATTTGAGGGAAACACCCGGCCATGGTCAGTGCCCGGCACTCAGCCTTTCCACGACACTCTGTGCGAGTCAGTACAAGGTTCATCCCAATCGACAACTCCGATCGAAGGAATTCCCATACGTGAGGCCAGCAGAGAGAACAGCGACGAAAGGAGCACACTGGAACGCACGATAGCATGTGCGAAGATAGGACCGATTAGCCACTAGAATAAGGCACACAAGTTGTATCAGATATGCAGGCTCACGCATGCAGATTTACGCATTTGCACATGGCTGTTGTAGCTTTCTGTGAACACGTGACTTCCAAAAAAATTTCGTGTATGGTGTAAAACATTGGCTCTGCAATTTATGCAGAAAGTTCAGAAAAGAAAAATTTGTTCTTAGTCTTTTGAGCTAATAATCAACATGTTGCCACCATAGGGATGCAGTTACAAGTTTATAATACATAACCTATTAATCTGAACTTTAAGTTTCAAGCTTTCATTACACTCCTGGTTATCTGCATTCCAGTGTGAACTTTGCAGTAATGAGCCTTTAATATTATTCTCTGTCACCTCCTGGTCCATTTTCCAGACAGGAAAATTGGTCTGTAAATTTCCTGCCAGCAAAAAATCGAACAGGACACAGAGGAGACACAGACACCACAAAGATTCTACAACAACTGAAGTTTACTTAACACAGAGCTACATAAAGGAAAAGCCATGAAACACAGCATGTGCATGTGTGCTACTTCATCCTTCATGGGTTCATGTGGTATACATGCTTGCGTTATTTAGACAATGTAATTGTGTTTTCGCCTACGTTTCATACCCACCTCGAACGCCTCTCAGTGATTCTTGATGTGTTCCGCTCTCGCCGCATCACGATACTTGGCCATCGTGAAACCTGACCCGAAGAAGATTTGAGCCGTGAAAGACTTCCCTGTGCCCAAGTCTGCCAAAGATGTTCGCAGCTTTGTGGGGCTCTGCCCCTTCTTCTGCCGGTTTGTGAAGAACCTTGCAGTGATAGCGAAACCGCTCGCAGATCTTCTTAAACAAGACGCCTCTTTTACCTAGGGTCCTGCACAAACCGTGGCTTTCTCTGAGTTGACCACCCTCCTCACAACGCCTCCCTTTTTGGCTCACTTCGACCCTTCAGCCCAAACCGAAGTCCGCGCTGCCGCGAGTGGTTATGCAATAGGTGCTGTCTTGGCCCATCGTCAATGTGAAGCAAACTGTGTCATCGCTTATGCCAGCAGGTCACTGTCCACATCGGAGCGAAATTACTCAATTACAGAACGAGAGTGCCTCACTCTTGTATGGGCAGTTAAATTCCGCCCTTATCTATTCGGCCAACCGTTCAGTGTAGTTTCCGACCACCATGCCCTGTGTTGGCTCGCCTCTTTGAAAGATCCTACAGGCAGACTCGCATGTTGGGCACTGCGCCTGCAAGAGTATACCTACACGGTCGTATTGTTGCAGCATTTTGTTTTATTGACATTGTTTTACTTCTTGTGACCTAATATTGTATTTTATCCACCCTGCATGGACTTCGTGTCCGCAGTATGTATTAAATAAAATAAATAAAATATAAAGATAGGGAGCCTGCACAAAGATGCTGATTGTTTGTCATGCTACCCTGTGGCGACTGTGACTCTTCGCGCACTTATTCCCTTGATTGCATCTTTTCCATGAGCCAGTTGCTTAGCATCGCCGGTGAACAGCGTCAGGATGCCTACTTAAGAGAAATGATCGAGCGCTTGGAATCCTGTCCCAGCGATACCTCTGTGCGCATTCACCCTGCAGGATGGTACCTTATATCGGCGTAACATGTACGCTGACAGCCCTGACCTTGTCCTAGTTATTCTATTGCACCTGCACTCCACAGTTCTTCGGGAACTTCACGATGCCCCAACCGCTGGCCACCTTGGTGTTACTCGCCCAGCCCAGTCTGTGCGGCATTATGTCAGCGCCTGCGAGCTCTATCAAAGCCAAACGAAACCGTGTATGCTTCCTGCTGGGTATCTCCAACCCATTGACGTCCCACCTGTGCCCTTCTTCTGTGTCGGTTTGGACCTTCTTAGACCCTTTCCTACATCTGCTTCAGGAAACAAATGGGTTGCCATCGCTACTGGTTACGCGACGCGCTATGCATTGACACGGGTGCTAGCATCCAGATGTGCTACAGACGTGGTGGACTTTCTCCTCTGTGATGTAATTTTAGTACACGGTGGCCCACGTCAATTGTTGACTCACCGAGGCCGTATCTTCCTGTCGAAAGTGATCGACGATATCCTGCGCTCCTGCTCCACACAGCACAAGATCACCATGTCCTAGCATCCCCAGACGAACGGGCTCACCAAGCGCTTGAATCAGACCTCTACAGATATTCTTTCCAAGTACATGTCAGCTGACCACCGTGACTGTGAGCTTGCACTGCCATACGTGACATTCGCATATAATTTGTCGCGTCATGAGACTGTGGATACTCTCCATTTTACCTTTTTTTCCGGCATGAACCAACTTTACCGGTGGACACATTTCTTCCTGCTCCTGCAACTTCGACTAGCGAATATGCATGCGACGCCATTGCCCACGCTGATTACGCGTGACAGATAGCCCGCAGTAGGCTTGCTGCTTCCCAAGAGAATCGGAAGCGCCTTTACGACCAGCAATACCGTGACAAACGTTTTGCTCCGGGTGCCCTCGTGTTGCTTTGGACTGCCTCCCGACGTGTGCGACTTTCTGAAAAGCTCCTTCCTCGCTACATGGGCCTATAGCGTATCCTTTGACAAGTGGCTGACGTCATGTACGAGATTGTGTCCGCCAGTCCAGCCACATCTTCTGTCCCCTTGTCCAGCGACGTCGTCCACGTTTCGAGACTCAAGCATTGCCACCCTTCCTCTGCTGCACCGGGCCGGCAGTATCGCCGGGGGTCATGCTAAATGCTATTCGAAGAAGATGATGTTGATACTTCGATGGAGTGGGGCGGACACATAGGCGGCGTCCACGTAACAATATTACTCCATTTCTTCCTTTGTGGTGCTAACAGAAGTGGTGCTGATGCAGTTACAGTGAAATCCTGATTATACAACTTTCTCGGGACCATGCAAAGATGGTGTATAATTCAGGCGTATTACAGTTGAACCCGCTGTTACATTCCCGGGTGCTGTGTTTTCCTGGCTGTTAACGTTGTTTTCGGCCGGTCCCGGCATAGCTCCCATAGGACCCAATGCATTTGTAACCCCGCTGTTGCGGCGCAACTGTGGGACTATTTCCGCATCATGCATTGCGAAGTGCCACTCCGTGCCAGCCCAAGCGGCCATGTTACCTTTTCATGTCGCTTGGCTTGGTGGCTTGACGATGGGATTGGGCGCCCAAAGTGCCGGGGGTGACACCTGTGACATATTTTCGGTTTTTGCCAGCAAAAGCATGGCCTTTAAGATCCGTATTTGCTAAAGATGGTGTCTATGACGCGTTAGGGCCCTGAAATTGGTTATGGTGCACCGGTGTTCCGTATAAAGTCCAAGGGCAATAACGCCGCTGCTGCGCGCCGTATGCTGTATGTGCAAGTGAAAGCGTGCGAGGGTATCCGACGACCGCGGCTAAATCTCACACGCGCAAGGAAGAAAACCAGAAACGAAACGCGCCTTCTTCCATTGCGCTCGAGGCACCGGTGGGGGGGGGGGGGTGAGGAGGGGGAGGGACAGAGGGCGGTCTGGTACTGTGGCATTAATTGCGCGGACGCGCACGGGCCATATCTTGAAAGCGATCTGCGTTGGGGGCAGAGTCTAGGCAGTGTAGCTGCGTGAACATGCGTATGTGATAAGATCTTTCATTTCATAAGGGGTGGGCGTACATATATTTATTATACATTAGTTTAAGGACAACAGAGCACAAGTTTTAAATACAACACACGTGAAAATTACGTACATAATTCCATCTAGTACACAGATAGATAGCATATGTCCCGTACATTTTTTTGGTTCTGAAAAATGGTCTGTTAGTTTTTTCATGAATGTAGGTGCACAGGTTATGGCGGCAATTTGGTGGGGCAGGTTGTTCCAATGTGTTGCTGCGCAATGAGCCTGAAAAAGTGGTAGGTGAGTGCGAGGGCGGCCAACTTGGTACACGTGCCGAGTGCAATGTGATATACGGGGAGCGGCAATGATGTATGGCGGTTGATTAAGTGAAGTGTGATAAAACTTATGAAAAAGAGAGAGAGTTGAGATGCGACGATGATTAGCGAGTGTAACCAAACCGGATTCTTTTTTCAATGACGACATGCTGACATCATAGGAATACGTTGAATGGATGAACCTTATGGCACGGTGTTGCACCGATTCAAGTGCGTTGATTAGATATGCTTGATGAGGGCTCCATACGGCACATGCATATTCGAGTTTAGGTCTGATTATGTTTCATAGGCTAGCAATTTCACATGCTTGGGCACTTGCTTTAGGGTTCGTTTTAAAAAACCAAGAGATTTATTAGAAGATGATATGACGTTAGTAATATGAGCGCTCCAAGTCATTAGTAAGGGTAACACCAAGGTATTTGTAAGACTGTGCAGTTTCTACGTCTATGTTATTTATTGTGTATGGGTAAGCTAGTGGGTTACGTCGGCGGGAGAATACCACTACTTTACATTTATTTGGGTTAAGTGTCATTAACCAGCAATCGCACCATTGTTGCAAGCGGTTAATATCCTACTGAAGGGAGATTTGATCAGACATGTTAGTAATTCTTTGGTAAACGACGCAGTCATCTGCAAACATGCGAATATTGCAGGATACATGGAAAGGTAAGTCGTTAATATATATTAAGAAGAGGAGAGGCCCGAGGACAGATCCTTGTGGAACCCCAGAAGTTACCGGTAGGGAAACAGATGGGCTGTTGTTAAAAAGGACAAACTGAGAGGTTGAACTTTCTGGCCCACATAAATTGTCTTAAAATTAAAGGGAATAATGCACTTAACATCCTCAAAGTCCTGTCCCGGAAGCGCTGGGGCTCTGACCGTAAATGCCTGCTACACATATACCGCTCTTTAGTACGCAGCATATTAGACTATGGTAGCATCATATATGGTTCAGCCAGACCATCTTACATCCGACGACTTGACCCAATTCATAACCTTGGACTGCGACTGGCAAGTGGTGCTTACAGAACATCACCTGTCCAGAGTCTATACACTGAATGTAATGAGCCTCCTTTACAGCAGCGCAGGGCGCTACTAACGTTTTCCTATATACTCAGAATCCAGTCATCACCAGAACATATATGCTACAACATCGTCACACAGTGCAACTCACGCTTACACTACACAAATAAACCGAACATGATTAGACCACTTCTGCTGCGATATGAGGAATACTGTCGCGATTATGACATTCCTCTTGAGGTCCTTCAGGTTGCTAAAAGGCCACAACGATTACCCCCGTGGTGCGAACTCATACAGTTATGTGACTGGGCATTAACCCCTCTAAAGAAAAATGACACCCCGCACGAACACATCATACAAGAATTCCGCGCTCTTCAGCAGAAATATAAAAATTACATGGAATTTTACACGGATGGCTCTAAAACAAAAGAACACGTTGGAGTGGGGATCGTGACAAAAAATTACGAAACAAGCATTAGACTGCCACAGCACGCCTCTGTTTACACGGCCGAGGTCTACGCAATATGGACCGTAGTTAAAAAGATCATCGCTGACAAACACGAAAACACAGTCATATACACTGATTCCTTAAGCACACTGAAGGCTCTACATGTGAAATCTGAATGTGAACCCCTATTAGGGGATATTTTAAATCTGGTAACATCAAACAAGTATGGCAGATCAATCCGGTTTTGCTGGGTACCAAGCCATGTTGGAATACCGGGTAATGAAGAAGCTGATAGATGCGCGTCAATGGCAGCACACAAAGACATAACAAACACAACACTCCCATATAGAGATTGTATCCGTGCGATTCGGAAGGCCTTGAGGTCAAAATGGCAACACGAATGGGATCATTATACCAACAACAAGTTACATCTCACTAAACCCGTACTTGGCGAATGGAAGTCATGTAGTCATCAGGAACGGTTCATTGAAGTAGTCTTATGTCGACTACGGATTGGGCACACACACCTCACACACAACTTTTTACTCACAAAAGAAGACCCACCTATATGCGAGAATTGCCATGAACCGCTCACAGTCATGCACATTTTACTGACATGTAAACATTTCGAAACAGAGAGACGAAACCTTTTGCAGAACTTATACAAATTACACATACCGTTACACCCTGCCTTAGTTTTAGGAGATGATGCACTAGTGCCATTACCACACCTTTTTAAATTTCTAGAAGTTACTGGCTATTTAAACAGGCTATAGACAAACACAGCCTTTGCTGTTTTAAAATTTTTATTCATAACACCTTGTGTTTGGCGCAGCATAGCCTTAGTCGCTTTTGCGCCACTAAACCCCAATTAACTAACTAAGGAAGGCTTCAATCCATCTGAATATATCGGGGTGCACGTTCGCCAGAGATAGTTTTAGTAATAGTCCTTGATGTGGTACCTTATCGAATGCTTTCGCGAAGTCTAGAAATACTGCATCTGTCTGCTGGTTAGTATCTAGATTAGTGTGAAGATCATGAAGGAAAACTGCCAATTGCGTTTCGCAGGAAAATCCCTTGCGAAATCCGTGCTGTGAAAAATGAAAAAAGTTTCCTGCGTCTAAAAATTTCATAATTTCTGTATAAATGACATGTTCCATAATTTTGCAAGGTATGCTTGTTAGTGAGATGGGGCGATAGTTAAGTGGAGAGTTCTTGTCACCTGATTTATAGATGGGAACAACCCTCCCCACCTTCCAGTCATGTGGTATGATGCCAGTTGAGAGTGACTGCGAGAACAGCAAGCACAAATAAGCAGCACTGATGTCTTTAGTATTTTTGAACACTTTTGAGTTTATGTTATCTACTCCGGCTGAGAATGTTAGTTTAAGATTGTCAATTAGAGACAAAATACCATCGGCAAAGAAGGTTACTGACGACATCACACTATTTGAGTCGAGTAGAGGGAAATGACAAGCTAGGCTCATAGGAGAAGACTGACACGAAAGCTGTATTAAAAGGTTAGCACATTCATCATCGTCGACCGTTTCACCGTTCTCGTTGACTAACGCAATATTGCTTATTCCCCGAGCATTGATCACCTGCCAGAACTTTCTTGGATTAGTAACCAGCATTTTTGGTAGATCTTTGTGAAAGAATGACCGTTTTGCCTCCCGAATAGCTGATAAATATGCGCGTTCCGCTGCGTAGTATTTATTCCAGGCGCATGTGCTTGTCCTGCCGTTTGCTGCACAGTACAAAAGTTTTTTTTTATTCATGTCTCTTCAAAGAATTGGTAAACCATGGCTTCTGAAGTTGCGTTCGAAACGCTATATTTGGAATGGAACCTGGTAGCTAGATCATTTATTTTTTCTCTTAACCTTTGCCAGTTAGTATGGATATCGTGTTTGTTAAAGGATGCCTCGAATGAAATAAAGAAGTCATACAGAATATCGCGTATAGCCTCGTAGTTGCCTTTGTTAAAAGATGTATTGTCTTTTTAAGTTTCTGGCGTGGTATTGCCGCAAAGTGAAAGGAAGCGTGAATAACCTTATGGTCGCTAATTTCATTCAGATAGGTAATTGACGATAAGCTGTCTGGTCGACTTGTTAGTATTAGGTCTAATACGTTAGCTGTGTCTTGTGTGACTCGCGTTGGTTCAGATACAAGTTGAGCAAGGTTAAAATTAAAACAAACATCAAGGAAATTTCCTGCTTCTGTCTGATTTACTAAAGACGGAGCTATATTGTGCCAATCGATATCTGGAGAGTGAAAGTCTCCGAAGAGGAGGAGGTCGGCTTTGGGGTACTGAAAAGTGAGTTGGCAGAGTGCATTGCTAAGTTGACAGGCAAAATCTGGGCTACTGCGAGGGGATCTATAGCAAACGCCCAAAATAACTGATTGTGGAGCAGCGCGACAATGAATGAAAAGGATTTCCAAGTCGGATGTGACGCTCACAACAGAACACAATAATTGTTGGCTCCTTCTCCTCATGTTGATGCCTCCTCCTCATGTTGTCGTGCGATCCTTCTGAAACACGTTAAAATTCGGTAAATCAGCCAGCACTTCCGAGTCTGAAATATGGTCACTAAGCCAGGTTTCCGTGAGTACTAGCACGTTGCTTTTAGATGTTAGTACAAGATTAGACACGTGTTCTCATTTTGCAATGAAGCTTCGTATGTTGTTAGTATAGATTACTGAGATAGAAGTACGTGATACAACTGCTATTCGGGGGCGTCGATTTATTTTTTGGTTACGTAGTGGTTGCTATACTTCTTTAATCGTCTGCAAAGCTTCATCATATACGTAGCGCTTAGAACCTATGAATAGCGTTTTGAAACGCAGGGAAAATGGCACAGACTTAGCTTTTGCGAAGGCGACAAGGTGTTTACGGGCATTCCTAACAGTCGGCGAAAAATCTTTGGCAACGCTGAAGTCAGTGCCTTTAAAATTACGGCCATTAGAAAGGACAGCTTCCTTTGTTTTAAAGAATACAAATTTAACTATAATTTGGCCCTTGCGATCAAGGGAATACCGACCAATACGATGCGCTCGCTCTATTTCCTTAGGGTCAAGCGGTACTTTCAGATGATCCGAGCAGTGGCGCAAGATAATTTTTCTGATTCGTTTGATGGCTTTGATGCAGATGGATCGGTGAGGCCATAAAAAATCAAATTATTTCGCCTTGACCAGTTCTCAGCATCATCCACGTGGGCATCCAGCTAATGAACCAGCTGCGACGTTCGTTCACTGTCTGCCCGTATGGATTGCATATCGGCTTGCATGGATAAAACACTTTGGTAATTGCCCTCCAGGTGTGTCAGCCTCTTGCTTAAAGCCTGTAGGGATGCAGTCGTAGCCATATATTTGTTTTGAGATCTTGCAACTCCGCGATAATCGTATCTTGGCCAGCGGATACCTTCTTCATTTTGGCAAGTAATTTGGCGTAATCCGGACCGGGATTACTTTTAATATCCCCAGAGAGTAACAAAAGGCATCTGATCTGCGGGCCTTCCTGTGCCTAATCGGTTCAATCTTTGCACATGCTTTTGTGTTTTTCATAAGCGCTAGGGTGGTATTGTCAGGTGATCGCTTTCGGAGATAGTTTCACTTTCACAAGACTCAGCAATGGACACATTGAAGTATGCAGCTGACAGCATGCTTGGCAAGCATGGCACAGCGCCAAGAATTCTGTCGGCCGTATACGCACATGTGTCTGGTGACGGGAGCAGACGCTGCTGAGAGAAAATGCGGAGAGAAAGCACAGTGAGACAGCAACAAAGAAATGAAGGCGGGCAGCAGTTAAGACTGGAATCAGCGGAAGGGAAATGTATGATAAGAGGGCAGCAAGTGCGAGAGAAGGAAAAACACCATTGGCAGTTTCACTGGGATGGTGAAGCACTGACTGCAATAGCAAGGCTTAGCATTGCACTGGAACTTTTTGGATAGTGTTCTAACTATACACGGGTCCGACAAATGCAGACGCAAGACACAGCTGCAGCAAAATTTCTGGCATTCTCAAAAGCTTTAACCCGTCATGTAAGGGCCTGTGTTGACATCGCACAGGTGCGACTACTCTGCTCGTAAAACAGCATGCCAGTAAAATTAGTACATCACTTTCAGCCTTGAGCACTGATGCTGTTGTGCACTGTTAATATTTAATAGTCCGAGCAGATTTAAAGGGGCCCTGAACCACTTTTTTTTTTTTTTCGAAGCTTAGACATGCATTTGAAGGTTGATTAGACTATTTCAGAAATCATCATCATCAGCCTATATTTATGTCATTGCAGGATGAAGGCCTCTCCCTACAATATCCAATTATCGCTGTCTTGCGCTAGCTGATTCCAACTTGGGCTTGCAAATTTCCTAACTTCATCACCCCACCTAGTGTCCTCGACTGCGCTTCCCTTCACTTGGTGTCCATTTTGTATATTTAATGGTCCACCGGTTATCCATCCTACGCATTACATGGCCTGCCCAGCTCCATTTTTCCCTCTTAATGTCAACTAGAAAATTGGCTATCCCCGTTTGCTCTCTGATGCACACTGCTCTCTTCCTGTCTCTTAATGCCTAACATCTTTCGTTCCGTCGCTCTTTGTGCGGTCCTTAACTTGTTCTTGAGATTCTTTGTTAACCTCCAAGTTTCTGCCCCATATGTTAACACCGGTAAAGTGCAATATTTGTACACTTTTCTTTTCAACGACAGTGGTAAGCTCCCAGTCAGGATTTGGTAATGACTGCTGTAGGCACTCCAACCCAATTTTATTCTTCTGTAAATTTCTTTCTCATGATCAGGGTCCCCTGTGATTAACTGACCTAGATAAACGTACTCCTTTACAGACTCTAGAAGCTGACTGGCAATCCTGAATTCTTGTTCCCTTGCCAGGCTATTGAACATTATCTTTGTCTTCTGCATATTCATCTTCAACCCAATTCTTACACTTTCTCGATTAAGGTCCTCAATCATTTGTTGTAATTCGTCCCCATTGTTGCGGAATAGGATGCCTTCTGCAAGCCGAAGGTTGCTGAGATATTTGCCGTTGATCCTCACTCCTAAGCCTTCCCAGTCTAAAAGCTTGAATACTTCTTCTAAGCATGCAGTGAATAGCATTGGAAAGATTGTGTCAGAAATACTTTGCTGCAAAAAGTACTTCAATGCGTTCAGCAGAAGTGGAGTTACTCATTGGCAATCAAACATTGCGTTAGTGGTGCTTCCGTTTCTTCTTCAGTGACTTGCATTGCGAAGGCTATGGCAGAGCTGGGTGTGCACGCAACACTCCGCTTACTGAAAGTCACTGTGGCTCGCAGTTCAAATTTCATTTTAGGTGTTCACATAGATGCCATTATTTCCGATTTTGGCGCCTGCAAGTGGTTGTCCTAAGCGAGCCGCATTGTATTCAGCCAGCCAGCTCATCGCGGCAGCCGTGGTATCTACGCTACGTAGCAAACCGCAGCTACCTGCAACTGCAGTGGCGCGTGTGTGGAGCATTTGCTTTGTGCACGACAGGGCTTGAGTGCCAGCTCGCGCTCATATGCTCCAGTCTGCCCGTGCTACGTGGTGTGTGCTTGCTTTGTCCTGCACCAGCTTGACTGACAGATAGTAGCCACATCAAACTTGCGCATTTTGGAGTGCTATCAATAGCTCAATACATAGCAAAGTCTGCCAAGGCGTCTAACCAGGAGTGGCTAGGGTTGAGCGTGCATGTCCTCTGACCTTACGTTTCTCTAGTTGAGTGTTCAAAACTAGTCGAAATTAGCAAAACCTGACGGCTACAACACCGATGAGTAGGGTGGCCAAAGTTAATTTCCTATGTGGGCGGCCGTGGCCGAGCCTGAGCAGACAATAGTCGGCTTCTTCGGAAGTGCGTAATTACAGTTAAACCTGCTTATAACGAACCTCCATATAACTAATTCCTGGATATAACGGAAGTTAATACGTCAGCTTACAATGTACACGAACATAATACAAAGAAAGAAACCAGAAGAAAAGTTCCACAAACATGCAAAATCTGGAAATCGAACCCACGACCTCTCGGTCCGCGACGATAGATCGCCGAGCGTTTAACCCATTGCGCCACAAACGCATTTGCAGAGAGCTACACAGACGCGCCTTATATATCTAACACTCCTCCGTGTACCCGCGCTCTTGCTCGGGACGGTGCCGCCGCCTACGAGCAGAAAAGAGAAGTACTGCATTATGACACTAACGCGCACCGACAGTGAACGCTTCGGTGGTCTCAGCACTACGACGCCTCGATGCCAGCATTCGAAGGGACGCTGGCATCAAGAAGCACTACCAACGCCAGGTGGCGTTCACCGTACTCAGCACAGCGGAGCGTGGCCTCCGCAATTAGCTCTGAAAATGTTTCTGAAGTTGATCGCGGAGGCCACAATTACGACGCGCTGTACGCGCTGATTTGACTCGGTGACGTTCTATTCCCCGCTGTTACTCCATAGAAGCACATGTATTTGAGACTTCTATGTAACGAAGTGGTAGCGGGAGACCCCCTCGAAATAACAAATTTTCCCAGCCGACAACCTAGAGATTCGGCCCCAAATTGTGTCATTTTTGCATGAGCAGCAACCGGAAGCACCTTCTCTGCCGCGATGGAATGCGAAGCGGCGGCGTCACGCTTGGCGCGCTCAAATTCACAGCGACTGCGAGGCAAGAGCGACGCACGTGTCCGTGCGTGCGAGCGTACGTGCGCGAGGTGGGCCTGCATCCCTCGACCCGGCAATCTTGCCGCCGCGGGCGTGCCCTTTCCCCCTCCCTTCATTCAAACCTGATCTCGCCGCTTGCTGTAGCTGGCCTAGCCCGCCAAGCCGGCACTCTCCTTTTCCAGTTGATGTTGCCGAAGAAAAAAAAAACTTGTTTTCAATGCGCTGGCAGCGCCACTCTTTTGTTACTGTGCAAGTCTCTACGCTTCACTTCACTAACCTGACACAAGGTGACACTATTCGACGCTACAACGCCATCATGTCGCTCGCTCTTCGTTTCCGAAGCCTCACGCTTGTGGAAACGACACGCGTCCCCACATCCAGTGCCTGGTGTGACATTCCAAGGATGAGTGATTCCAAAGCATGAGGTGCGCGGTACTGTAAAGGATTTTCTTTCTCTCTTTTGGTCACGGAAAACGGGTGGGCGTTACAATCGAGGGCACGTTAGAATCGAGTAAATACGGTAAGCATTTCTTTTTCGAATTTTCGTGCCGAACCTGCATATAACAACATCCTCTTTATAATGAAGTTTTAGGGAATTTGTCAATTTTGTTATATCCAGGTTTAACTGTATTATAGAAATTTGAAAGCAGATTTTCGCTTTGTTCAGCTTGTTTATTAAACTGCGTCGATAAATATGCACAGTAACAGTAGGAAGAAGCACACTGATCCAAAGACCCTTCTTGATTGATGTCAGCTATTGGCCAATGGCAGCCACGTATGTGGATCTGCTGTATTACGAAATAAAGCATCCAAAAAATAGTGAGAAGTAGGCTTCGGTTTAAAAGAGAGTGTTTGAGAGAAAGGTGACTTCTCGATCCGCTTGCAAGTTCCACGCTCTGTGCACGACTGCAAAACTTGGCTGAGATGTTCACAGCAGTGCTACCCACGAACTGTGTTTATTCACCAATCCCGAGGGCTGGTTTAGGACCCCTTTAAGATAAAAAAAACTGCTTAACCTTGCACTCGGCCGCGCAACGCTTGAAACAGCTAAGCTGGGCGATCGCAGCCCAGCATTTTCCGGAAGTGCGCGCGAATATTCATCTTATTACTGATGATGATGATAATTTCTTTTCGCATGTCTCGGACTTAGGCCGTCACTGCGCATTGCATAGCGCAGCTTGTAATGCCGACACCGCGTTCCAGGAGACCCGCTCCGCGAATGCGGCTCTCGCTCTCATAGCGCGCAAAACCTCTTCACCTCGCAGAGCACAAGCGTATGAACGCACCAGCTGTGGACGAAGATGACGACGCTCGAACGCAGTCACATGGTTCACATAAATGCGTGTTCTGCAAGCGTGGCTGTATAGCCCAGTGGTTACGACGCTCGCTTTGGGATTGGGGGTACGCGGGTTCAAATCCTGCCTCAGCAAGAAAGTTTTTCTTTTCTTTCTTGGTAGTTTCTTGATATGCACCACAAATTACGGCTGGCTTAAAGAGCTTCGCTGTTAAAAGGCATGCACTGTGAATGTTATGTTTCATAACATTTGTTTATGGGCTGCCATTCTCAAAATTCTGAGGAATAATTTAGTCAAGAACATAAGACTTGATGTGAGCAACTTTAGTGACAGAATAGTGTAGCCATATAATCTGCATATAAAGCATGCGTAAACATATAGCATACATATACCTAAATACATGTGCAGCCCCACGGCGACGCTAATGACGACGATGAAAATTTGCTTGGAGTGTCAATCTATTTATTTACTATACCTAATGCGCCCGTGTGGAGCAATATTGTAGGGGGGGAATATTAACATTGAAATACAAAAAATACAAATACATAACAAAGTTCAGGTTGGTGACACGTCATTGGGAATTTTCTACAGAACAACAACCCTGAAATGTGGTTTAAAAACGACAAAGGGTCAAAAAGAGCCAAGCACAAATCACTAGAAGGAGGAAAAGAAAGTATAAACAATAATTTTCAAGTGTGCCCAGGCTGAGATAAAATATAACTTTGAAGCACAAGTGCAAATGTTGCATGGGAAGCGGAGACAATTTCTTGAGGGAGTTTATTTCATTGTTGAATTGTTTGTGGGAAAATTGAATAATTCAAAAGGTTTATTCTGGTAGTAAACTCGTGCACTTTTAATGTGCGATCAATACTGGCAGATATATATGTAGGCTGCAGTATGTATTTTTCGTTTTGAATGCCTGTTAAACCATGTAATATTTTACAAAACAAACGTAAATATTTGCGTCTGTCTTCAAGAAGAGGCCATCCTAAAGTATTTATGATTCCGAAAGACCTTTTAGAATAGTCATAATCGCCTGCAACGAAATGGACCGCTCGCAACTGTACACGCTCCTGAGCATCGAAGTTAACTTTTGTAGAAGGGTCACAAGTGCTGCACGCGTAGTCTAAAAGTGGGCATACATTCGACATCTACAGGGTTTCCTTCAGGCAGACCGGTGCTCGTTTAAAGTTGCATCTCAAGAAGTGTAATGTATTGCTAGCCTTTGATACAATAAAGTAACTCCTTGGTACTTATATTCCTTCACAAGGGACAACTGTATTGCGTTCATGACATAGCTTGCCATCAGGGGCTGTATTTTGTTTGTAAATCTTCACAGATTGCATTGGGACAGGTTGAGGGTCATGTTCTAAGTGGAACACCAAGACATGTTGTGATTGCTTTCTAGCTGTTCACTGTCTGCTTCACATGATATTTCACGGTAAATACAACAATAATCTGCATATAACCTAACACGGCAAGACAAATGTTCTGTTAGGTCATTAATGAATATAAGAAAATGCAGGAGCCCCAAGATGGACTGTGGCACACCTGATAATACAGAAGCGTCAGATGAGCGCACACCACTAAGAGTCACACGTTGGCTTCTTTCTAAAAGATAAGCTTCTAGCCAGTTCAGGAGGGTATTTGGTACGTTAAGATAAGGCAGTTTTTGTAGTAACAGGGTATGAGATATTGTATCAAATGCTCTTTGAAAGTCTAAACATATGTAGTCAACCTGTATACCGGAGTTAATAAATGCTGTGATATCATGACAGAATTCGACCAACTGAGTGTTGCAGGAAAAGCCAGCCCTGAAACCATGTTGCGTTGGACTAAAAAAGCTATTTTCTTGAAGGTGTGCCATTATGTTTGTATAAATGACATGTTCCAATGTCTTGCAGGCAATGCTTGTGAGTGAAATCAGCCTGTAGTTGCACGCCTTTGTTTTTGTACTGCTTTTATGAATTGGGATAACATTTGCGTTTTTCCTGTGCGAAGGCAAAGCACCTACTTGGAGGGATATCTTAAACAGCAGAGTTAAGAAAAAGGCTACAGACAATGTGCAGTTCTTTAACACAAAATTTTAAATGTGGTCAGCACCGGGAGCAGAGTGAGCGTTTATCTTCCGTAGTAATGATACAATGCCGTTTTTAGACAGCTCAATTTCCCTGATGTGTGTGAACTCTCTGACATCATGCAATTGAGTAACATTGACATTTGAGCGTGAAAACGCAGAATGAAAATAAGCATTGAAGGCTTCTTATTTTGCCAAAGTATCTGTGCCGTGGGCTTTATCATCCATGACGTCAGGGATAGCGTAACCGGAATTTTTGCTTTTGACTTATTCCCACCTTTCCTTAGGGTTAGTTTTCATTTTTTGTCCAAGATTGCAAAGAAACGTGTTATGCGCACTGCGCATCATTTTTGCTGTTATTTTGCTCGTTTCCTTCATCTTTACGTACAATGTAGGATTTGGGGACTAGTGGCAGATTAATGGTAATTAACAGATTAATTAACGGTAGATTCTATTTTTTCTGTTTATCATCGTACGAATTTCTTTAGTAATTCGCGGCTTATTGTTTCGGCACTGAGAAGTATTGACACGGGAAGGGACAAAGGTTTGTGTCAAGGACAGTATTTTAGTTTTAAAAAGGTCCCACATTGCGTTTATATGTAATCATTACTATTGCAATAAAAGGAGGCTAAGAGAGAACCTGGAGACCATTTGGAGTTTTCCGCTTGCGAAGGGGCGATCTGCGCTTCCTGATGGAGGGGATGGAGTTGCCGGAAGCTGATTGTGCTTCTCACGCATCCGCCTTTGTGTTCGCAGCTTCGCGCTGGTCGTCCTATGAGACCGAGGTTTTTAATGTATTATCTCTATGGGGAGCTCGTCGGGACTGCACTAATTTGTTGCAAAATCAGGGGACGTGTAACCAGGATTGCACTGTATTGGTCTTTGAGGCATTTAGCATCAAGAAAGAATGTAATTGCTGCATTAGCACCACTTCTTTTAGCATCAGAAAGAAAGAAATTGTGTATTTTTTAGAAGATGAAGTGGCACACATGCACAGTAATAATGCTCTGTTTTATGGTTCTTGCCTTGTGTAGCTCTGTGTTAAGTAAACTTCAGTTGTAGTCGAGCGTTTGCTGTATCTGTGTTTCCTCTATGTGTCGTGTCTACTTTCTTTTTTTTTTTTAGCTTGTATCATGTATCAAAAGTTGACAGACTGCTCAGCATCTGTCGATAGATGGTAAACTGTGACCACCATCTATGCCACGCAGATGGTTGTGCATGCATTCACATACCTGCCAAGTCTCCCGGATTGCCCCGGAGACTCCCGGATTTGGACCATTTCTTCCAGTTATACGGTTTACAGGAAAATATGCCGGAAATTGCAGTTGTGTCCCATTTCTATCCGCGTCCAGTGCTTTGTCAGGCCACATTGGCAAATAGAATCCAACCCAATCCAATCCATTTGGAAGTTCATCGCGCGAAACATTGTTAAGAATGTAGTAGGGAATGCGCCATACATGCACCATTTCGTTAACCGCGAAGCCGCTCTTTACGCTGATGGGGTTGTTGGGTGCCCTAGTGGTCCTAGTCTTATTAAGCTAGCGAGCAAATGCCACGTTCCGCTACTAGCAACACTCGAGTCTCCATCGTTCTCCTCGGCGTCAGCTGCTTGGGCATTGCGTAGGCCTACGGTCAGTCATGGCTTTAAAGGCAAGGAGCGTTAGCGTAAAAAGTATCTTCAAGTATTTTTAATTTAGTGCTCAGCCGAAGTGACACTGGGTATTTTGTTACCACAGAGCAATGCAGAGTGCGAGCGGCAATTTAACATCGGGAAAAATAGGAGGATGCAGTGCCGCTCGTCCATGTGTCGCTCATCTAAGACGCTTAGAAACGTCATCCTCGCAAAATGTGAAAGATATAGAATTTATTACAATCAAACGTTATCTGAAGAATTTTGAACACCCGCCGTGGTTGCTTAGTGGCTTTGGCATTGCGATGCTAAGCACGAGTTCGCGGGATCAAATCTCGGCCGCGGCGGCCGCATTTAGTTGGGGGCGCAACGCAAAAACACCCGTGTGCCGTTCATTGGGTGCGCGTTAAAGAACCCCAGGTAAGACCACGTAAGGCCCGAGAATTTAATAAATTTTTAAGAATTTTTGAAGGCAGAATAGCAACAACGAGATGCTTGCAAAAGTGAGACATTGATGTTCATGTGGTCATTTGTATATCTGTCAATAAAATTGTAAGGAAGTTCTTCTGGCAGTACTTGAAAATATAGACGTTGGGGGGTGGTGGTGTAACCGACTGCCCCTCCCCCCCTTTGGTCGGAAGATTTCCTGGATTGAGTTTCTTCGAACTTGGCAGGTATGCATTCATAAAAACGAGGCCAAGAGGCTTTGGTGAAATGACTTCGCACGTTGGCTTCCTCACAGAATTTACTACGAGCCTTGAAGGCACTTTACAAGGTTGTGCTGTGACTTTGCTACACATTATGTGCATGCCCCCAATTTGGCTCAAACACTCTGTGCACCGTAACTATGAACTAAGGCAAAGGCTTTCATTGTTGCGATTCTGCAAATTACATCATGTTCAGTTTAATCTCCCTTAATGTCTCCCTGTTTTGCTCAACTTGCTCAAGCTAAACTTGAGCGAACTTTTTTACTTTGTAAATGAGCTAGCTTCAGGTAGCGTAGATACAGAGCACTTTCCAGCAAGAGTTTGTGCTGCAAGTGTGAGTGAAAGCTCACAAAAATATACGTTTTTGATGCTGAAACGAACAAAACCGCTGCCATTACTCTTCACCTGGAAGTGACATGCCGGAAGTGACTTGCTACCTTAAACAATGAGAACCAGCTCGCCTCCTCAGCATGACCTCCGGAATTTGCCAGCACTCGTGACGCATTAAAAATCATGGAGGCAACATGCTAGGATTTGCATCACATACACTGACCACCAGAGGCATATGTCGTTTTGCTTAGGTGCCATTCAAAGGCTGCTGATAACAAAATCAGACAATCACCGGCACTGCAGCTTTGCCAAGATTACTTCGGTAGTATATATGCGTACAATCAAAGTTTCATACTTTGAAAAGTGCCCACTTTTTTCCTTAGAAAGCTTTGTTTTGATATTGTCACGAGCTCTCGTAACAGAGGCCAGAAAGAGCGCGTATCATCATGGACACAGGGAGTAGAGAAGGAAGACTACGTTCGGCTGGCTGCCTCTGCACCAGTCCAGAAAAACGCCAACCATCCCGATTGATCTGCCTTGTATTTTTAGATAAACACTTCATGCATAGTAATATAAATTTTAGTTGTTTTGATTCGAAGGTTACTAGGTGCCTCTGCAACTAGCGAGACAAATAATGTCTGGCTTGTACCTCAATAAACCAAATCCTAATTTTCTGTGCAGAAATATGCAATGCGTCGGTCATTCGTGCATTGTATCATCCTAGTTTGTCTTGTTCTCTTGCAGTCAGTGGGGACAGTATTTTACAAGTGTCTGAGAAAAGTGGTTATAGTAGCATTAACCCCTTAACTGCCGATGACGAACGTCCTCTGGTGCCAATGACGAGTTTCGGCAATTCTTGCACATGTGTATGTATCTATTTGATGAACACCCGAGCTGACTTATGCCCGGTCAATCGAAACTTGTGTTTGCAAGTTTTAGTATGGACGAGCGCAGCTTGTCTTCGGTATTAGCGGTACACATTTGAATGACTAGCCTAGCTCTTCCTCGGTAGGGAAGGGGTTAGAAGATGTGCTGACACGATTACTCAAAGTTGTCCAAATGCTGTACTTGATGCTTGTCACACATGAAAGGATTGCTGTTAGCAAGTAGGAAGTTTGGTAAGCAATCATCAGGGGTGGGACTCCTGCGCCAATTGCACCATTTTGATAGAAACGCAAATCCCTGTGCCAATCTGCGCCAAACACAGAAAATTGACCAAAATTGCGCCACGCTGCGCCAGAACGGCTTCGGAATGTGTGCTCTGGCAGTGGCTGCGAAAAGCGAGCGGATTCATTCTCCGAAAAAGAGTGCAGCCATTCACATTCCACACACTGCGCAACAGCACCTCCCACGCAGTTTCTCGGTGATTTTTGTGCTTATAACACTGGATTTTTCGGCGCTGCAGGCAAGTGGCCGCGGCGTGTGCCCATCCTTTTCTGGCTGTTGTCGCTGCTGTCGGAACGGCCAAGGTGGCTGTATTTAGAGAGTACTTAAATAGGATTGAGTGGGCCGAGCAGCATGGCACTCCCTAGTTGAGGCTCAAAAGAACAAAAAATAGCTGAGGGCGCTGCGAGCGAACTAGATATTATGGAGGCGCGCGCTGCAGCGGGTTCAGCGGGGGGGCATCCCTGTCCCCAGGGCTGGTGTAACGTGAAACTATTTCAATCTGTTTTATACTCGCATGGGCGAGGCCTGAGCCATTTTTACCTATCACGAAGGGCTAATGACGGATTTGTAATAAAAAGTCGCAGTTTCACCCGAAAGGCGAAGCATCAATTGCGATAGCAAATTAGTGGAGAGCTATACGAAGTAAGGATAGTAGCTTTATCGGCCGTATAAACTTGTAAACCTTCCTTTACTAACTAAATTAGCAAAGGTAGTGTCACGTGCGCACAAGCAAACATGAACGCATCTCACTCGATGGCTGCGGAAACTCGCTGTCAAAACGCTGGAGTGAGCAAGCACGGCAGCAGCAGCGAGCGAATACACCTCCTGCTGCCTCTCACTTCAGCGCGAACTGAGCGGCAAGAACAGCGCATACAAAGCTATCAGCACTCAAGTTTCAAGATAGCGCCCGTGCGGCCACGCCATACCCAGCAGCCACCGGAGTAGAACTCCCCCCCTCTACGCTGGTAGCTGCCATTGCTGCTCATCAGAAGCGACAGATAACTTAGAATGCGCAGCTCCTTCGTATGACCTCAGAGATAAGGCAGTACCCGCGGCTGCTAGTGGCACGGCGAAAACTTTCGCAGGTGACGTGCCTGGACATATGTCAAATGTTCTCACCACCAGGAGCATGCATTTGCTTAGGTTCTGTTTAAGAGCTTCTCATGAGAAAATTATACAATTACCGGCCCTTCAACTTTGCCAAGATTGCTTCAGTAGTATGTACTGTTCATATATAAACAATTCAGCCAAAGTAAAATTTTGTTTTAGTTGGCCCTTGAAAAGCTTCACTAAAAAAAACAGCTACGTGTTTCTATAGTTAGTTTCGAGGTTCTGACTGTTGTACATCTTCTGACACTTTGTCCCATAGGACACAAGTGCCATTTTTTGTGCCGCTCATGAACTGCGCTTACATTAGAGAGAATTTTTGAACTCTGGCTGGGAATCATTCTTCTCTGCTGTCATGCAGGAGACTGTTGATTGCAAAGTCAGTCTTGTTCTAGCTACAAAATAACTTATGTTACTGTGGACGGATTTGAAAAATGGTTATTTTGGGCAGTGCAGCATTTACTAGTTTTGGCGGCATTGATCCTCAGTAATCTCTTTGTAAAAATCATAACTATAAAAGCACTGGACGTATAGTGATATATCATACAGAAATATATGTAACTTTTGAATAACCATTTTAAATTTGCTCAAGTGTATTTGCATCTGGCACATCCTTTAAAAGCTTGTTCATGTTTTGTTTACTCTTGATGCTCTGGCACTGTAAAGTTCTTCCTTGCCGTACCTACCACTTTTTTTTTTAATTGTGCATGTTCTAGTTAAACACCAAGTAGTCTCATAACTTGCTGCCCTGTGATTCATCTTGATATGACAACATTTGACATTGGCGCAACTTTGTGCAAAGCATTTAACCAAAATGGGTATTTATATCTTATAGGCTCCTGGCAAAAGACTGCTCCTTGCTGCAGACACTGGGCAAGCGCTTTCAATTTGAGATAGCCCTTGGCCACAACGGGAGGATCTGGGTCAACGGAACTACCCTCCAGAGTACGCTTAGCATCTGCAATGCGCTCTTGTCAGCAGAGAACCTCAGTGCTCAAGAGATTGAAGAAAGGTGCCTCAGGCTGGGTACATAAAGGGCCCTAAGGGCCATGCATAATCGGTCTTGGTGTCATTCGTCTGCACGAGAAATGCTGTCTTGTGAACCCGCCATGGTGCTGCTGAAGTAGAGGTCCAGTCAATTTTATTTCAGCATAAATACAGAAATACAAATGCTGGGCGCACAGACACCAAGCCTTGAAGGCTTGACAAGGTCTGTACCATGTTTGCCCAGCTTTGCTGCTATTTGCGGGTTCGCAGTTCGTGTGTTTGACCCCTGCCACGACAGGTGCATTTCAATGGGGGCAAAATCCAAAAACGCTTGTGTACTTACGTCCATGTTAATATATACTCCGCATGGTCAGAATTACCGTATTTTCCGGATTACAAGTCGCACCTTTGTATAAAACGCACCCCTCTATTTAAGCATGTTTTCATGAAAAAATTCATACATAAGTCGCACCCTAGTATAAGACGCACCCCTTTTCCGCACGATCAGCACAACTAACCGTGACGCGGCATGCACTCTGTTTCAGATGCAATGTACTTACCTATTCCGGATCAACCGAATCCCCCTAACGCGTCAGTCAAGGTGCCACAAGTTACGGCAAGAATGCAGTTAATTCTTGTAAGCAGCAAAAAAGATTTATTATACATTGCGCGTTATTCAAAACCGTCAAAGGCCTCGTCCTCCGATGCGCTGTCGAACAGTTCGGCCACTTCACTAGGCAGGGCTGCAGAGACATCGTCATCTTCAGAGTTGCTGCTGTCACAATCGCTAGCAGTCGCTGAAGCAACAAGGCCAGCTTTTTGAAAGCCTGCAGTTATCGTCGACACAGAAACGGTAGCCCACGCTTCGTCGACCCACTTTGCCACCTCGCCATACGTCGCGTGTCTCATGCGTCCAGTGGCCGTAAAGCTATGTTCGCCCTCAGTCATCCAACTTTCCCACAAACGCCGCAGTACAGCTTTGAAGCTGCGGTTGACGGAGATGTCTAAAGGCTGCAGAATCTTCGTCATACCACCTGGAATGACTGCAGGCGTGCAGTTGACAGCCTTTACCTTCCGCAGTGTTGAGTCGGTAATATGCGCACGCATACTATCTATGACGAGCAGACTTTTTTTACATGGAAAAAGCCGTCTGGTCGTTTAACAAAACACCTGTCAAGCCAAATGCTCATCATGCTTTCGTCCATCCATCCCTTTTCATTCGCTTGGATGAGGACACCTGAAGGGAAGCTGTCCTTTGGCAGTGTCTTCCGCTTAAATATGAGCATCGGTGGCAGTTTGGTTCCGTCGGCGCAGCATGCAAGGACAACCGTAAAATGCGATTTTTCATGTCCTGTTGTTCGCAGCAGCACCGACTTGTCACCCTTTTCCGCAACAGTTCGTCCCATCGGAATATCAAATGTCAATGGAATTTCGTCCATGTTGACAATGTGCTTCTCCGCGATCTCATTTTCCTCCACTTGCTTCTTCACGAACGCCTTGAAGTTATCCAACTTTTCGGCGAAGTCTTCGGGCAGCTTTTGGCAAAGCGTTGTGCGCGCTCTGATGCTCAAATAGTTGCGCCTCATAAATCTGAAGCACCAAGAAGTTCCACCGGCAAAACCAACAGCTCCCATCTCTTGAGCCCACGTGCACGCTTTCAGGCGCAACTGCACAGTTGACAATCCCCTGCCTTCCGCACGTTGTTCTAATACCCACGCGCGCAGGCGGGCTTCAAGTTCAGGCCATCGGGCTTTCAATCCTCGGTCAGCTTTCTTCGTGCTTCTCATAGCCCTCAGCTTCTCCTCCGACTTGCGCCAGTCGCGCACCATCTTTTCACTCACACCAAAGTGTCGCCCAGCGGCACGGTTACCATTTTCAAGCGCAAACTCAACCGCTGTCAACTTGAACTTTGCTGTGTAGCTCTTGCGCGATTGCCGAGGCGGCATGGTGGAACCAGAGAAACGAATACGCACTTGTGAAACGAGCCGCACAAAGCGAAGATGGCGACAGAACAGCCACAGACCGCACACACACGATGGGCAAAGAATGGCAAAGAATGGCAAAGAACATACTAAAAAGGCCAAAATAATATTAAAACAAAAAGAAAAATAACTTCGTGGCTCGCAAGTACGAAATTTATTGGTTGTTTTAGTAGCTTGTGCGAAGTACAGCAGCCATTACCCGGCGACCCCCTCGCCTCCCCCCTTTTATTTTTCAGTTGCGTTCGGTGTTTTGCGACCTGAATCTTCTTGTTCTGGCTTCAACTGCTCACTCAACAACCTGACATTCGTTGCCGCAATTTAAAAAAAAAATAAGGAAACAATTTCGAGAGTGAAAGGGGAAAAAAAGATATATAAGTCGCACCTTTGTATAAGTCGCACCAAAGAAAAACTCAGAAAAAAACCGCGTCTTATACTCCGGAAAATACGGTAATCCATGGTTCCACATTACGATGTACGTCATAATTAGGTTAAACACTGCCTTGTCTACCACAGATATCTTTCAGAGACCATTTGAGCCTCTAGAAAAGCTGCGGATTGCCTGTTGGCAGTGCACTTAAACTGCAGTTCTTGTTGTGTTGTTGTTGTCAAACAACAGGTGTTGTTGTTTCACTGTAAATTAAGGTTTCCAGCATACACAAGACTAGGACAGAATGAATCGCACATAGTAAAAAGGCACTTGTCCTTTTCAGCGCTTGCCCTGTATTTATGTGCGATTATTTCTGTCTGCATCTTGTTTATGCTGAAAGCCTTAGTTCACATGAGCTGCACATGCCTGTATGTTGTAATAATTAGTGCTTACAATTTGAAGAAATTGACCCTCTATTACTTACAGGGACAATAAAGCCGAAATATTTTATCATTATAACCACACATGATCTATAGAACTTGGATAGACGGTGTAGTAGGGAGAGTCCATTGCTACATCAATATATTGTTAGAAGTAATATCATAAGTTTACCAATGATTGTGTGCAAGTGTCAGTGAAACAGCGTAGACAGGCCTGATCAGTCAGTCACAGTTAATCTTATCGTTTGTTGGTTTGTGCCTGAGAACAGGAAAGGTCTATGTTGACAATATACAGGTGCAAGTACTGTTGCCAGGGGCACGTGCAAAAAGCACAAGAGCTAGTGTCATGGAGTCTGCGCTAGCTGCTTCCAACTTGCACCTGCAAGTTTCCCAATTTCATCACCCGACCTAACTTTCTGCCATCCTCAACTGCGCTTCCCTTCCCTTGGCACTCATTCTGTAACACTAATTCTGTAACACATTACTGGCCTGCCCAGCTCAGTTTTTTTTTCTCTTAATGTCAGCTTGAGTATTGGCTACCCCCGTTTTCTCCCTGATTCACACCGCTTAATTCTGGTCTCTTAACGTCTGAGTATCTTGTGCCTAATAGCTCGAGTCCCAAGTCGCATCCACTGCAGATGATGAGGGTTCGCCATAGGCACCGATGTCGTGGTACTTGGCAGACATTTTACAGCGTAAGCTGTTATGGGCTCATTCCTATAGCCGTTTCTGATCGCGATGATGCCGCCGCCGCCACCCCGTAGCCGCTATCGCCGGAAATGCGAAAAAAAGTACCCGCTCTCCGCCGAGATCGAACCCAGGCCCGCTGCGTGGGAGTCTGATACCTTACCACTGAGCTACGCAAGCGCTTTCTATCGGGAAGAAGAAAAATTCCCTTTATACGCGCCCTATAGGCACGCACGCAGGTGCAGATGACCCGAGCCTCTGCCAGTATGGTGGCGCCATCTAGTTAACGTGCCTGCAACTGCCGCGTGCGACGAGATGCGATTCAGGCGAGGCGCGCAGTGAACGCTACCCCTATGTTAGATGTCCCGATGTTAGACGTATTCTGGGTACCTCTTCAGTACACGTTATGGCGTCTCCTTGCAAGGTACGAACCGCTGCTGAAGAAGCGAATTGTAAAGCTACGTGCGCGACTACAACCAGGCATCATCAGGCTCAGCAGACTGCTGTGCAGAGAGCATTGCAAGCCGCAGCTTGCCGCCGACGCCGGGCGGACAGTTCAGATCGTTCTCATCAAAATCGAGGCGAAGACACTTTGCCGCAAAGACCTTGTGCGTGGTGATGAAATTGGAGCTACTCTTGCGTCGCTCAACCAGCTTACGCTGTGACTGTGCTGCGTGTGCCGCGCAGGCCTGTGACTTTTTTAGGGTCCGTCGAGTTAGATCTTACACACTGAATTTCATTGTTATTAAAACGGAATGTTCACTATGGACTTTATTGTTGCAAGGCTGCCTCACGATAACATACATATAACAGTACGAATATGGAAAGCTCCCTGTGGGCTTGATGATAATGTAAGAAGTGGCCTTAATGGAAGTTTTAAAACAAAGCCAGCTGCTGGTTGCCCCAAGACGTCATAGAACAAAACATTCTTCTTCTCTACCTGTGCCTTGAACGTGCTCATCTATATGTGGGGTGTGATGGTATTGGGTACAGGATCACTCCAGAAAGAGAGAAAAGCAGCACGCAGAAGTACAAACACACATCAGACTTATATTAGGCGTACTTAACACATTGAAACGGCACACACACGACAGTTCCCCAAAATACATTCTAGAGGACAGGCAGCTATATATATAGATTAGTCAAATATAATCTGCCTACAGTTCATGTGGAAGCAGGTGTCGCTGTGTTGGAGACGTGGAACTGGTGTCGGACAGCAGGGTCGGACTGCAGGCGTTGTCTGGCCGCGTGGAGCTCAGGTGGCCCTGCGCCATGGTTGATGAACCGGAGCCTCCGCGTGCCCGGTTTCCCGACGGCGGGGTTGTGCTCAGGAGCACACAGCAGCAGCCCACCAGGCCATGTCCACAGCTGGCGAGGTAGCTCTGTGGCCGCTCACCCGAACGCTCGTTCAGCCAGTCTCAGGACCGCCAGCCCTCCTGGACCAGTTGCCCAGCGGAAGAACCGGATGAGGTGGCCTCTCAGCTGGTGACAGCTTTGATTCGGGTGCAGGCATAGTGACGTGGGCGGCGATAGCTCCTATGGGCCAGACGCCCAGCGAGAAAGCTCTCTGCCGTCCAACGCCGAACTTCGCGCACTGCACTCGCCACGGGCCACGCTCTCTCTCTCGAGCCATGCTTTTTGAGGCGTCACTGTCGACGCTCACAAATCGGTGTCGATGATCATGATCACCTTAAGGTACATACCAACTCATGGGTATTGGCCAAGAGTTGGTGTCCTCTTCGCCACCGCACGGCGCACTGTCTTCATATGTTTGTTTTCCCCACCTGCGTACCATATATTATCACATGGGGCTACCAGAGTTTCTGGCTTGATGAAATCAAATTGATCTTTATTGCATCTCCACGGGCGAAAGGGGGAGTCCTCTATAAGCTGCTTAGGAACAGCTTGGCAAAGCCTGGTCCCCCTGTGTACAGTTCGATGGCGTTGCAGAACTGGTAGGAGCAAAAAATATAGCCAAACATATCGACAGCAAATGTTGCACTCGCACATACTTGTATGCCATAAATAAAACTGATGTACCGCATTTAGTACATAGAACCGCAAGGTGCTTTTCGTAAATAGAGAGGGAAAGAGGAACATAACACAGTAAACAATGCAACAGGAGAATGAACGCAAAGGCACGTGTATTTAAATCTTTGGTTACAGAAATGAAAGAAACATGGGGAAAGAAAAGGCAGAAATAGTAGCAACCACTCATTCTCAGATTACAATACGCATAAAACAGAAAAAGTGCACTCTTTTATTTTTTTCACTGAACTTGCTTTGTAGCACATGTACAATAAGATTAAGCAAAGGTTAAAATACAGTATAGACCACTTATAAACATAACCGTTTATAGTGCAGAACTGGCTACAACACGGCATTTTCCAATTCCCGTTTACCCTCCCATAGAACTTCATGTATACATATTGACACGTATACATGTTTATCTTTCGCCGATGGCCGCTTTCCACCGGCTTACAAATGTTAAACGTAATCGCTCGGCGCAGGACGCGCCTGTATCGGAAGTTTCTAGAACGTTATCGATGCTTCTTTCCGTTGCCTGTTTTCACCGACGCCTATGTTATCTGATTGTATGAGCGACGCGAATTGTCTAGAACTTTCTGGAAGACACGCGCGTACCAGGGATTATTCTGGAACCTTCGATGAGTCAGGTATAAAAGCCGACGCGTTTTGCCGCTGATCAGATTTTCGACGATCGCCGACTGTGTTCGCCGCTATCGTTGTGCTTTGAGTGTAGCTTGCTTTTGTGGGCACAGGTTCGTCCAATAAACAACCAGTTTCGTCATACACAGTTTTGTGACTGTTTTCTCTACCGTCACTACTACGTGACAATATGCATACCGCTTACAGTGAAGCCGCGTGAGACGAAATACCGGTTACATATAATGTGGCTTCCGCGGGAAAATCTCGCCGACAAGGGCGGTAGTGAGCATGCTTCTCAACAAGGTTCGTGCTCCCGGCTGACGTATGCATCATTCAATGCAATCAAACTCTCGTTAATTCGGACTTATTTGGCCACACATCGGTTAATTCGGACTACTTTTGGAGCTTGGGTGAGCGAGGAGCGCCGCAAATGTGCGACGTAAAAGAGCAATAACAGCGCTAGCGTCCAACTGAAACGAAGTGGTGGAGTCCGCATCGCCACAGCCATCGGTTGAAACCGTACGTGAATGAAAGCAACGTTGGAACACTTCGAACCTATTTGTGTCTTTAAACCTTGTATTCTTGCGTTTACCGCCGCGCATAACACTGCGTTGGCCGCGGGCTTTCGTAACTGCGTAGTCGTCATCCACGATCGCGTCGATAGCGGCCGCGGTTGCCGCGAACAGTAGTTTCGTTTTTACTCGGTACTCGCGTCGGCCGCGTAAAAACTGCGTAGTCGCCATCGATGATCGCACAGATCGCGACCGCGGTTTTTACTGCAGGTGTTGCAGCGAATGATAGTTAATTCGTCCATACTCGGTGCGTGCATTGGGCGCATGCCTTCAGCACCGCAAAGTCGCCGTTCAGAATCACGTCGATAGCGGTCACGTTTTTTTCCGCAGCGGTTGCGGCAAACAGTTGTTTCGTTTTGACTCGGTGCAAAGCTGTCGAGGAAGAGCAACGGCTACATCGCGATTGTGTTTTCGGCAGCTCACTGGTGAAAATGTAATCTCGATGTGCGCGCAATAGTACAAAGCGTGTCTACATGCTTGGTCTACAGGTTTTGCATACGTGCAGGGCTTGAAAATCGGTGTTTTGGTTATAGTGCGGTACCGCTTGTAGTGCAGATATTTGCGACTCCGGCGACTTACGTTATAAGCAGTCTACACTGTAAATGCTTGCAGCCGTTTGATGCGGGTACTGTAACTTGTCTGTTATCCAACGGGTAAACTCCTCCAGGGCCTTCAGCTTTAGTTTGGCCTTGCTAAGCCTAATGTATATGCAAACAATATTGTGAGTGCAGCAATGCATTAACATAAATATTGTGCGCAGATAACACCAGTCGCTTTCTGAGTTAGTCCTCGGAAGAAGAGCTTAGAAATAGAGCTAATACTGGTTTGAGTGCACTAGACACTTGGTCTGGAGCAAATGTATTGCTTGCGAATACAAAAAAAAGAGTAAAGGAGTACTATTTTGCCCCCTCGGCAAGAAGATTATGGTAAATCAAACACTGAGGCCTTGCGCCATAAAACCCCATACATCATCATCATCTGTATTCAAAAAGAATGCCCACAAAAAGAAAAGTGGATTCAGTTATTGAATTTGTGAGTAACTTTAGATCTCGTGGTGTAATCTTTGATGGGCACTTGAGGAGGACTGACCACATCTGGTACATTGCATCAAAGCTGTCTTGCGCTATAGGTTTCTTGTCAAAATGTCTCTATGGATTTCTACCTAAGCTTAAACTCATCATCTCAATTACAGTCACCTGGTATGGGCAACCACATCTAAAATCCACAATAATATGCATCTAGGTCTGCAAAAAACAGCAGTAGGGCTTATAGCTGGAGTCAGTTACAGAACTTGTACCTATGTATAACCTTTTTCTTAAAACTATATTCTTTTTGTGGGCATTCTTTTTGAATACAGATGATGATGATGTATGGGGTTTTATGGTGCAAGTTCCAGGGATAGCCAAAAGAGCGCCAGATGGTTATATTCCCTCGGATTTTCTCTGCCAAGAGTCTCTGAACCCCTTGAGGCTCTCTAAAATTACATGCATACATCAGTGTATTTCTACGAGACAAACAAAATAAATTGTTAGTTCCACGTGAAGAACAAACCATAGTGAGCAGAGCCTACAACGTTAAATGAGTATGACGCCTTCCATGATGTCCATACTCTGTCTTTTGCTTCCTTCAAGCTATATTTTATTAAAAGTATCAAATTATACTCTTCCTAATACATTATTTGTTTGCATTTTTCTTGTGTTAAGTTTTGTTGCAGATCTTCCATTCTCCAATATTTCATGATACGTCTTGTGTCCTTATGAAATGTTATTTCGCCATTGCCTGCTGGCATAAATCGTGTCTGCATGCTGCCCTTGTATAATATATGCCTGTATTTGTTTTCTTTGCTCCAGATATCCTCATGCTACTTTTCTGTAGCTTTCTGTCTGGGGTCCATTTCCGAATTGACTCGGATGAGCAAGGCCATTCATTTATTCATTCATTCATTCTTGTGCGTAATGTCCTTAGTGCCAGGACACAGTTACAAGAGATGACGGTATGTCATAGCGTACTTGCACCATCTTCCCTAGCTTTCATAGCAGAGAACACAGACAAAATGGCTTGTGGGCGAGTCCCACATAAAATGTGTGATAGACGCATGGAGTAGGAAAAAGAGCTTCCGATTCTTTGCACATTCCATTCAGTTTCCTCGTAAGAAATAGTCCTAGAACAATTACAAAAATCCACTTGGTGCGATCAAGTGTTTCCAAAAGTCCCTTCCTCTAAACACAAACATTCAGCCAGTTTTTTGAAAGCCATAAGTTGCACCGTACGTCCTAAAAG